>NC_081445.1:8693543-8728365 GCF_007210705.1 Tigriopus californicus | reverse complement strand
AAAAAGAGATTTGCTCAAATGCCTAGGGACATTAGCTACCTTTTTTTGGATTGGGCGGAAGGCAGTAAAGGAAAATTGGGTTGATGTAGGTCCGGAAGAGTTGAAGAGCTATTAGAGAGGGAATATTCTTGATGGGAAGTCGATTGGAAATATTTTCGATCCTGGCCCTAGCTTTGACTATTGATGATTTGAAATGGTTGGTGGAGGAAAGTTGGGTTGATGGTGCTTGAGGAGAGATCCACAAGGATTGGACATTTTCATAGACGAGAGTAACTGCCGAGGTGGTAGAGCGGCTGCTCTGGAAATCAAATTTGAATTTGGGAAGGAGATCCCTATCCTCGGCCAATCCGAAAAAGCGGACGTCTAAAAGGGTGGGTGAACATCATCTTTAAGAAGAGTTGGCCACTGCAATGGCCTCTGAATAAAATTTGCCCGAGTCCACTGATTGTAAGAGACTCTCGTGGATGCGATTCATCCATCCTTCCAGAACTCTTGAACGTTGAGTGTAAACAGTAATGACAACCTGGCTTAGGCGACATTGTTCACTGAAATTTTGTAGGAATGAATGTTCAATAGTCTTAGTAGCGCTGGAAAAGTGACCGCCCAGGAGATTTGTTTACCTTTCCTTTTTTAAGATGACGTCATCAGTCAGCTGTAGCTTAAAGGTGCCAATTGAAATTTCATAAAAATCAATTGAGCAGACGATGAGATATTTTCCTTTAAAGGTGGTATTTTACATCAGATTTGACCGCAAAATGCTCCAATAATACCTTATGGAATTTGACAAGATATATAATATGCTTTTTCAATGTTCCAAAACTAAATAACAATTTTTCACTTTTCAGAAGTATGTAAGAAAAGCTAAAGACGGTTTTATTATATCACTATAAACTTACTTTAAATAAACAATTCACAACTATGTTGTCATAATTGTCAACCACGAGTTCATTTTTTTGCGGGCTTCCCTACCGCTACTGGGAATGGAATTCCCAACAGTTTGAGACGAAAAACTTATTCATTTTGATTAACATTTGTTTTCATATACTATTGTATTGACCAACAAATTAGAGTTGGCGGATCTGGCTAGCCCTTGAATATATGAGAAAGTTTTCTTCGAAGGCGGGATTCGGACCCACGACCTCTGGAGAACCAAATCGTGCCTCTATTGGGTACATTAGACCACTGGGCTACCATGGTCCTAGCCTGACTTCAATATTGCTTCTGGATCAAGACCTACGTATACCCTACGAGCATTTGAGGGCAGCAAATTGAACAATGAAGGAGCCCGTGAAAGAAGAGAGTTGGATGTCATTGTTAGAACTAGCCTAGATTCTCTAAAGCTTGAAGGTTCTCTCAAAACGCACGTTAAGCCTCTACGGTCACTACAATTGACCCTAAATCCTGGGTTGGGACAAACCTAATGCATGCTTTTGAAAATGAGCTGGATCGGATACCTTTCGAACTTTCTCTGAATACTGCACAGTTCTAAGCTTTTCAGTGAAATGATTCAGATGTGAGATGGGAATATACCCAACGGGATTAGCCTCCCATTCTACAACGTTAGCCGGAAAATTGAAGTCATATAAAAGAATACAATTGGACCTCCTTACTGCTACTGGGTATGGGATCCCCAGCACTTCAAGGCAGAAAATGGTATTCATTTTACTTGATTTCAGATTCATACAATATTTGATCCACCAACGAATTAGTAGAGTTGGCGGATCTGGCTAGCCCTTGAATTTATAGGTTGGTCAGGAATCTTGATCAAAAATTTTGGCTAGGTCTAAATTAAAGGATACTACTGGATCACCACCTACCTACTCCCTACGAATGTTTGAGGATTTCTTATTAACGTTTAATGAAAAAAAATTTGGTAGGTAGAAAAAAAATCATTGCAAAAGTACAAATTTGAAAATGAAAGTGTCATTCTTTTTTTAATTTTTCAACTGCATCATTAGCTAGTGTAGCCTTTCATGTTTAAGAAAAACTGATTGGTGATTTCATATCCTGAATAGGATCGAAGTGCCAACATTGTCGACTTTTAGGTTTCAAACAAATCTTTACGAAAATGAAAGAATGTCATTAATTTTCATGCTATCGTAGAAGTATTTCATTTGTTTCTGGCAATTACTTAAAATATAGTTTGGTGAATTTTCGATCTATTTTACTATGAAATGCAACTTTCAAAGTGTATTATGTTTAGGCTGTCATTAAAATCTTATTCATGACCTCTAATTTTTACTATACCTTTCGTATCATTTTGTAACGTAACTTTCCCTCATCCCTGTATTTCCTATGTGTTATGTCAAAAAAAAAGCATTTGTTTTTTTAGCGACAGTTCGTACTAAATGGAGCTATTTAAAAAGAAGGCCTATAAAAAGTGTTTGAAAGTTCTTACGTCTGTCTTTGTAATATTGATGCTTGCATGTGGGAAATCTTAGCATTCAAAAAGACTATTCAATTTTGTGGATAACACTCTTTGATGGTAACAACTAGGGGTGAGAAAAGTAAAACTTTTCAAGGTTAATTAAGTTTTGAACTATTTTGGTCATTTTGAGACAAAAAACATTTTCCCGAATTTTAACCATAAAACCACCTTAAGCCGATGATTTTAGGGGAAATCTAGGGAATTTTGTCACGTTTTGGCAAAATTTAGAAGAACGGCAATTCTAAATGATTTTTTTACATATATTTTCTCTCTAAAATAACTGAAGGAGGAAAAAATTGCACCTTTTTCCTTTGTTATAATGTTTTCATATCCATTGAACTTCTTTACTTTGGCCATCTCTTCTTAAGAATGCATGTCTTGTGTGGCATTGATTACTGAAGGTGCATTTTACTTTTGTATGAATAATGGCAAAGTTATCTATAATTTTTGACTTGAAAACCATCCAACTATTTAAATAATGAAACGAGTCACAACTTTCTCACCTTTTTATTTCTTATTTTTACGTTTTCGAAACATATTTTGGCTCATTTTCACGACAAAAAAAAACTAATTTCACGAAAATCAAGAACTACATTTCCAACCCTTAGTAGCTTTTGTTGGTGTAACCTTTGGCATCCCTATAATGCAAAAAAAGGAGCTGCATCGAGTATGATTGGCTCATTGTAAATGTGATAATGTTCCAACCTACTATTGGTGCGAGCGAGTCCAACTAAGGTTCTTGTTAGAACAAAGCCGATGACTCCTATGTTTTCCGTTTTTGCTCTAGTTCTCGTTTTAGTTGAAATAGCTTGGAATTTTCATTTAACATGAAAAAAACAGCTTTTTTTTCTTCTTAAATTTTCATTGCATTTTTTTTCATAGGTGCAAAAATATATTCATCACAAGGCGACCTAACTTCGCCAATTGTCATTTCCAATCTTATTGTTCAAGGTGTCCATGACTAATATCTGTATCTGTCAGTCGTTTTCTTCTCCAATTCATTTTTTACGTTTTAAAGGCACACGCAATTGCGACAGCGTATTAATCTGGAACAGTAAGTCTAATCGGACCCAATTTTTTGTGAAGTTAGCTCCATGAGTTAGCCCAAAAGAACGCAGAGAGTGGACCTTTTTGTATAACATATTGATTGACTAAACTGTTGGGATGAGCCATTATTTTTTAGATGTACCAGGCTGCTCTTATGGATGCCACCAACTCCCGTATCACATTTTTACAAAACACCTTGGATAAGGATTATCTAAAAGTATATATAAAGCAAACGTTGGGGAACATTGGAGGAAGCTATGTGATGAATGAAGCTGGTGGAGACAGTTCCTTGGAGCAAATTCAATCAGTTCTACTCTCTGATGTTATCAAGCACATACAATTCAATAAACGGCAAACTGAGAATTTAACCATCATCATGAAAGTCGATATTGAAAGGTGAGAATAGCATATATAATTGAATGCGATGATGGGGTTTTATCTTTTCATTTCGATTTATCCGTGCAGTTATGAATGTCGGGCCTTTCTAGGATCCCCATTAGTTCTAAACAGTACCCATTCAGGTTTCTACATACCTTATGTGGTCATGGAGTGGACTTATGCCCAGGGGAAGCAACCACCATACAAATATCCAGCAGCGTGCCCAAGAAAATCTGTGGTTCATATGACAAACCTATTCACAGCCAATGGGTACATCCCATTTTCAAAAAATAGGATAATGCTCAACCCCAATACGAGTGACACGTGGAAAGCGGATGTTATCTGGCAACACAAGAATGCTCACCAACTTTTTTTTGATAAGGGCCGTTATTTGCTACGTCAGACAACCCAAACAAAACGGGAAGACGCACGGTAGATTGCTAAATAAACTACTCGTGAATTGCCATGAAAACGATTTCTTTTCCGGACATCATGTGACCCAGGTCACCAATTATACATAAGATTTTGAAAGAACTTGCCAAAATCAACACAAACGCATTACAATTCAATAAAGAGAAATCGGCCCAATCGGCCCTTTATTTGGTAGAGGTTGATTCACAAAGCGCCCTCTGAAGTGCAGAATGTAAACCATATTTCGTGCAGCGTAGGGCCCCTATGGGAGCGTTTGCTTACTTCGAATTAACTCATCTCCTAACTCTATTATTGGGAGGCGATCAATGAAGTTAATAGATTGAAGAAATAAAAAATAATGAATATTTCCCCGCGGCCTATAAAATCCCTACGCCCATTCTGCGACCAAGAATGTTCTCGAGCTGACAAGTCCTTTAAACTTAAACTCTTAAAGTTGTTCCATGACATTCTTAAGAGACTATTCGAACTCGGTCTCTAGGTGACTTAATGCAGTGCTTAATCTTCAGTGCTTCATCCCAGGCTGACATGTTCCCAAGTCTTGCCCCAAGTGCCCTTCAACTATCGAACAAAGGTACCGTTGTGCCGATAAATGCTCACACTGCGAGGGCAAGCATCAGCGATCAAACCAGTTTGGTGCTAAGTACCCTTTCAAACATGGTAGAAGCCAAGATGGGACGTACACAAATCCTGACTCTGGACCTCGATTGAGTGAAGAGTACCAACCTACTCATGAAAGCCGACCCTGACAAGAAATGGGTGATGAAGAAAGTGTTACAATCCCAAGAGGAGTAAGTATCGTTGTGCATACCCTGTTTCTGAGTTTCCAACTGATGGTGTGAATTTAAAACCACCAATTTTGTTCTGAAGGGAATTAAGTAAAAAAGGACGCAGTGCAAGGTTCTATAGACTTTTAGAAAGGAAAAGCACCCAATTCAATATTTTTAGTACATGCACTAACTTGGAACCTAACGTTGATCACTATTTATAGGCCAACTTGAAGCTCCAATAATTCATTTCACAATGGACTTGAACTTATCCAGAGATAATTGGCAAAAGCCAAAAGCTCCGGTCACCTGGTAATGGAGGATTTCAATTTACCAGCAGCCATCTTTGAGTGGCATCCAAGTCCCAGGGGCTAGATTCCTTTGACAACATCTTATCTGCAACTAGAAAAGTTCATGACTGGGGGAAATCTCTCACAACAAGTTGATGAAGCCACTGGAGCCGAAAGTATTCTAGACCTAGTTTTTTAAGGGACAGTCCGACCCAGCCACAGTGCCATTTAAGCAAAGCAATAACTATTTATTCAATAGCGGGGTCTTTCTTTGCGTTTATAGGGAGTAGGAGGTAGTTATTTAAGAATATTCTATGCACCGTGCGTATCTTTTACACACTGTGATTTGTGGCTTGATCTTGATCAGCCCTTGTCTTCATTTTCTCCTTTGCCACGAAAATAATAGCTATTTATTCAATTGCGGGGGCATTCTTTGAGTGGAGTTTATAAAAGTGAGGCTTGAAGAAAGTCGATATGGTCAAGGCACCTTATATATGTTTGCCATTTCATGCCGTTGAGTTTGAAGGGTGAGGGTTTGCCCATAGATTTCCAGACACTGGGTATTGGACGACCGGCCACTTGGTTGGCTAAACGGTACGATTGTTGTATAATGCTGATTAATGAGATCTATTCAGGAGATATGTACTAAACTACGTCCTGTCGACAACTACCGTTGTCATACTTTTATTATTCCAAACACATGAAGATCAAGAAGAGTGCTTGCTACATACTATAAGCTCACTTGCTCATTGTGTCCCACTTCCAAGGGTATTTCACAACACAATAAACCGGGTTGGGTTCAATTCCCACCAGACCATCCATTGTACTGTTTTACCAGCCAAGTGGTTGGTTGTCCGACATTCAGTGTCTAGAAACCTATTATTTGCCCAAGTATTTCTTCATACGAGAAGGGATGAAATGGTGAACGTGTTTTAGGTGTTGACTGCATTGCTTTTTTGCAATCCGAACTTAAATAAACTACATTTAAAGGGAGACCTGGCTATTAAATACACAGTTTTCTTTTGTGAGAACCGGTTTTAAAGATATGAATTCCACCCAAAACCACTTGCAGCCAAATCTGATGGAATAGCTATTTACTCTGCTGTACGGCCAAGGCGGGTTTTAAAGATATGAATTCCACCCAAAACCACTTGCAGCCAAATCTGATGGAATAGCTATTTACTCAACTGCGGGGGCATTCTTTGAGAGTGAAGTTTATAAAAGTGAGGCTTGAAGAAAGTCGACAAGGTCAAGACACCTTGAATACTTTCGCCCATTTCATGCCGTCAAGTTTGAAGAGAAGAGGGAGGGCTTGCCCGAGCTTCTCTTCACACAAGAGGGCATGATGAAATGGCGAAAGCATTCAAGGTTGACTTTTTGAGATCCAAACTTGAATAAACTGGATGCAAAGAACGCCACCGCTATTGAATGCATAGTTTTCTGTTACAAAAACCGGTTTATAAGGTATGATTTTCTCTTGAAACCACTCCAAGTCAAATTTGACAATAGAGAATATCTATTTTCTTCACAAGTTGCTGGAAACTTAGATTCCGGCCACTCGTGAACACAGTGCCATGAAGTAAGATTTCTAATGGTGGTCCTTGGTTTCCTCTGCGTGACAGAGAAGGAACTTTATACCGCTGAAAACTGGTCCTTGTAAAAGAAATGTTCTTTTTCATCACCAGAGTCTGCAAACTTGTGCTGAGTTTGTTGGGTACCACAAAAGTCGGACACATAAAAGTTCTTTGATTTTTTTACTTTTTGCCGGACTTGACGAATATTTTTCTAAAGGCAGTTCAAACAAAAAGGCTTGTCTTGCGAAATTCGAAGGAAAAATAGCATTTTTTTTGACAAATACGGACTCAAGTCCTTTCTAAAACATTTGAGTCCAGCCAATTTCTCCAAAATCGAGTAAAAAACTCGAATCTGGACTCACCCCAGCATTACTAGGGCACATGCAAAACGTAACCTCTTGTGTGCCTCAGGGATCAATCCTTGGACCAATTCGTTTTTTTAATTAAAATTTAAATCGCACTCAAGGCCTACAAAATGATTTAGATGAGGGTTATGAATGGGTACATGGACAAAATATAAAACTAAATGGGGAAATATCAGATCATATTTGAGGGCAGCAAATTGAAAAATGAAGAAGCCAGAGAAGGAAGAGAGTTGGACTTCATTGTTTTGACTTGGGTTTGATTTTCTTTTTTCATTTATGAATTCATATCTCAAAGGCGGCTTTTACAGAAAATCTGGACCCTATTTGAAGCACATTCATTTCTCTTCCTTCCAAAAAATTGATTGGAATGAATTTCTCAACTATGGGTCAAGATCAAAGAAATTATGTTCTGAAGATCTTTGAGCACATTTCAAATCGGTACCACACCATCACAAGTGGGTACCATATTGGTTATCTAAAACCAATACTGAAGAAAAGAGTGGGTCAGAACAGGAATTGGCACATTGAAATTGAGACCGCTACCTTGAGCTTTACTTTGCCTGCTTACTCACTCATAACCGCTGTCACATATTTAGCAAGGAGTTATCTATGGCTCGGGGAGCCCAGAATATTGCATGTTCACAATATATTGAAAGGTTGTGTGGTTTTTCTTTGCCGTCGTTGCGAAGTGACAATTTTGGCCCAAGTTTTGTTTCTTGACGAGCTTACACCATAACCCTTTGACAACCTTTTCATTTTGGTGGGAGATAAAATGTCTTGCTCCGAAAGAAGGTTTTTTTGTTCTCATCAGCAATGAGGATCAATATTTTTTTGAAGTTGAAACTTGAAAGCCATTTGTAATAAGTAGGGGGTACAGCTAATAAGCCTCAAAGATATCACAAGCAATAATTTCATGCTTTGTTCTTACTATAAAAATCATGTTCATCGTTACTGATGGGACTAAACGTACAACCAAGCTTCAGATTGATTGAAATAAATAGACAGTTCACAACAACATGAAAAACAGGCAAAAGAATGACACAGTGGTGTTATTTTTTTTCCGAGCTGGAAAAGAGTTTTTGAGATTAAAACGTCGTTTGAAAACAGATTTGGATCAATTAAATGTGAAATTCGATTCCATATATTCACTCTAGCGGTATCAAATTTGTTCAAAAAAGGTTAAGTTTAACATGTGACGTTAGTTCATTACAAAACACCTTCCTTTACTCGTTATAGGTCAAAAACTAAAAGTAACTCTGACACCCTTTATCTTTCCATTTTATGAGATCTACCAGGCTGGGGTTTTGGTATCAATAAATAGAGCATCCTGAGTTGCTAAATGATCATCTGGAAACGCTAAAATTAAGCGATAAGTAATTATATGCAAACGATGGAAAATTATTTTTTTTTCCTTTGTGAATTCTGACCGGCCCTCATTATTTTATACTCTTTGCACCACCAGAGGTACAGGGCTCCCTGTAAAAAAACCCACGGACCAGATAATGACAGTAGCTCGTTAGGTAATTTTGAGATGTCATAAGAATATGTTTTTTCAAGATGGATTCTGAGGAGAAGAAGTGGTTGAACAGGTATTGGAAATAGAACAAGGAATGTCGATATTGGCATAGAGTGAGTGAGCGAGATTGTTTGAAGGAGAAAGGACCGATGATAGTTTGATTTTTTGTTGTTAAAACAACTCAACCATCAAAATGACGAGACACAGCATTGGTATAAATAGTTAAGGCGTAAGAGGATGGCTAATCACGAAACTAAAATGGAACACAAGAAACCTTTCGGGAAAAAGGACAAGAGCTCCAACCACAATCACACTAAGTCCAAACATAGAAGCTCTCCCTTGACTGTCATGGCTTGTCGCACTACTAGTGTTAATTCATTCCATTGTCGATCCATCCGCTAAAAAATGCGAAATTTCGCCAAAAACTCCATGACAGGTTCTTTCGTAGTTCTCCTCGTCTTTGGGCGGGCAATAATGACCGCATTTCAGTGGCTATTCGAGCATCGATAGGCGTTTCGAGCACTCAAAGCCATTTTGATCAACCCCAATGGTCCAGTCTTGGCCCACTTTAATCCGATCCTTCCTGCTGACCTCCCTACAGACTGGTGCGTCACGCCTTAAAGGTCTGGGGTATGGCCTTCTTCAAACCCATCCCGATTGTCAGAAAGTCTAATTGATTGGTCAGACCTGAAAATGATCGAAGATCTGTCAGGTTGGGCGATGCTGAAGTTTTGAGTTTTTAGCCCCCTTGCATGGATCCGGACTGTTTCTCAATGTATTTAATCACAATTACATGAAAATGTAAATGTAAGTGCAATTACGCAATTGTGATTGTAGTTACCAGGGATCGGAAAAAGTTCTTTTTGAGCGCCAAATAATCTTTTTTCACGGGAAATATATTTTTCGAACGCAAGGGCACAAACCTGATTAAATAACAAAAAAGACGCGTAATATGACAACATGAAACAAATGTTTCAAAATTTTGAACTATTGACCAAAGGTTTCGATATGTGTTTTATTATTTAAAAAATCTTTGAAATCAAAAGGCTTTGAAGTTGTCTCCTAACTTAGACGCCCAAATTAATACCCTGAACCATGCAGGTTTCTAGATCATATTTGGTTCCTCCTGGGGTTATTTCTTATTTAGGGTGAAGAGACCTGGACGGAAATGAAAATAATTTTAGACTTGCTCTTTTGTGTGTAAAGTATTGAGGTTCTATTTGCATTTTTAGGAAAAGGTTGAGCTTTTGCCAAAGAGGTAAGTAGGAGCAATGCGAGAATTAGAGAACTACTACTTTGTTGACACAAACAGAGAAGATTGGGGCAGTTAGAGGAGGTGCAAAAGGTATGTTTATCAGTACATCTTCAAAGTATCCATGAGCTTTTTCGTCAACCAGGTTTTAGAGTCAATTGTAGTGAATGAAAAGGTTTACACTTTTGAGCCCTCCAGAAAATTCAGGCTAGTCAAAACAATGAAGTACTTACTTATTTTACTGGTCGTTCAATGTTCCATCCCCGACACAAACATGCTATTTTTTGGTCAAAATTAGAAGTTCTCAAAAAAAAACTTTGGGGTCGAGAAAAATCCCGGAAAGAGATAAAAATCAATCTGAAATCTATGTCTTTTTTTCTCCGAGCCCCGGCAATTTTCTAGTACTGGGGATCAAATTCCCTGTAACAGATAGAAAAGCCCGCGAAAAAAAACCAAAATGAAATAATCATGTTACCCAACCCTAAAGTTGATTTCCTTGGAAGGTTTTTTCCTTTTCTGGCTTGTTGGGTATGCTTTCAACGTAAAATTGCTAGATCATTGCAAAAAATGATAGACTTAAGACATTTCAAAAAATGATAGTTTGATACTAAAAACCATTCCTATGATAATAAAAAAATGATGCCGGCGGCCTTGAAATTATGCTAGTTTTCGAGAATAAGTAGCGATAAATGTTACCAAGGCACAGAAAATTGCAAATTTAAGGGTGGCCAGATTTTGAGCGATTTTGCCTTGGTTGGATCGTTTGACCACCTCTCAATTGCAGGTCGTTGCTACTGACGGGATCTATCTGTCTGCTCTGGCTGATTGGGCAGTTTTTTTCCGTAAAAATATATCTAGAGCTGGCTCGATACTGTATTCTGTATACTATACTCCGTGGTTTCAATTGTCTCCGTGTCGTGAAATTTTCTCGAGTCTCTCTCGTTGGGGAAGCCTCATACTCTATGCATAATCAACTTGCGAAACATTGTTGTTTTGGCTTCCTCGACGATCGAGAAAAAGGTCAAAGTCAGTCGATATTTTTGCGCCTAGATTCCTCTGACTTGAGCTTCGACTTCATCAACAGCTTCTATCTGTTTCGGCAACACAAATATCACTCAGAACTACACACCACCTCAAAGCCAGTCAATCATTTTTCAACCGGGTTTGACGCCGACATTTCCCGTCTAAGAGAACTTCCCACGCAAGTCCCTCGGAAACTCGCTTTCCCAGTTTGAACGAGAACCACGGAGAAGAGAACAGACAGTTCGTCCAAGTCTGTTCTCAAAGCAGCTCAATGTTTGGCGTTCTTGGGTCGATAGAACTCTACTCTTTTCCAATCACGTTCATTGAGTCATAAACAAAAATCACGGCTGATATTATCAGATTTGTTTCTGTCATTGTGAAACGAAATCAAGTGGGGAAACTTCTCCTTTGGACACTTATTTTACCGGGTCAGTGATGTATTTAGTGATGGAATTCGGGTCCCGTTTGACCGAGACCTTGAGTGAATAATGGACAATGGAACATTTTTCCGCACTCGCCCACTGGAATAGTCAATAGAGGTAATGGTATCCATGAACTCAACTATGAATGATAATGCCCAATTCTCGTTTTCGATGACCTTGGAATTTGGGTCGAAGGGTTGATGAATGGCATTCTTCATTTTTTTACCAAACCCGATCTTGACTGTAATGATCAGGCTAAAAAAGGATTCAATTAACGTGTTATTATTAGCAGATTTGATAGCCAACTCTCAAAAACCAATTCAGATCGGGACAAGTCATTTTGCTAATCAGTTGTTTGAATTCTGAATAGCTGGACCAATGGTACCTTCATGTTTCCTCCTCATAATTTCCAATCGTTCTAGATAATGAAATAAAGCTCATCTGACTTTTTTGAAAATTGTTAACACATACCGTTACCTTATCAAGATGGATGGGGCAAAACGAACGTCTAAAAAATCATTGAAAATATTAAAAAACCAACAGTACCTGCATGGGTAAAGCAAAAAAAGCCTGTTTTTCTCAGCGTTTTCAGTTTTTCAAGAAAAGAGGAAACATAATTGAACTAAAAAGTAATTTTTTTGAGCCAAGTTGTTGAATAATGAAAAAACAGCAGGTGAACAAAAGTATGGGAAAAGGACAAATTCTTTGACATGTTTGAAAAACCCAGGTTAATATTCAGCAAAAGTTTGCATGTAATTAGAAAGCAAGCCATGAACGAAAAAGCCGCCAAGACCATTTACTTACAGGTATTTTAACAATGTTGCCACCGCTTCACTTTTTAAGTTATTGTTACTTTTTAAGTAATTGCTATTTTCTTCAAGGTTAAGCTCAGCTCACATGCTTCAAACCCCATACAAGTGCATACTAAAATACTGCTTCAAAAGCAATGACCTGCTTTATTTGCTTTTTACAAGTGGAAGCAGATACTAACTTAACTAAAATAAAAACAATATTTTTCGAAAATTGGCTTACAAATGTGCTGCATTACTTGGACTAGTAAAGTGTAGTAAAAAAGCCAAAGGAAATTGTTTAAACCAAAATCAAAAAGGTAGAATGAGGACCTTTATTTTATTTTTATGTAGTTTTACTTTGAAAAGGCTCTTCAGGTTTTGCCATATCACCAAAAGTTTGTATCTTTGATTTTTTTTAAACATTTACGTTAACAAAACGAACATTGATGGATAGGTCTAGAGTCGAAAATACATGTCTCCTTTTGTTATGATCTTTATGGTGCTTGATAACAACCTTGTTTTATTGGCCTTTCTGTTTCCAGCTGGTTCTTTTTTTCAACAACCTGGGCCAGTTTGGAACAGTTTGTTCCCCTTGTAAGTGGGGAAAAAGCAATAAGAAAACTTTGGCACCTGACTAAAAT
The DNA here is from genome assembly GCF_007210705.1 of Tigriopus californicus. NCBI lineage: Eukaryota > Metazoa > Arthropoda > Copepoda > Harpacticoida > Harpacticidae > Tigriopus > Tigriopus californicus. The sequence goes on along the minus strand of NC_081445.1, from coordinate 8,715,442 downwards.
TACTAATGGATAACGTGATTTAGGAACCCACCGATTGGAGTCCAAAAAGAAGGAGCCTGTTCTAATCTTTCTCTTTCTTTTCCGCTTATCTACATGACAGATTTTGTCTCAATCTACCCTGGAACAGACGCATGCTTATGGTTTTAATTTTTCTCAGTTTTCTTCAAAGGCTTTTTGTTTAACTTGGATGCTGTGTTCTTTCAGTTTTATTTTCTGCACCAGCTTTCTTTCGTAAAAGTGTACTTTACGTTTCAATCTTTTAGTTCTGATGATCGATGTTTCTTATTCTCATAATTGAGTTAAGTGCTACACATCACCAAATATAAAATTGATTACATCTTTTTTCCGCTGGCTGATTTTTTAACTTTGTTCTCCATAAAATACCCCGTAATATTCATTCAAAAATTGCCTCTGTCTTTAAAAACCATGTTCTGCACCAACATCATATCTGGTTAGCTCTTCAAGACAGGATTGATGTATTACTTTATGCAATTATTTGTGGCGTGTTCAATCATTAGAAGCAAGCGTATTCACAAAATAATTAGTTGTCCGTTTCAACCTTGTTAAGCACATCTCAATGTAAAGGTTCTTTTCAAAGAAGGCTTATTGTTAAGCTGAAGCTCATACATGACAAAGGTGGCAAGTCCTTTGAAGTGAAACGGTCCATTCTTTACTGCTTTTGTGGTTCAGCTTTGCAAATTTTCCATTCATGTTATGACAGAAACGGCGAGACCTTCATCCTTATTCTCATTATTGTGATTTACAAAAGTCCATTGGGTCAAAAATTGGAACGTTGCTTCAATGATTAAGATATTTTGGTTCATATATGACACCTTTGAATCGAAGGTTTTGGCTATATCTCAATGATAAAGAGATGGCTAAAAACTGAAGACAGAGTACACAAAAGCAACTTGTTCATATGGAACATGTGCAAATCTGGCAATATGTTGGAGTAATTCGTACCATAGAGTTAACTTTTTGCTTCATGATAGCTCCCATAAGTGCTCTATGGGGCTCCGTTTACGAGGCATGCAGAAATCTGATTCATACAAGCCGTGGGTGAAATTGCTCTAAAACCCAAAAACTCAAGGATCTACCGCCTGTGGTAATCGTTTTCTTAAATACTCATCAAACGCTTCAGATTTCAGGGTGAGCCAATCTAAACTGGAAAATTAGAAAGCTCCCTCCATTTTTGGTAATTACGTACTTTATGATTGATAAATGAAAAACGGTGCTTAGCATCTTCTGATAACTTGTTTTTCAAGAGCTCTAAGTGTGACCACTTTGTGTTGTAAGTTGCAAATCTAGCACAAATATATGAAAAAAATTCTTCTGCCACGCTCTTCACTTACTTTCGGTGACATTCATATGTTTTCCTTGCCTTTTAAGAGCTCAGTATATTTTCCGTCCGAAAATATGACTGTCGGGCAATAAACTGGAATTTCATGGGCCAGATGCCCCAATCCGAATACCTCTTCATTTCGTTCTCGAATCACGTGCTAAAAAAGGCAAAAGAAAACAAGACTTGTGAAATAAGGACGAGTGATAACTTTGTAACTTATCTAGGGAAAAAATCAACACAATTCGAACTTGAAAAGCTATGCATCGAACCATGCAAGCCAAAATTTTCAATTGTAAGCTCATTTGTGGCTATTTCTAGCCAAATTGCCCGCTTTGAATTATATGTCTGCTCTTGCTTATCAAGCAATTGAATTTATTTCTGTGGGGCACAGTTTGAAGAGCATGCTCATTTGGCTGCTCAGCTGCTCTGGTTGGGCCTTGTCCTTTTCGGCCTCCAATTTCCCATGGGCCTTGAAATCCCTCCATCCCTCTTAACACGTACGCACACACAGACACACCACATTTAACTCTATCATAGATGGGCGCCCTGGGGTCATTTCCGAGAAAAGTCCTATCCTCTTTTTGGAACGGGTCATACATACTAATACAAATGGCAGAGTGCCACCCAAAAGCTTTACTTTAAAGTGCGATATATTGGAAAGTACAGACAACGGACATACCAAGGGTGTTACTACAAATACTCGTATCTCCGTGTTTTGTGCTTTGGACCATATGTTTGCAAAACGTCCATGTTATAGTGTTGTTTTGCTTGTTGCAAGGTATTTTTTGCCTGTAGTTTATTCATCAAATCAATAATTACGTTACTTTTGTCGGCTCTTTCAACTTTCAAAAACTTGTATATTCCTGGCAAAGGATTTAGACTCGCAAATGCTGAAGAAGCTGCACCAGGTTTGCATTGGTTGTTGCTCCTTTTGTCCCTGTTTTTGCCTCATGGTATGTTTTGGTTCACCTACTAAATTAGCCTAAATCAATATTGAAGAATTATTCATTTTGAGGAACATTTATGGGAACGAAACCAATAGACAAATTTGATTCCCATGACCTCCTTTATCCAAAAAATTATGCAAAAAAATGTTCACTACATTTCGGGCAATCCAGTTCAAATGTAAGAAAAAATACCTAGAGCAGAAATAATAAGAGGTATATGATATAAATTTGTTCGTCTTGGTTCCTTAAAGCCTCCATATCTGTTTCATTACTATGGAAGAAAAAGTTTCCACTCTTCACTAGTATCAAGTGGCCAAAAGGACGAGGATTTTTAGGACAAGTGCCGAAAAAGGGAAAGCTCATTTGAAATGCAAATTATCGTACAGGTTAAGATTGTCATTTATTGGCTTGGAGGATCCGGGGGGCTCTCTCCATCCTGGCATTAAAGGCTAATGAATTTCGAGCTTTTCATTTCCCACCCTCACAGACGATATTTTCAAAGGCGAATGCAAATGCACTAATATTGTAATATACCAACGCTTTTAGCTTACGTATCTCAAGACTGCAGTGAATGAAGGAGATTACCCAAAGACCTCATTGAACAAATATTTTGGTTCACACGAATGCTTGAGGCCTGTTTTTACTAATTAAGCCGTTTGCTAACAAAATAAAGTTCGTTTGAACATCGAGACGTCACTCAGGGTTGCTTGGTTTGAATCAAAATTGAAGACCAGAATTTAATTTAAGGTCTATTGCCGTCCGAAGGCCTGCCGGCTTTTTTCGGTAATATTATTCTTTTCTATCACGGTAAATTTGACAGTATCTAATACCCATGTCCTTGGGCATCGTCGTCCACGCCTTACCGAAATGTCAGATTGACATACGATAAAGTTCAACGATGTCATCTTTCTAAGCTTCGATTTGTTCAATATTTTGCTTAGGTACTTAAGTATCCTTCTTCGTTATCTGAAGAAACTTTTCCCCCAAAAATGTCCATCACCCAAACAACAACTCTGGCGGCATTTTACGTTGCCGTGACAGAATCATTACTTCATGGTCACCCTATTGGTTCAGGATTGGTGTGTTTGTGGAAAACCACGAGATTATGAATGAATTAGTATTAAAAGTAAAGAAACGAATTAAACCACTAGAAATACCAGGCACGTCTTGTTTCTAATTGAGATGAGCTAAGTCAATGTGACCCATGTCGTGTAACGGTTGGGGTTACAGCAACACTGGAAGAAGGTTTACCCTTCGGATCAACTTAAGACTTACTTTGACTGCACTGTAATTCGCCAGACTTGACTTAAAAACACATGCTGATCAACAAGTCTGCAAGTCCTCCTTTTTTCTGTATGAGTCAAACGTTTTAGAGGCTTTTCTCGTTAAGCACAAGTGATGGACCTTTTCCTTCATAATTCCACCATTTCTAAAAGCCAAGGTCGGCCAAGGATCATCATTGTAATATGATTTATGTACATTGACATGCTCTTTGGACTTGGACCGCAATTCCAATGGACCATGTATCATCCAAGGAACATTAAGGTCAAGAGATTAGATCACCCCTCAAAGGCCACTGGAATATGTTCAAAAAGTCTTGAGGTTCGGTCCAAACATAAAGCCACATATTTGGATCAGCATTCGCTTTAAATTCAAGTCTTGAGCAAAAATATGACACTCTGAAGAAGTCCAGAATTTAACATGCAAGACCTGGCAGCCGACGAATATGGTCTGAAGGGGCTATAGATCTTCAGTTAGGGCCGACATTCATCTCAACCGAGATCCGAAGACATAAAACTGGGACGCCTTCGAATCAGATGATTTCAAGGGGAACGGGGCTTTTGTTATACATAGAGAAGAGAGGGAAGGGAATGAAGCCAGGATCAAAGCCATCGAAGCCCTGAAATATCGACGAGAGCACTTCATGGAAAAGATCGTTCCTTCCTTCCCTGGTAAGCCCTTTCTGTGATTTTTTTTTACATTCTAGTCCATTTCCTCTTGCGATCATTTGCTCGAAAACAACTCGCTCTTTCAAAGAAGGGTTTGGTTAAACAAAACTGTATGTATGGCTAAGGGGTTAAGATTACCTCAAAGTACTCTATTGAGTTTGACTTTCGTTCCTTGGGACTTTTTGACGAAGCTCCCAGAGTTGAGGTTTTCATGAATAAGTAATTAATATTCCCACATAACCAATTCGCCTTGGGAAGCTTTCTTGGTAAGGAAATTCAGTTTGGTTACGTGTTTTTTATTCCCAATAGGAGAAGAATGAGGGATTCCTCAATGGATGTTATAGTACAAAGCTTCAGAGCTCTAAAAAATATATTATGAAGGTTTCCTATGTTTTCAAAGGTCAGGCTCATCAGAGAATAACGTAATTTCCCCGACCACCCAAGAACTATAAAACATATGTTAAATTAGGAATCAAAACAGAAACGTCGAGAAGAAATTGGATCCCACTAATCCTCCCGAATCCAAGAAACTAAGACCCTTTATTTAGATTAGTTTTACACATAATACCCTCTTTGTGGCTTGGATCGAAAAATGAGATCCGTGTGCGTAAGGAATGGCCGTGTCTTCCCAGAAATGATTATAGGTCAGTGTCTCACTTGGTCAACCGGCTCATATGACTCAGAACATTCCAGGAGGAGTCTCAATTATGTTTTGTTTTTAAAAGTGGCCTCTTTCATCTTTTTCATTTCTCTAAGATCAAATCTTTCAATAGTCAAACAGTTGTTGACCCATAAAAATGGAACACAACCCAAAAGTACTTGTCCAAAAAGCTTAAATGATATTTAAAACGTCACCCTGTTCTTTCCCAAAGTCAGAAGAACTAATGTTGACTTAACCTGTTTTGCTCGAATTTATAGCCTCCATTGAGGTCCTTCTAATAATTTGGGTCGAAGCACATCACTAATCACATTTCTAAAGAGCGCTACAATATTTTCCAATGAGATGGTCAAGGTTGAATTTCCTTCAGACTGTACAAAAATCAATAGCTATCTCCAAGATTCAATAGCTGACAAACCCAATGTTTACTGGTCAATCAGCAGCTATCAGTTTAACAACCGGTAAATTCTTCAATGACTGGTTCATCGTACTCGAGCAAGTGTTCAAGAGGGTAAAATTGGCCATGCTCTTGTTACACACTAACTTGGCATGCCCAAAGTGGATATTTGGACATCTAAGCACGCTTCCTTCCATTTCTTCAAGTTATGTTTCGCACGTTATGAAATGGCTCAGAAGGAGTTGATGGGAGTACGTTCGAACGTTGACACGCTGGGTGAAGGCACATTTGCACGCCGTTTTGGAAGGACAGTGAGTTGTTTCGATGCTATCGTTGATTCGCTCACTGAGGCATGAACACCATTGTGATGAGGGGAGTCATCCGTATCTAGTATGTACATGTGAGAGATTCCTTTTAGGGTGGTCGCTCAAGCGATGGACCAACTGGTACCTTTGCTGTCAAGATCGACTCCCTCGAATCAAATCAGGCCCTGGGAGTATGAACAATAGGTACATAAATCTTAGATACCGGTAATTTAACCTAATTTGAAATGTGGTCAATGGGTTTTTACTGAGATGGAAAGAGGTAAAAACGCTCGCTGGTGAAGATATGGTTTGTCTGCAAACCTGTTTAAATAGAAATGCAATATTACTTTGGGAAAATGATCTGTTGAAAGTCTTTTTTTAAGTAGTGTGCATTGTAGTAAGTTTGATGGGTAATATTGTCAACAGTGTTCGTAGGTTATCCATTTAGGAATATTAACTATTATTTCAAAACAGTATTGCAAGAGATTTTCACGATTACTATTAGTGGTCAAATTAAAACAATATTTACTAGTATTTCAGGTTTCATTCCGTTTTTTGGGCTTTCTATTTGCAAACATGAATGCATCCTACCGGACTTATATGGTCTCGAAATAAAAATGATAATAATGTTTGAGAACTAAGAGCTAATGTGCTAGCAATGTTATTTATAGAGTCATCAAAGCTCAGTTGTCGCTTTGGTTGCCCATGCTTCGGCTCTATAAGTTAGCCAAATTCTATAAATGGGATTTAATAGCATATTTCCAATGATTGCTGGGCCACAAAAAACGGCTCACGCTGCTGTACTTTACATCCGCCTTGGCCGTATAATAGCATATTTCCAATGATTGCTGGGCCACAAAAAACGGCTCACGAGGCTCATTTTCCCCTTCCTTTTAACTATCGAAGGACTAATCGAGTGCATTACATTATTGAAGTCGAATTTCGATTAAAATGCATTCGATTATAATGAAACATACAGCTAAAAATGAAGGTCGTTCGGCTGCCGTCATCTGAAATGGTTAGTGTTCTTGAACATTAGGGAAAGACGAAAAATGCCTCGTACAGGGTCACCCTTAAAACTCAAAACTAATTTAAGAGTTTCTTTCCCATATACACAGGATAAATGTCTTTACCTCTTTACATTTACATAACATCACACTTTGTAACGAAACTAAATGACGATTTTGACCCGTCACATTTGTTTGGTGTCTTTACAGCCTGGTTCACTTGCATTGAGACTGATGTAATGGGTTAAAGCTTTGAATATGGTAACTTCGCGAGATATCACAAAAAAAGCAAAAAAAAAGATTACCAACAGTTGAGGCTCAGGTTAATATTTTATGGCATTTTTACACGTCTCTCGTCTCTCCGTGGCCTTTCGCAACAACCAAGAGGCTCCAGAATGCGTGTCTCGCCACGGCCTTCTAGAGATGTCGATTGCAAACGGAAGAAAAAAATTCTCATCTCCTAAACCATTCACTTTGTTCCAAATGAGCACTTCACTCGAACACAAGATCTTTTTGAATTGATAAACTTGGCCAAGTTTGAGCCCTAAACTATGCTTAGGGAACTCAGGAGATATGTCCAAAGTTATGTAGTGAACACTACATAAAATTTAAATTTTCGGCCTGCTCTTGGTCAGCTACATGGGCTTTTGACAACATAACTTTGAAACGAATCACTTTACAAGTAGATGATATAAAAATGGCCCACCTTTAATTGAAGAGACCTACATTCCTTATTTTATTACTTTGATTTGGAAAGTGGCTCGGAGTTCCTTTGACCAAGAGCAGGCCGATTTGGCGAGAAGCTCGTGCACAGTCCATATTTCTAGAAGTTCGCGGTCTCGCCCAGAGGGACATTCTATTCAAAAGCTTAACTTTCATGTTGTGGCCTTTTTATATCAAAGGATGCCAATAAATAATTGACCATATTTCATGCTTTGTCCCACTCCACAAAATGGGAGGATACATTTTAGGGCCCTTGGGATTAAGACTTGGGGACGGAGGTGCAAACACGATCCGTCAATGTCTGATAAGAGTTTGATTACGTGGGGAAGCCCCACTATATTTTCAGAATTCTAGAAGGGCATTTACTTGAAAGTAAGCATTCTCAATGTATGTTAAATTCAACATGATAATTGGCTTAGTGGATCTCAATTTTTGTGGATAAGGCTGTAGACCATAAACCTTCCCACGTTTACCCGTAAGCTTCGGATTAAACCAGAAAAAAGCATATTTTGAAAGAACAGCCAAATCAATTTAATTTTGAATGCTTCAGAGTGGCATAGTTTTTGTTGCATTGACCAGGACACGGCCAAATGTTAGGCCTCCATCAGTGATATTGCATCGAATGGATGGAGTGGGCTCAATTGACCATGACTCCCTGAAATTTAAGCTCTAGATATCTTTCGTGCAGGCTTGGTTAATCAGTGTGAAATTAGCTATTGAGACCTGAATGCTCCTAGAAAGCTCAAATCCAATGACCAGCGGGGTCAAAGAGGGATCAATTGTTAGCCAAAGGAAGAGTCTTCTTGGGTTTAAAACTGGGACAAGGACAACTTTCTCTCATCAGGCCTCTTTAAAGTACGTTGCTGGTGGTTCCAATAGGAAAATCGCCAAAGGTGGAGAGGCTAGAAAGTGATTAGAGTTTCTTTCCTTTGTTGCAGGTCATTTCTTGTTTCCATTGTTTTTGTTTGCAATGTCCGATTTTAGATCACAATTCAATGTTCAAAACAAAGGGGGCATCAAACCGTCAAACGTTGAGTTTTAAGGCTGTTATTGTTGCAAACTTTTTACTTTGATTTTTGACTTAACGGGTTAACCAACTGTGTTTCTCTGTTAATTTTTCTTCGTCCAAAGATTTGGTAATTGTATCTCATATGACTTACGTGTTTAGAAAATTGAATGATATATTTGGTGCACAAGAAAAGTAACCATGTAATGGTATTTTGCGTCTTTCCAAGTACCCTATCACATAAGAAACCAATTCGCTGTTTCAAACTTGGTGGTCCATTAGATTTAGACGTATATACATTCTTCAAATCGACACGAGGAAATGTTATATTATGGATTATAATCTTGAACTCCTTTTATACACCAGATTGCAAATAAAGATAAAATGAAAAAGGAGGGGCTTGTTGACAGGTTTGATGCAAGTTTGAAAATTGGAAAAATATGTCATACTCGTTAATGACTAACGTAAAACTTTGTTAGAATGTTTAAACAGACAGCAGTTCAATCAGAGTAACAAGAAAAAGTGAACTGGTGGCCAGAAAATGTCCCCAGAAACCCCTTATTTACAATAATCCAGGTGCTAAACAACACTTTTTCCTCTTCTCGATTTGTTTGTCCAACCTGACTTTTGAAGGGTGTTATGAACTCGAGGCTGAATGAGTCCAAAAAACCCATTCGAGGCCCAAAGAAATTCCTCTTTTCACCGTTGTTGTCAGTGGGCATGAGTTCCTTTCGAACTTTGTCTTGATCCACTCAGTTCATTTGGGTTTTTACAGCACTGTCAAAATCTTGCCAAACCTGGTGTACACTGGCCATATAATCCTTAATTCCCCGAATTTACTGCCAACTCATCCACGGTACTATTTCGTAGGATGTATGAAATGAGTTTTGGCCTCTCAAAGGGAATACTTAAACTTGGAACTCAAGCACATGAATATCCATACACTATGAGGCCGATTATTCCACTGATTTTTTTAAATGTAACTTTTAGAACAGGTGAGGGAATGAGGTCAGTTTCAGCAGTCGATTGTTGGAGTCAAACGGACTAAGAAAACATACTTTTCATCATAAAAATGTGGCCATTCTCGGATCAAAGCCTTTGCATAAAAGACTGTTTCCAGCTTTGAATCTGAAATGATATTTATGAAATTTTAAAAGATTGGAAATGTTGTAACAATTTGCACTCAATGGTACCTTAACCGCCATAAAGTCATCAAATAGGCATAATATAATAATAGGTAACGCTGGACCTAAACCACTGGAATATAAATGGGGATGCTTGGGTCGAGGATTGACATTTCGGTGCGGAGTTAATGCATTGTATTTCACTTCCAGTAAGCCTGACCTAAGGCCACCGCCATTGTTTGTTTCAAATTTCCGCTCAATCAAATGCCCCAGTCAAAAGTTTGGCCCTCTCAAAGAACAGTACATATAGAGGCAGAGAATGAATGATTTAGCCCTCCTCTGGTAATGAATGATCACAAGAGTGCTAGCTCATTCATTATGTGAAGAGTTATGTCATAATTAAGTCAGACTTGGACAAGTTTTTGAATAAAATTCCTGACCAACCCTACATTCAAGGGCTAGCCAGATCCGCCATTTCTAATTCGTGGGTCGATCAAATACTATATGAAAATAAAAAGCTACTTAAAATGAAAAAGTTTTTCGTCTACAATTGTTGGGAATTTCATTCCCAGTAGCGGTAAGGAAGTCCGCAAAAAATACATTTGCTCAATTCCGACATGCCAACTCTTGATCCAAGCATCCCCGTTCATATTCTAGGGGCTCATGTACTGGAACATATGCCCCCAAAAATCAAGGTTGGCGGAAAATGGCCAAGTCAGTTAAATCATTTAGAACTTATATGACTCAAAGTAGCGTATTGAGGTTCCAATTTTTTTAGTATTCCTTGGCTCGGGGTTGAGACGAGGCGCCAAATACCCCGGCGAATGAGCCCAATCCCAGAAGTAAGACCCAACTTTTGGACCACAACCAAAGTTTGCCAAAAGGAAACCTCGTCCCTACAACGGGGGAAGGGGGGGGGCTCATTTTGGAACCATCCAACTTGGGTCTTGAGCAGACTAGGAATGATGAGGGATCCCATTTACGAGGGCATGCTCGGTTCACATTTGACGAATTGTTCCTCAGCTTCCAACTTGTCTCGTACATAGCACAGAGATGCAAATGAGTACGCAAGCTATTACCCATGTCTCACAAAGCCTGACAGGGTGGGACCAAGACATGCCCTCCTTACAGTGGCCAAATTCCAAGTTTGTTCCGATTCCGCTTCGTCAATTCACTTGCTCAGAGACCTGAGCAAGTTTCCCGACCCAAAAGTTTGCTCGGGAAACCAATAGAAATCCTGATTTTGTTGCACCAGAACGTCGACTGGATTCACTCGGATCCGTTCCTTTACCTCAATGGGATGATTTCTGGCTTTTACTAATTATTTCTGCAAAAGTGAAAAGACAAAAGGCGAATATACTTCTTAAACTGACATGGTCCTAGTAATGCCAAATATTATCACGACTTCGTGGTCTGGACCAATGCATGAATGGGGACGAAAAGAATGGTAATTGAACTTTCCCAGAATGATAAAGTATGTATCCAGACACTTTTAAAGAGAGCTTCCGGGGCCCGCATTTCTTGTATGTCCAATGAGTTTATCCTAACTCAAATCTTTTAATGAAGTAGCCGAAAGAAGGAAAGGAGAAAAGAAAGGGTTGGAAAGCAGAATTTTAGAAACCTCAAATGGCAAAAAGAGACGATGGGAACTATTTTTAGCACCTTGGAATTCCATTCATCTCTAACATGATGCATAAAACACTTAGTCACAGAGCCTTAAAGCCTAAATCGTGTGCGCACTTTCCCCTCTTTTATTCTATATTTTGCCTTCTAATCGTTATCATTTTGCAATTTACACTTTCGTGGAAACCAACCAATCTTTTCGAATTTGGCATGATAATTGGCGAAGCTTGACTAATGATGTGAAATTCAATTGATTGCAATTAGTTATGGTACGTTTTAGCAAATGACATTGATGTATGCAATCACTCAATCAATTGAAATGCAATTCAAAAATAATTGCTCTTGGATTAAAAGTCGAGAAAATGAGTAACTAGTTATATTTTAGAAGTGATTGGCACAATGTTATGCCTGACAATGCCTTACCATTTTTCTATTAGCATGCACATTCAAACAATAATGGTTATGTTAGATATGTTTCTACAAATTCTAATATTTTTTATAAGTTTTACCAAAATATGCTTGCCAAAGTGCTTTGTTGAAACGTGTATTTTTCTCCAAAGTGGCATTGCAATTTTATTGATTTCAATTTCGACATTCTCGATATTGTTCATTCTTTTGACTCTTGTTATTAAAGCAACAATACCTTTTCATTCTTAAAACGAAAACTCTATGGATTGAACTTCAGTGGAATTTCAAAATACTTGAAAGCTGAAACGTCACCTACCATAGACAATTGGGTGAACTTACTTGGTTGCACCGTCTCCTTCAGATTTCCGTGACTTGAATACGTAGGTTTTATCCGATCCTTCAGATATTCTCGACATAGCATTTTCACAGAGGCTTTCTTTGTCTTGAAGGTAGCTCTTCGTCGACAGAGACTTCGTATGGTTGGGTAGGTGCTTACTTTCTTTAATAGGAATTCTGCAATTGCTCAGCGAATCTCAAAAGAACTGACTTGCCTGATAGAAGTTGTTGAAGGCTTCCTTTAGTTTAATCAAGTTCAGTTAACTTGTGTTTATTTGCACTTCTCAACTCAAGCAAGCAAGAGAAGCGAAGGGTTTTGGGTTCTGGAAAAGCCATAGTGAGGACCTTAGAGAGACCAGATTCGCCATCTTTTTTTGCGAACTTCCTTTCGGCTGTTGGGATTGGAATCCCAGCAGTTCAACACGAGGAATTTGTTCATTTTATTCCTTTCTAGCCTTTCCCAATACGAGAGCTCTCTCATTCCTATGATGTTCCTAGTAAAAAATCTTTGGACTTGTTCGAGCTTTTGCAAACCTGCTGAACTCATTGGAGCCCACATGGGTGAAGCATATTCAAAATGTGGCTGAACAATCGACTTGTACAGAGTTAGCATCGTGATGCTATCTCTAGGCTTACAAGTTCTATAAATCCGACCACCCTTTTGAAAAGCTTTCACTACATTCAAGTGGTTATGCTCATCGAACTTTCCATTATCTTGGAGGACTACACCTAAATCCTTCATGGATGAGACCTGCTCAATGTCCTTACCTTTATCATCAAATAGTGTAGTGTCTAATGACGTCGACCCAAAGGTCATTGAGTGGAATTTCATTCCTTTCAGTGCCATGTTACTCCTAACAACCCAGGTATAGATTTGGTCTAGGACCTCTACCAGACAACCGGAATTCTGACCATTCCTACCAACTACCAATTTTGTATCAACAACATAGGAAGAGAAACTGACATTTCTACTACCAAGCTTCTAAAGCCGTTTGTTTGATTCTGTTTGAAGTTTGATTCTGTTTGAAGTTTGAAGTTTGATTCTGTGGTTTGATTAAGGTTGGAAAATGCAGACGTTTAACTGATATGGAAAGGAAAAGAATGATATACTATCCTACGCAAACTGTTGGTCATAAGTAATCCTCGGAAAAAGGTAGAAAAAATCAGCAAAAGAGGTAACAAAAAGGTGAAAAAATTGACAAAACAGGAAGAAAATCAGTCATAAATTGGTCAAAAAGCAGCAAAATTTCTTTTAAAAAAAATAATCTTTATGAAAAACGTGTTTAAAAGAGGATATCATAATGTCTCGTGTGTTGACAAGAATCTAGGCAATAAAACAGGTGCATGTTTTTGTGCAATAAACAGAAATTTAGTGTTGGGAGATTTTTTGTCAATTAAGTCAGTTTGGATGTGGTGTGAAGTGACCATTTTCCAATCTCATGAAAAGGGTTGCTCATTTTTATAGCCATATTTCAAGGTTTTTTGTTTTTTAATGTTTTTTTTAACAAGTAAGCATGAATAATGTCAAAAAGGGATTTCTCTCCCAAAACGGCGGTTGATTTAAGTTGTCCAAAGTTTGGCTGAAAAAGATAATTAAAAACTAGGTTTTAGGACTTTGACTTCTTTTCTTAGGTCTAGTCGTAAGCAAAAAGTCAGAGACACCATTAACAGAGGATGTCCTGTTGCTAAGTCTCGGAACTTTTTCTCCAATAAAAATATGCACCAGAGCTCAAAGAAAACAATGGTAAAAAAGTGTTATCAAATTTCGAAAAAACGTAGATAAAGGTGATTATCCTATTTATTGAATTAAAGGGTAATGTTAGCTGTATATGATAAATATCAAAACAACTTGAATTGACCCTTGTATGCTCGTTGTATGAATCACGGAATTCGAGATGTCATTGTGGGCTAAAATCTTTTTTTGCACTAATGGAAACAATTGCCCTATCATTACTTTGGATTAGCCATCTTAGTACTTCCATAGCTCACTGAGTCATATGAAGCAACGTCGTTTTTGCTGTTTTATGGAATACTTTTGGTTGACGTAAATTCACCATGCCAAGTCTGAGTAAATGTGATTTGTCTACCAATTATTATCCCTAAGTTGTATTCTAATTGTCTAAGACACAAATGATTGTGGAAATACGCGATCCAAAGCTATTTCATTCCAATGTTAGCAGATTTGCAATCATCTTCTGACTTTCAATTCCTTTCATATTTTTTCAATTATTCTGGTCCCTCGGACGATTTTGCATTTCCATTGACGTCTTCTCTCAATTTCAAGTCATTGCTTTCATTTGTGACATGGTCTCTGCTAAATTTTGCCGGTCATCTAATGCTAGCATCTGCATAGAAGGCCTTTCTTTTGGTTTTAGGTCTTTCCCACATCAATCTCAGCCATCAATCCCAATCTCCGGCTAAGCCCGTCATTCAGACGGGCTCACCAATGGCTCATCGAGTTAGGAACTAAGTAACGTGAATTTCCGTTCAAGACTTTGCATTCATGACATCATGGATCTCGTTTTGTACTTCCTCTATGGTCCAACCAGCAGGGAAATGAAAATGCATCAGTATAAATGTAAATTGAACTGGCAAACTGCCTGAAGAAATTCGCCACTTTCTAGAGTGCAAGTGAACGACAGCCTTGGTGATTATATCCCAACATAGTTAGAGGATTTAATGCAAACGTGGAACTCTCCCGAGACCCCGAAGTTTAAAGTGAGGCTGCACTTGCAAGCTTTGCTCAAAGTACGACTTCTAAAACGGCCAACACAAGCCAAGCTTTCTGAGATGCTTCACATTCGTGTAGATAGACATCGAAGGTCCGTTTTTTTCGTCTCTGGGCCTTTGCCAATCTCTGACTGAACTTTGATTGGTCAGCAAAAATGTTAAACCTTAGCACGGTGTCAAAATGATATTGGGCGTTTTTCAACCATACTCTCAAAACATCAAGACGTCAAGAAATCCAGAGGAATAATTTTATGACAATTGGTAGTCATTGCTCCAAAGAGATATTTTAGGTTACTTGAAACGCATTAAATATTTGTTTTGCAAATAAAGCTCTAGATATCTTGTAAGCATATACGATTACTGTTGAAGCAATTGAAGCAAGCAATATGTTAGTGGTGAGGCTTGTCTATATGAAACTTGGTTCAAACTTGATCGAAAGTATTTTCATGAAATGGCATTGCAACTGAAGTAAACTAATATTAAGAATACCCATATTATTTCCAAAATTTGCAGTTTAAAAATATGTTTCTACTGACCCAATATACTAATCTAAAGCTAATAGATGCAGCAAAAATAATCATATTAAAATTGGATGTGATATATTTATATAACTTTTACCGAATACCGTCAAAGCATGTCTAATCTTGACCAAAAAAATGGATCATTTAACTTGCAATAGCTAATAAAACGCTTGATATTCTCCCATGACTTTGAAATCAAGTTGCAATCAATTCTTTTAATAGTTTTGATGCTCTATTGTTTTAATTTGTCATTAGTGATAAATTATGCTAAATTCTAGATTTCAATGAGACTTTTTAACGTGCCGTGTATTTCGCATGTTTAGCCAAGAACCACTGATTTATCATCCCTCTAGCAGAGATGTTGACAACCTTACTTTGATCCCCTTTTGAGCAAAACTGTCGCAATTGGCAGCCTTCGCCCAAACCGTTCAAGATCTCTCGTCCGTATCTATTTAAAAGTCCAGCCTTGTCAGGCGTTAGGACCAGTTCACAGATTGTTCGCCAATGTTTTGCCGCGAGGTCGAGGAATCGTGAGTCCTGACCGAGGCACTGTTTTTGCTACTGGTCCGTATAAATAAGGCCATCCTGCTATACAGTACTGTAGCTTGGCCTTCACAGAAGGTGACCTGAGATTGGCTGAGAAAGCCACCAAAAAAAAAAGGGCCCCTCTTGTTCACGATAGGGACCGGATGTGGTTTGCGTTCCACTTGGATGAGGAACTTTCCCCATTTTGGAACACTTACCTTGGAATCATTATGCGTTTGAATTTGGAAGGCTCACTTTCGGATATCATATGTGGTCCCTTTTCATTTCAGGAAAGTCGAAGGCTGGATTGAGAATGAATGAAGGGAATGAAGCCAGTATTTCATCCTGATTCCTCGTTGGTGTGGCCATTTATCTTAGGTGCTAAAAAGGGATGGTTCGTCGTGAATGCCATTGATAGCGGAGCAAAAAAGCCCGTCTGGAGTGTTTTGTGACCCATAGGTTGGAGACACTTCTCGTGATAGAGCATACTTTCCACGACGAGGAAATCAGCAATAAAAATGCTCTGGAATGGCTCATTCCGAGACCATTTATCCGCACTTCAAAACTTCTTTTTGCCATTGATCTCAGGCCGAACTTCACTTTTAGTAGAGTCGTCCAGGTACTTTTCAATCTCGGATTGTTCATTGTCAGTACTCACCCTGAAGAAGTTGGAGGAGATATCAAAAGAGCAAACGAAGACGAACGAACCGATTGTTCCCAGTGTATTGATGGAGATGATGACTAGATATCTGAGTGCCTTTTCAGACTGAATTGAGGCGGAAAAGTGCGCCATTAAAATGAACGATAGTTCTGTCCCATTGGGGGCCACACATCGTCGACTTCTGTCCCACTTGAACTCTACGTGGGACGCTGAAGGTACTGAAGGTGCTGAAGGTACTGAAGGTGCTGAAGGTGCTGAAGGTTCCGAAGACTATTATGAGAATCTATTCCAATGGATGACTGAAGGTCTGCTCATCTTTATCATCGGAATCATCGGTTTAGTGGGAAATGGCATCTCGATATGGACCTTCTCACGTCAACGGATCCATCGCATCTTTCACAATCTGCTCCTCGTCTTGGCCATCTTCGACATCGTAAGTAGCCTTGAGACCTTTTGCCTCTCGATAAGTTTAAGTCAGCTCAGATTTACGGGGGAATATATCAGAACATGTATTTGTTGGCACCAAATGCTTGTGATACGCAACACGTACTTTAGATAATAATAAATATCACATATTTGGATTGTGGAACAAGGGGCAGGAAAATGGGTCCATGAAGCGGACTTTCCATACATGTAAAGTATAACAATAGAATGGACACAACGAACGTTTTATCAACATTAATGGACTTTTGACATTATTCAATACACTATGTTTATGTGGAAGGTTTATCATTTTTGGATCGTGTCTTTGAAATTCAAAAGAAGGAGCTAGCACGTCCTGATCGGATTATGTAGTCGGGAATTCGATTCCAAAGAAGGCAAATACGAAGCTTTAAGAAAACAAGGCCTTCAAAAGACCGACAGGACCCAAACAAAACCGTGTCTTTCTTTTATGACAAAAATAAGATTGGGTGTTGAATATTCAACATGTATTACTAGATCATTCCTCTCTTCACTTGGATAAAGATGAACGCACGTGTGAGTTTAACATTTTCATGCCCCAAAAATGTTACAAGGCATGTAAAAAATGCCCATACTTTTGCTGTGGAGGTTTAGAATAATTCTGAAGTGTCGAATCGGGCAAGTTCCTTGTTTAAGGGTGCTCTGGGTGTTCTAAATTTTAAGGAGTCTGAATGTTCATAAATATAAGATATTTAGGTAAGAGATTGTTCAAGTGCTCTACTTTGACCTTAGTTCCTTCCATGATAGAAGTTCAAATGAAAATGATAAAAAAAAATGAAATACTTGTTGGTTTTTTTCATTTTTCTACCTTCGCAAAAATATCAAACGACACGAAAATATAAAGAACAGAACCCCCAAAAATATTCTATAAAACTACTTGAAAATACGCATGCTAGTCTAATAGCCTAAAAAAGCAATCTGAATGCTTTTCGTTGGGTGAAAATGGGTTTTCCATCAACTGTGCTTATGGACTTGACACTATATCCATCATCTTTAATATTTGACATCTTGGCCTTTTTTAGAAAAACATTTGGTCATTTATTTTTTTCTTGATATTTTGTATCATTATCATTTGATATCATTATTTAGTTCAGGGACGAACCAAATACTTTGCAATAAGTAAATGTTTTTTTAACATAGATGAACATTAAGTCGGCCAATGATTTCTATTAAAACTATGAGAGTGCTCTTTTACTAATTGACGTGACTTTTTAATTTAGATTTTGTCCAAATCTAAAACACATCCGGAAGAAGTACTTCTCTCCCTCATTAAAGTTGCCTTTACTATTTGAACTATTCTTGAATGATCCTAATACCAGCTATTATTGCCTGAGCAATCGTTTTGAAGCTGGTTTTTTTTTTTACCATATCATTAGCCAATTTGATTTCAAAATAAGCCAGGGCCATTTATGTAAACAAGATATAAAAACAACCTTTCCGGGCTTCTCTGATGAAATACGCTCAGGAATGAGATAGGAAATCGTACGTTTGGCAAAAGTTAAGATCAACGTTGATTTAAAAACTCTTGTAAATATTGTTCGATGCAGTACAACGATAACATACTATGGTATAATCTACAATGAATGCATTATTTTTGTGACATTTAGTCCTTGCGTAAATGGAGATTGATATTAGCGCCACTATCTCCAAAGCTTCCGTTGATGAATAAGTTTGAAGGGCACTCAAAGTTATCGCTGATCGTAACTCAGTAAGGAAAATCAGACAGTTTCAAGACACTTGGCATTTTTGTCTTGAAAGTCATGCACTTGACAATCTTTAACATTGCTTGAATGCAACCTTAAAGAAGGTGACCTTGTTGATCCGGCTGAACATCCCCTTTGTTCCAAAAGCGGTCCCGAAACTTGATGCGTCTCGAAACAAAGCGGGAGCAATTAGAAAACTTTTCCACATTGCCTGGCGTGTCACATCACCTAATATGATACGATGTTAGAAAGAAAAGGCCGTCTTGGCTCCAAGATTGGCCAAGGTCATATGGAGATGGCTTAATTGGTTCAAAAATCTTCCCTCAACGTTTCGCAGGAATGAATGGCAAGGTGGGTTTTGTGTTGCCTGGTTTTGAAATGGTTCCAAAGGCTTTCCAATTATGGAGGTAAGAGGCACCGGTGGAAAAAACGCAAGGCTTTTTGAGTTTAGACCTTAGGAGTCTTGCTGAGGCCTGCTCCTTCCCGCTCCAGACACGTAAGTGTGTAAAGATCGCGAAGGCCTCAGCCTAAGGCTATTTTCAAGACACCAAAAATGAGCATTTAAGTGGATGGGCGAAGTAGCTGGAGAGGTCCTAAACATGGGGCTGAATTTCCACTCCACTTGATGATTTACAAGTGGTCGTCTATTTGGCGAAAGGCGAAATGCACTCGAATAACGGTGTGGCTGGTTCATCCTCGAAACAGCCACAAATTGGCCAAATGTGGGCATATTTATTCGTTTCACTCACTTGTTCAGAGGTGAATTGAGTCTTTGTTCCTTTTCAAGGCCGCGTCACATTTCGTGTCCTTCTCGTTTTCCTACAGGCCCATTCATGACTGGGCAAATGGAGGTATTTCACCGGATTTCAATGGCCTCGCTTTGGACCTCGGAGGATGGACCATTTCGCGATGAGTGAGATAAAAGAACGCCTTGTCAGAGACTGTCAGTGCCTGCAATGGAGCAACAAAGACGATGATGAGCACGTTGTATGAATATCAGGTTGTCCTTGATAGGGCGAATAAGTCAGGTTCATTTCTAGAAAGGGTCTTTCTTGGCGTTCTAAAACCAGCGATGAACAAAAAATGAGTAAATTAAGTAAGACAATTTGAAACAGAGGAAACTAGTGTGCAAAGCGAATCAGTAATAGCATATTAAGAACTCGGAGAAAATCATGATTAACCAAAAATGAACTTCTTAATTTCGGGTTTCCATTTACTTGTCATTCATTTGTTTATGAATGCTGGAACACAAGTTCAAACGATGAAGGTTTGAACCCTTGAACGGAAAACCCCAAAACTAAGACATTCAGTCCACACACAAATTATATTGTAAAATAGCGCAAGTTTTGCATACCGATACATTTGATAGATTCTATGCAACATTAATGATTAGTTGGATCGTTCAGCTCTTGAAGAAAATGATTCTTCGTAGTAATGCAAACCTGTATCTGGACATCTTTACCTTGGACCCAACGCAGTTAACTCAGAAAAATATGTAGGAAATATATTTCATATCTAAAAGAATATTCATCCCTCAAACTATTTTTTGAACTTTTTCCAAAGTCTATTGTCTAATATCAAGCAGTAAACTTGCTTCACATACAATGGGTTTGCCGTTTTATTTATCAAATGAATACCTTATAGTGTAAAACACATTTCACTGGCATTGATCATTCGTCTTCACCCTCATGTCCTTACATTCTTCAATGAATATCTGACTTTGATTTGCCATAAGAATATAAATTGGATCAAAAACGATTTTTCTTGCTCTTGATACATCATCAAACGAGCAGAGTAATCCTTTCCTGGGCTCATCAATAGGAAACCTGTGTCATGCTAAAGACTGAAACCTTCGGGGGCTTCCAAAGTGTGCCAATGTGCCAAAAGATGGTTCAATAGTTCCGTTGTCCCGCCCACCAATGCTTATTCAGCAACCAAAACCACTTCAAAAGAGAACTTCTATTGATTCAGCGTGGCGAACTCATCATGTTCCGCATAAATCCTTCAAAGAACCATGATCTTTTCCGCAGAGTTTCGAAATTACCCCCATGGATCCAAAACTTTGGGTCAATACAAATGCTCAAGATTGAATAAATCTTCTCAAGCTAAGCGATAACCCATTTCATATGCTAACAAATGAATTTGTCAAAAATGCAATCCATTTATATGATTAATGATTCATAAAATATGACCATACAAAATTGCATTTTAATCCTGAGCAAAAGCGACCTTAATCTAGCAAAGTGGGCATTTGTACAACCGAGCCACGTTCATACTTCTAGTCCACGCACATTTTAAGCGGCTATTATGGCATTATCAGCTGGGGCTAAAAAGAGTTTTTGCTAAATTAAAACACCGTCGTGCAACTTCAAGATCGTCAAGTTCTGCCTTTGATCTACCATGCAACTTACAAATCCGCAGAAAAGTGTTTTCTATGAAGTGAAACCTAAAACTAATGGTCCTTGTGTTTTAATTGGGGGTAAGTAAATTTCATACAGACACATCGGTGTAATATCTTAATGAAATGAAGCAATCGCAAAAAATCAATTCAATCAGAAACATAATAAAATTTTCTGGTCTGTGGGTTTCGGCACTATTCCCTGACGTCATAATCGCAAATTACTCAAAATATATGGCCATTACTTAGAAAATGAAAAACGAAACAAGTCAAAAAGTCTTTGAAAATCCTTTTAAATCAAGGAGGAGTAAAAATACACAAGTTTACGAAAACATGCCTTTCCAAATGGGAAATAATGGGTATGTTTTTTTTATGATTAAAGAACTATTTTTGGACGGGAACTGGCCATGTTCAAACATCCTTTTAAGCAATACTTGTTTAAGCAATGTGGTTCGAATTTTGCCCCTAGCCAGAAAATTCCAACCTAGTGTCTTGTGACTTTTGGAATGCCAGTAAATTAAAAAAAGTCACACATAAGGTTGAAAAACCAGGAATGGAGCAAACATTCCATCATACTAATGATCTTGTATTGATGTCTTAATTGATTGCCATTCTATGTGCTAGAAAAAGCTACCAAAATTAGATCCAACGAAAGAAATAAAGTTTTGATATTTTCAAAAAATCCGCCAAAAGTTGGTCAAAAAAAACCCGGATGCATAAATGAGTGAATCATTTTAATCAGTATGGATCCCTTGTCCATGTTAAAGATATCCTTCTTTGTAAGCAGAAAAAAATAGAAACAAATCAAATTAAATATACATTTGGAGCATTCATTTTTCAACCCAGCGAGTTGTTGTTAATGGTGGTCGTCTCTATGAAGGGCGTATGAAGGTGGAATCTCTGAAGCTCCATCTTTCAAACTTTCTTGCTCGGATTTCGTTGGCATTGTCCAAAGAGCTTCTTTCTAGGGAACATTGGGGTGCAATCAATCTCTTTCCGGTTTCTCACACGAGTGGATGTGCATGTAAGCATAAAGTTGAAGTTTCGACATTTTTTCGCTACTCTTTCAAATGA
>NC_081445.1:8689022-8693492 GCF_007210705.1 Tigriopus californicus | reverse complement strand
AACTCTATGTTCATATCTAGACCTTGAAACGAGTTACCATTTGGGCTAAAATAATTTTCTGTGCTTAAAATTGAGAAAAAATGGAGCAGGATTTTGCTCTATAATATAGTTCATATTTCAAAACCGAAAGTGGTCGTGAAATCGTTCAAATTTAATTTCAAATTTACTATGATGTCTTTTACATTTTACGTTGTGTTTGACCAAACGTTTAATTTTGTGTTAGCATTTCAATAGTTGAAGTTTGATTTATATGTAAATTGTGAATCCCTCCACATGGACACAAAACAACCGCCATATTTGCCAAATTAGCGATGAATATTTGATATGGTTGGCTATCGTAACTTTTCACCAAAGAAGTAATGAAAGAACAACGAACGAAGTGAACTTTTCTACTTATTCCAAAATTAGGATTTTACAAGAATCAAATGGAAGCGATGAATGCGATACAGTTTTGAACTCAGGTAGACGTAAGTAAATCCTGCGATAAGTCTTTTTAGTCGGCTGGTGTTGGAAGATGTAGTAACCTGTAACTCCATTGCAACGATATCAAGATACATTGATATTTCCCCCTTAAGATCTGGCTTTAGGATGTGATACTTCAGATTTTACTAATGGAATATAAATACGAAATGTTTTAGCAATAAAAGAAACACATTTAAGATTTGTTAAAGACCCACTACTTAGTAAGTACAATCTATAGATGAGGACCGGAGAATGTTGAAACTCGAATTTCCAAGCAGATTCCCAGGGAAGAACTCTAACTTACAAAAATCTACTTCTTTTGTGATTTCTTCAGATATTAGACGATTTACATTCGTTTTAGCAATGGATGAACCCAAAATTTACATAAATGTTTTTCAGAGACATTTCTGAGTTCAAAACTTTGCCGCCTTTCTCATCTATTTCATTGAGTAAAGCCTCATATACTGGCTGTTGAGTACGAATATATGATAACAAGTGTTATTCCCCCTACCTAAATCGAAAAATCTTGATCAATTCAATCTTTCCTCCGTTTTCTGAAAATGAGCATAAAGTCAAACACCCTGTCTGTGATGGTGTGTGTGTGTGTGCGCGAGTATGTATTAAAAATTCCCAGCTTCTTTTTTTTGACTCAGATTTCATGGACAGAAAGATGGAATGGGGAAAAGAATGTCCCTAAGAACCAAGAAGAAGATCTCATAAATATTTAAGGCTCAGTTTTGTCAACGTCATCGAGAGTGAACTTGGTCGCAACCCTTCCTCAAACTAAGGGATTTGTTGCTATCGGCTCAAAGACTTTGAGAAAATAGGTTTGAAGGGTTCGAAATGACAAGGCTTTGAAGTAAGACCTTACCAACATAGCTGTGAGATGTTTCAAATAAGAGCACACCTATGAATGATTTAAGTATGTAAGTATGTTTATTAACAGGATAGGATAGCACACTGTGGTAATGAGACTACAGGAATTTGTTCTTCATTTTTCCAACCCCTAAAAGGACGCATTTTCTGTTTCCATCTGGGGAGTTGAGAGAAACTTGAAGCTTTTGGAGCAACCTTTACAAACATTGTCGAGTGCTAAAACATTAGCATAACTAACAATACGTATAAGTTCTCTCTTATAATTCATTCTGGACAGGGAAGATCAGGGTGCTCTTAGCGAGATTGAAAGTTGTTCTTAGCTTTGAATAGTGTTATGTTAACGATCCTTCATTGTTCACATCTCCTCATGATCAAAGATCTGATTTGCAGCGACGTTGTGAAATAGTTGGTTGGTAGGAAATCGTCCATGGGCTTAACTAAACTGCACCAAAATTTTCCTGCAGTTTGAAGGAAAAGAGGGAGATAATTTGTCTTTTTTTTCGAGTTTTGATTACGGAATGGCAAGTTTACGACCCAAAATCACGAAACCTCATAGAGAGGTTTGAGTACAAGTTTATAATTTATTGCGTGAGTCTTGAAAAATCCATTGTTTGACAAGCTGAACAAGAAAGGCAAACTACTAATGTGCGGAGGTTGAACATGCAACACTTGTTCTTAATATTGTGGTCTTCATTGGTTGAGCATTGGGCTAACCAAGCATTAAAGACAAGACACGTGGTATTTACTTACACTAATTGTCACAGCCTTAGCCACGGCCGTATTCTGTAGCCATACCTGATAGTGGCTTAATAGTGAGCACGTTGACAATTTGCGTCCAGGTTATGTGCTTTGACTCGAGACCAAAAAAAGTTGAAAACGTTGTAATGTCGAAAATAATAAGTTGTCCACTTCCAAAGCCAAAATGTTTTCACTTAAACAGCACAAATCTGACCTTCAAAATGTATCATATAAAAGTACGTTTTGTGGACTTCCCCACTGCTACTGGGAATGGGATCCCCAGCAATTCAAGATGAAAGAGTTATATATCTTATTCACCTTTCAACTCATGTTAATGAATGGTATCTAGACAAAACAACTCACCAACGTTCTAGATCTTCAAACCCAGTTACTAATCCTTGAAATAGAATCATTTCAAGGGTTATTATCTAGCACATTGATCACAAACCTTCATATAAACGATGGAAACTAGGCAGAAAATGAGGCGGAACTAATGTTTTAAAATGATTACCAATTCTCAATTGAGATTTTCCAGAATCGTTCTTGGCCTCTCCTTTGATCAATTATCCCAATCTCGGGATTTGGGAGAAACGTTTTCTTTCATCTCTAAATCCAAAGAGAGTACAAGACCGATCGAAGCCAGTGAATGTTTGAGAAGTAAACAAAGCTCAGCTCATTAAAAATGAATTGAAATTATCCTTCTCCAACGCCACAAGCAAATGAAGTAGCCCTCTTAGATATTTTCTCCTCAACCTTTAGTATATATGCTGGAGAACAACAGTAGTTCACAACCTGTTCAATGACAAGTACATTAGACACCCACCATTCATAAGCATACGGGTACTACTCGTCTTCATCCTTGAACTAGACTGAAATATGATCTGATCCTGTCGTTTTTTACTTTCCTTCAGAAATGAAGTTTTGTGGACTTCTAAAGTTTGTAGGTGCAAAGCTGAACATTATGTTATTGCTTTTGATTTATTTAAGCAGCAGGTCTTGACGTCCTAATACGGGCCTCTGCATGCAACGTCAGACAGACTAAACAAAACGGGAAGCGTTACGGTAAATTGCTAAATAAGCTACGTGAAACATGCCTTGAATGCAATTTCTTTTCCGGACATTATGTGACTTGGGTCACAAATTATATATCACATTTAGATAGAATTAGCCAAGAACAACTCAAACGCGTTATAACTCAATAAAGAAGAATTGGCCCAATTGACTCCTATAAGTAGCAACTGAATGATGATATCAGCACAATTTTTTGGGAGGTCACTGGGACACTTTGCAAAACAGAAGAGGTACGAAAAACCCAAGATACAATGCACAATATTAGAAAAAAACTTTTTTTAAGGTTTCAAAAACTATTTGGAAAAAAAGGTAAGTTCTAAAACAGGAAAATAAGTCTCAGAAATGGCTGTTTCAGCTAAAGAGTTATTTTTGAGCACGTTAATGAGTAAAACTGTCATAGTTTATAAAAATGCAATGCGATATGAACCATTGCTTTTATGGATAGATGAACTGGAATTCTAATTTAATCCGTTAAATAAACTATGAAGCCACAAAAGAGCAAGTAACTTCCCAAAATTTGATGGTGACTTAATCTTCCCTTCCTACTTCAATGTCCCAGCCCAACATTTGGTAGAGGCTACCTCACAAAGTGCCCTCGAAAGTGCAAAACTTCATGTATTTGTATCATTTGATCTATTAAATATACATAGATCTATCAATTTTCAGCCAATTTAAATTTCCTCTGATTATACTTCTTTATAAAAGTTCAGGAGTTTCAACAACTAAGGCCAAATTGGTTGACAATTTTTTGCTACAACTAGACAGGACAAATATTGTTTGATGTTTTTAAGAATCCAATAGCAATCTTGATAAAATCATTAGGCACACCATTATTTTGATTAGATCATTTTCCATTCAATGAGGCTTGAAATGCTTTGAAAATGATTGGTTCAGTGTTTTATTACATTGAATGGCCCTTTAAGCTGCTATAGGGCATTGCATATTTGGACTCTACTTAAGAATGAACAAAATCAGTCATTAAACTCAAGATTTCAGTTATTTAGATGTGCCACTTGAAAAACTAGTTCCATGGAAATAAATGATAATGAAATCAATTGAACCATTGCCAGTCCGCCATTCTGGGTCTTTTTCAACTTATATTCCTTATACATCATGCCATTGAAAAGAAGATGAGTAGTCATTGCAAATGCATGAATGGAAAAGTAGATGACGGTTTATTTGATTAAAGGTGGGATATGAGTGGACCAGATTAAACAATTCTTTTATTACCTCCCATTATAAATGGAATATGGGTGGAAGCCATAAAAAGTGCTTGACCGCCAGATTTCCTAAGGGACGACTAGTGAAACATAAAAAATGCTT
>NC_081445.1:8685886-8688986 GCF_007210705.1 Tigriopus californicus | reverse complement strand
ACAACATTACTTAGCTTCCTATATTTGCTTCTGACATGGAAGTAAGTAAAGTTTTTCTTTTACTGCAATAGAAAAAGAAAATTGGCCAATTTTTCAAACTTGATTGCACTAGATGCATTTTCTGAAACTGAACTTACCTGTCCATCTTATATTAAGGTAAATAACTTAATACCTGAGTCTGGTACCTTTTCATTTGCTGTTTGTGCCTAATATGACTTTCTAACGCCAAAAAAGTCCTTGTTTGTTGATGACCAGGTTAACAACAAAACTTCAAAGTTTTATAATAGCCAAGCCTCAGTCAACTCGACATCAAATGATAAACATGGTCCAAATATCATAGCATATGCAAGTAAATAGATTCAAAATTATATTTGCTTTAATTATGAAAGTATTCTCGTATGGTTAAATTTTAATTCCCAAATTCATAGATCAAATAACAAGTACTGGAAGTTGTCTCAATAAAACTAAAAACCGATGTCCCAGGATTGAAGAGGTTCCGTGACCCTAAACTGCTTGTTTATACAATGGAAGGGGCTTCCCAACAAAAGTTCTGCTGTTTTGAGAGATAACAATGTGTCTACCGTTTGAAAGAGATACGTATAAAACTGAGTAATTTGTTAAATAGTCCAAGGTTGATTAGCCAAAACATCTTTTTTTACCAGCGTTATACGAGGACAATCTTGGTCCTAAGTTTCTCGTCCACTTGCTTCTGAAGTCCATATATGATTTACAGCATCCTGGAAAATTCCTATTTTTAGGATTCCCCCAAAGTGACTACTTAATTGGTTTCCAAGTGTTTGAATGGCACCGGATCGATCTTCATGAAGGGTTATTTGGTGAGATTCTCTGATGTTGGAAGCATCTTCCCCTTTTCTTCTTTGACTTTGGCCCAAGAAGCAGTTCGGCTTAAATGATGGGAAGCGCGTGCTTGCCGGAAAAATTGGGGGACATTTATCAAACATGTTCTCGACAAAGTGGGCTGTTCCAATTTTTGAACGAACGAAATTACAAAAGAAGTCGTGAGCCACTTGGGAAGAAGATGAACTTCCTCTAGCAAACAACTGGTTTCTCTTGAGAGTAGAAAAATGAGGAATTTAGCCTCACTAAAAAGGACCTTTGGTCACTCTGATAATCCTACATAACAAATAGATTAACCCAATATGGCAGAAACTGGCGTGATCACTAAAGTCACCTCAAATATTACTTGTCTGTTTTATCTCCTAAAACATGTAAAGTAAAGAGCATGTTTATTGCTGTTTGTTTACATATTTCTAAGAATATTTTGGCTTTGGGCGATAAAGTGGTTGGTTCATTTACGTAGTAAGAAAGAGTTCCTCGATATGATTCTCCTTGAGGTTTCTGCGCAAAACTTTTAGACACTAAACCCATCCATAGGCGCAGCACCAATCTGATATAGGACAATGACATTGGCAACGGGAAAAGTTAAACAATGTGATGGCCGACTTTGTTTACCGACAGAGCTCATCTTTATTGCCAAACCTGCACTCATCAATAAAAAAGAATATGAAGGTATCAGTAATTATGAGTGGGCTTGTGACACAGCTAGGACCTTTTCGTTTTTTCTATTTTCGATTATCGATGCTATTGTCCTATGCTTATGACTAAAGCGGTAATAAATAATTAATTAAATTTGGCAAAATACGGGCTAATAAAGGCAGGGAAAATGGCGACATAGTTGGGAAAAAAGTCGATAAAGTATGCGGAAAACAAGCACTGAGTGGTGCAATTCTAGAGTTTTAGGTACAAAAAGCTAGATTGCCAATTACAAACCTCTGAACATTAAATAGACTACAACGGGCCCAAAAAAGGTAGCTAATTTTTGAAATTGCTTTTCGAAAACTTCCAAAATCGAACGGCCTTCCCCTCGATCTGGCTAACCTGAAGAAATTGCCAACAAATTACCTTAAATGATTAATGCTTAAGTAAAGCTTGCCATCAATATCAGGTTCAAGTGGTTTTGGAGAGTAGGCTTCAATACATCAGTGCATAGCTTTTTGTTCGACGTAACTGCAGTTCTCCTTCGGTCGGAAGAAAAAAGTCGGAAAAAGTTTTAAAAAAGCTATTCGACTTTTTTTAATAGCTATAGTTATGACATGAATAAAGAGATGAAACTAAATGAGGCTAAAAGCGTCTGTTTATCTGACATTTGCCCAATTTCGTTGGTTTCAAAATCGTTCTTATAGACCGCGGTCAAAATTACTTTGCACATTCCTCCTCCACTCCTCCGATTTTTCAATTTTAAGGCATAACATCAACTTTTTGTTCCAATTTCATTGTTTTTGAATGCGCCTATTTTGACTTGCTTTTACGCATACCATTAGGTTCAATGTCATGTTTTTATGTAAATTATATTTTCATAATATTGAAGTGGTTTTCAAAACAATAATTTGAATTTCTCTAGTGATCACAATGTGTGGCGTGAAATATGTCACAGAATTATGCACCATGAATAACGATGGATAATAAGAGAAATCACCCTTTTCAGGCAAAGGAACTATATCGTTGATTTTTACCTCGGGTATTGAGAAGCGTGGTATTGAAAATTGAATACTTTTAGGATTCCTTTGAAATATGCTTAATTATAAGCTTGAATCTAAATTCCAAACTGGACGTGTCATTTATATCTGCGCATTGGTACTTCAGAATCTAATCACTTATTAGCATAGCCATCAGAGCTAAGAGCGTTCTGAATATGGTCTTCTCCAATGATCTTGATCTGATCCAGCATTATCATTCCTAATAATCAGAGTCAGATCATCATGTTCTTGAGATAGGGTCAACCATAACTCAAAAGCTAGCATACTTTAGAATAAAACTGACCAAAAAGGACGGTCAAGCCAAGTTCTAGTTCAGAGATGATTAATATTGCCCGGAAAAATTGAAGAAATTGGATCTGGTTTCAATGCTGAAACAGGAATCGTCCAAAGAAAAGATGATTTTAGTTTTTAAAGAAGTTTGCTTCACTCTTGCCATTCCTGACTATGCTCTGAAAAGTGGGACACAGCCTGCAATGCCAAAGTTTGGGAAGAATTTGTTCAAAAAGAGCTGTAGAGTGGCGGAACAGTTGCAGGATACTTTG
>NC_081445.1:8622276-8685850 GCF_007210705.1 Tigriopus californicus | reverse complement strand
TTTACTCCTCAACTTTGATCAAATTGGGCTCAGTGCGCTGGTGTCTTTTCAATTCTACAGAGTTTAAGTCCAAAAGCGTATGACGTTTGTGAGATCTGCGACGCTAGTCAAGTTGGGCGGTTAAATGATCTAGTAGTCACAGATCATAATGCTTGAAAAGACATCAGGAACTTGTGGTGCTCAAAGATTCGTGTTCCATTTGTCGTATTTGATGTGTTGCCACTTGGATCAGGGCAAGTTCCCCTCTTCTCTGAAGTTAGCTCATGTTGTTCCAATTTCTAAAGGGGGAGATAAGTCGCTCCCCCGTAACTATAGGCCGATTTCTCTCACTTCGAATATTGCGAAAGTGTTTTAGAAGAACATGAAGTTCAAACTTGTTGATTTTTTTGAAGTCCTTGAACTCATTTATCATCAAGTCATAACGATCAGGTCATTGAGGGACGAGAGAATCAGGAAGCAATCAATTTGATGTCTCTCGACTTTGCCAAGACTTTTGACAAAGTAGACTATGATTGGGACCATGTAATAATATTCGGAGAAGGCACGAGGAATGTTCGTCTTCAAAGGTATCCTTGAACTTTGTCTCTACCCAGGTTTTGGGGTCAATTGTAGTGACCCTAGATTGCCAAAAGTTGAAAGAGGAACCTTCAAGTCCTCAAGAATCCAAGCTACTTCGCACAATTACATCCTTCTTTCTTTGTTTCTCGGGTTCCTTCAATGTTTAATTTTTTTCTCTAATATTCGTAAGGGATCTGAAGACGTTGATCAGGTAGCATTTTTTTTAAAGTCGAGCTTGAACAAAATTCCTGATCCGCCAAGTCTAATACTCTGGTGGATCAGATGTCTCATGAATATAGAGTTGAATAAAAACGATGAATTGTCTTCTTGACCTATTAAGGACACCATTTCCAGTACTGGTAAGGAAGTCCTAAGAAAAATGTCGCTAGCTTCTTTTATCAGACATGGCAATCTGACTTACATCATGCATGCTTAGATGGACAAAAACGGAGACAGCTTTGTTTAATCTAGTTAAGAGTGCCAAGCTTCCTTCATATGTTGAATAAGCTGATACTAGCAATCACACGAGGTGCTATAAACAAATCAGAAGGAAAACTACAATCAGATGAAAAAATGTTCGTTTTCCATCTTAAGCCTTTTTAGGCTTGCACAAAAAGCCGCAATTTCAATCATCTACGAATGAGCGAAATGAATGAAGACTTTCGCGTTTCAGACAAGGCAGAAATACTTCAAATTCTTTTGAAAGTCTCAAAGAGGTGTTGGAAAAGAAAAAAAAGGAGGATCATAAAAAATACGATGAAAGCCTCGACTGCGTTTCAAAAAGGGCAGTTCAGGAATGAACATTGCGGGTATGATTGCTAAACTTGGATTGTCTTCCTTCAAGACGCAAAAAATGTAGGTACAAGCAACATTTAGTGAAAAAACAAAAACACGCGAAGCCTGCAGGTCCATGTGTGTAGATTCATTGGCAAGCTTTTTTCTCCAAAACCTTAGGAAAACTATTGGAGGGGAGCCAAACGAGAAAGCAGACCGTAATTTTAAGCTTAGCAAAGTTCTCAAGACACTTCAGACATGTCATTCTGTATTTGATTTGAAGCCTATTGGTAGCCCTGCGAGGAATGATATGGGGGAGTACGAGCTAAGCTTGTGCTTATTATAAAGTTCTTTGAAGCTCAATATTCTCACGCATAATCGCTATTGTCGGATTAATGCGAACTCCTGAGCTTGCTTTACGATTGTTTTGTAATGATTTCTGATCTCTAGCAATCCATGGCACAAAAAAAGTGATGATAGAATCCATTCAGCCATGGTAATGCTTGAAATGTAGAATCGATTTCGACTTTCAAAGGAAGAATAAATTACTAGGTTTGGTAAGATAAAAAATCAAAGCTCCGGGACATTTCACTCTCCAACTCTCGAAACCTCAGCAATGCTCGGGATCAATCCTACTAATACTTATCTTTTTCCACCATTCCCTTGCAGTTGTATGTTGTATGCTCCATTCACTTGTTCTCACTTCGAATATTCTGGCCAGAATACGACCAATTGGTTCGCATCCCGTCCCTGCCCATTGTCATTCCATTTGCGCAGATTGGCTTAATGGGCAGCACTTATTGTACGGTAGCTCTGGCCTTGGAGAGGTTCCTTGCTGTGTGCTATCCGTTTCTACCTCGAAGGTAAGGGATCCATGTAACTTTTCTATCGACAACCCAAGTTTGCGAATCGTCTGGGTCAGGAACAAGGGAACGATTCGTATTTCCGCTTGGGTCCAATGGAGGTCATAAATTGATCCCTGCAATGGGCGACTTAGCATGACAGGCAAGCTTTGGAAACGAGTTTGGTTCTAACTTTCTCTAACTTGGCGAAAGTTGTTGACGAAAGTTTTATGGATTATCGCATTCTTGAATGAAAGACGCATGGTTGATACATTTTGACTGCGATCGGCTTCGGAGACGAATTAGTATGTGCCAAATCCCCATAAATAATTGGATGGTAAACATTGCAAGAATATATTTGATATTTATGAGCAGTTTGTCGCAAGAAGTCGACCAACTCAGTTTAACAAGATTTCCCATACATTTCATCTCTGTTCTCTCTCCTTGTCCTGAATCTTCTCTTTTTGCCCAAGATGGAACAGAGAAAGTCCGACCGAACATACTTTCTTAGTTTACAACAGATTTGTCCTATTTAAACATCATAAGGCGGTTCTTGCTTTCATGCAATGATTATAAATGTGGAAATGAGAAAAAGAAATCTGAGTAGATTCGCCTCTGTTCGAACTTCAAGAAATGGCAATCGTTTTGAGCAACACGATGTTGAATCGTGTTCCAATGAAGGATCAGGAGCATATGGTCCGTAGGACATCACGTACCTGGTGCAAGGCCCTCTCAAGGGACCAATGGCCTTTCTTGTCTGAGTCAAGGCTGAGTTTTTGGGATGAAAATATCATCTTGCTTTCCCTCGATTTTCTTGCAGATGGCTAATTCTTGCGTGTTAACAATCCCATGGACCAAAGGATTGTTATGGCAATGACATTTCTCATCCGATAACAGAAAATGAAAGAAGGACAGGCCAGAATTGATTACCATCCGAAACAGTAATAAAACGCTAATGTTCTGTCATAGAGGAGAAGCTAGTAAAAGTCGCGAGCAAGAAAATGATAAAACTAAAACATTGTTCAGCAGCCTTGGAAAAGACATTATTTTTTGTTACTGTGGATAGTTATACGTAACTGAACTTCAAAAGTCGAATGATGCCCATGTTGATAGATGAGCGACAAAATATATTTTTATGTTAAACTAATTATCTTATCCAACAAAATAAGGCTCCTTGATTGTTCAATTTGCTCCCCCCCTAATACTCGTAGGGAGGATGTAGGTGTTAATCCAGCGCCTTCCTTTAATTAGAATAGGACATTTTTTGATAAAAATTCCTAACCAATCCTATATTCAAGGGCTAACCAGATCAGCCAACTCTAATTCGTTGGTGGATCAGATATTATATGAAAATAAAGTTAAGTAAAATGAATGCACTTTTCCTTTTTGAATTGCTAGGGATCCCATTCCCAATACCGGTAAGGAAGTCCGCAAAAATGGTATGAACGTAAATTAAGATACGTTTTCCAGGGCATCATGAGTAGGGCCGGCCAAAACTTGCAGAAAAATATTACCTTTATTGACAGCAAATTTACATAAGAATCAACCGAATTTGCACAAAAAAAATTTACAAATAACCATTTCCAAAACATGGGCACCAACACGTTCTGGGGGTGGGTGGGTGGGCGGGGTATAAGGGTTATTTTTTCTTTCCTTATCAATCAACACGTAGATTGAAAAAAAACCATCATAATTCCTTTCAGCACCGGGATTTGACCTTGTTATCCCTAGGGAGCAGATTCTTTCCTTGTCCATGCTGCCTCCTAACGGGATCAGCATCTTACACATCCTTAATATTTTGTGAAAAAGATAAATCTCAGCTTTTTAACGGAAAAACGATAATGTCAGAGCGTGGCAAGTGTATTGCGGAACAATTTTGTTAATAAAATTAAGCTTTACAAGTCTCTTGAAAGTAATGATAAGTCAATTCTTCCCAAATTAGCCATACAACCTCATGACCATTTAACCATACATAACGAAATACGTCAAAATGTGTCTGATTTTAAAGGAGAAGTTCATTACTCAAACAAAACTGAGTTCCAACATTTGAAATGACGGATCTTCAAAATTTGCGATGGTAAAAGAGCTACTCAAGATGGATGGAAGCAGGCGGTTGTTAATACGTCTGCCATCTATTTCTTACCTGTGTGCACTTTTTTCAAAATCATTTGAGAAGTGTAGTGAAGTAGTGAAAGTCTACATTTTTCCATATAGTTGACCAGAATTCTTAAAAATTGTCATGAAATTTCGCAAATATTGATATTTTTCGCTGAATTGGCTGAAATCGCATAATAAGCTGCAGAAAAATATCAAATAATGCTGTTAAAATTGCAAAAATTTGCAAATGCAACAGATTTGCAGAAAAATCTCGAATGTGCAAGGTTTTTTTTGCAAAATTTGCACAATTTCCAGGATCCAAGTTTTGGCCGGCCCTAATCATGAGCCATTGGAATGCCAGGGTCAAAAGTTCGCATTTCAAAATCGATACTGAGTACTGGTCGTTGAGACTTCGTTTTCCAATTTTCAGCTCAATCGAATGACTGAGTCAAACGTTATTCGCCCTCGAAGCTCACTACATACATAACTCTACACAAAATGTCCGAGTTTTCCCTCTTTCTAGCAATTGATTACATTAATAGGGTGCCTTGTTCATTCCTTATATGCCTTGCTGTGTACTGCGGCGCTTTGATTCACTTGTGCCCTCGTCTTATTTGAAAGAAAATGCAATAAGTTCACTTGCTTCCAAAATTTTCATTCATGCAGGTCCGTCCATAATCCAGTGGTTCATGTCTAAGATCTTCAAGATATATTTAGCTACATTTTCATGCTACACAACTAAGAATACAAACAAAAGGTAGAATAATAGCAGACGGATCTTTGTTTTTGAAGCTTAAAAAAGTAACAAGATTCATCACGTCTGTCAATTCCATAAATATTGCGTGCTGTGTACGCTCGTACAAGCGGGAAAATAAAGCAAGGTGCGTTATTGAACATCAAAGCTATCCGTATACTCGACAACGGCCACAAGGGATCAAGGTCCATTTTTTTGTCCCGTCTCTACGTTTAATCTAAAGCCAAGGGGTCCAAAAGGCTCCATTAGAGTATCTGAAGTGGAACACTCGAAAGGAATTAGGATCTTTACGACAGAGCCAGGTCTCAAGGGCGGGTTCCATATACGTGTAGTGAAGTAGCAGGGCAATTGGCCTGTCGTCCCTGCTCAAGCCTTTTTTTGGCCCTGCCTTGACCTGACTTCTTTCCACTTTCAGACACGTGTATTCCACGCGGACCTTTGTCATCCCCGTGGTTGTGTTCACAATGCTTTATAATGTGCCCAAGTTCTTTGAGCTGACGGTGGTTCGGATCCCCTCGTTTCTGGATAACACAACCAACTGGGAGAGTGTGAACGAAACGACTTTCGTTAGTGAGCATGGGTGCTACGTTTACAATAATGCCACGGACACCTACAACTTGGACAACTACACGGGTCCATTAATGTTCGAGCTGAAGCCCACCTCGCTCCGTTTGGACCGGATATACATTCGAGTGTACATTTTATGGATGAACCTGCTCCTTCTGATCCTGGGACCGTTCATTGTGATCATTGTGCTGAACTTTCGAGTTTATCGCCGTATAAAGCAGTTTGAACAAACTCTTCTCAACGACACTCTGAGGGTCTGCTTCACACGGGTTCCCAATCCCAACGGGAGTGGCCTCACTCAGAATCTGCCTCTCCATCAAATCCACCATCGGAACAGCATGGGAGCACCAGAAATGGACCGAGGGGGGACCGACCGGAGAGGAGCCACGGACACCATTGAGGAAGAGAGTGGATCGTTGATCAGGAATGGCAGCACTCTATTCAAAGGTCTCCGCAAACGGAGACGAAAATCCTCGGCCAACACGCCGCGGAGACGGGAGGTGCAGCTCTCCAAGATATCCATTTACATTGTCCTGATGTTTGTCATTTGTCACAGGTAAGAGGACCAGATTCAAAGCCCTGGCCGGAAATTTGAGCATTGGATGAGGATGCAAGATTTGCGATACACAGTTTTGACGACGGTCTCTTTATTCATGCATCATGAATGAAATGGCAGTTGTTTGGCCTGGTATTTCATGGGCATTTCGTAACCGTTACACCGTTTTCTCCTTGGTTGTCTTCTTTGTAGCTCCTGATGCTTCAAGTAATTTCTCTTGAACCATCATCCTATTGCAGTTGAGAGATCTTGAGATTTCAGTCGGGTTAAAGCCGCTACCTTAGAGTTTAATAAGCGCTGATCGGGTCTACTCCATTTGAACACAGATTCTTTGCTTTGCGTCCTTTTGAGCTTATTTTGTTTGTCTCGATCACAAAACATTGAAGTATATGGCACCTAATTTAAAAATCGCAATCTTTGTTCAGAAGTGTACTTTTTAAGGCTTTAAACAAAGCATAATGGTGGATGTGAACAACCCTATAAAATGGTATACGTAGAATTACGATTTGAAAAAGTGTCCAAGTCTACCTTGGAAGGTACAAACAGGCCCAGGTCATACCTACGAATATTAGACAAGGCAAATAAAGCAATGAAGGAACCCGAGAAACAAAGAGGAAATGAGGTTTTCATTGTTCGAGCTAAACATGATGCTGTAGACTTAAAGGTACTTAAAGGCAAAGGGAATTTCAAGCCTTAACGGTCTCTAGAATTAACCCTAAAACCTGGAGTGGGACAATGCTCAAGGATTCCTTTTGAAAATACAAAGCATCAGATATCTTTTGTACCTTCTATGAAAACGGGACAGTCCCAACTTTATTAACCTCTCCAAATCCTGATTGTTGGAGAAGACCACACCCTTTACGAGCTAGATGACGCCACGTGCATTTTAGCTTTTATTATCGTTTTTCATTATTATTATCCGGGTAACTAGGGGGCTCAAAAGTCCACGCTGTCTTTAATTCGTAACTAGCCTCAGTTGACTCGAAGTTAAATGGTGAAAGGGGTCCAAATATCAACATTAGGGATCAGTATGCAATCACATTCAAATTTATTTTATCCTTCTTAGGACGCCACCTAAAGGTCAAAATTTAAGAATATGATTTTACAACACCATATTATTTATTGTTTTTTGCGCTTACCTCTCAAATCACCCAATGTGACTACAAAGAGTATTGATTGGAAATGTTTAAAATTGTAGAATTACACGGTAGCTATTATTTTGCTATGTTAGTGGTCCATTTTTTTGGGATCAGTTCAGCATTATGCGAATATGCTAACTAATTGGAGCCCTAATATACGAAACACATTCAAGATACAAAAATTTACCATCAAGATATTTATTAACCTTCAGCTGGATATGCTGACAAAAATTTCGCTTACTTTAGACAAGTACCCTTAACTCGTTCAGGTTGGAGACCTTCTCAATATCACTACCACCCTTGTACACAAGTCGAGTGGTTAAAACTAAAGATTTTTTACACTTTTTGCGTAATT
Organism: Tigriopus californicus; assembly: GCF_007210705.1. NCBI lineage: Eukaryota > Metazoa > Arthropoda > Copepoda > Harpacticoida > Harpacticidae > Tigriopus > Tigriopus californicus. Next base: position 8,678,208 of record NC_081445.1, on the reverse strand, counting down.
GAAGTCATAAAGTGGAAAAAAGTAGAATCTTTAACTACTGGAGAGTAAAGGTTAATCCAGTGTTTACAATCTAACAACACAATAACGTCTACGTGCGTTTTAGGTATGAATGAGCACCTTCCCTGCATAAGTTTGAAAAGCAATGAAAATGGGTATCTGTTTGCATTTGTTTAGGACGTTGTCCAAGTTATTTGAGTTAGAGAAGCACTTAGCTTTTGTATCGTATAAGAGGGTCCAAAAGTACTTTGTACAAAAAGCATTAGACACTGCCAAGAGATGACTTGTTCCGTCTTTGCATCTACTTGAACTTGATGAGGTAGTGACTTATAAATAATGAAAAGAGAGAAAAAATAAATGCTTCCAGTGTGAAACATTTTAGAAAGTATTTCGCCCGTTCTAAGGCTGGAAAGAAAATTTGGCTTTTTATGAACAAAATGCGAAAATGCATTTTAGTTGTAAATTGCAGCTCATTCTCTTGATAATATGCGAAAAAGATGACTTACTTATATCTCTTTGAAGTTTTTTTTCTTTGACCAAAAAAGGCATGCATTTACCAATAAAAGACGTGCAAAATTGTTTTACAAGGGGTGGTTTTCTTCATTTAGTAATTTTTCAAGTGATATATTATTTCATAATACATTCATCATGTTTTTATGACAATTTTGACTTAGATTTTTTTTTCAATTTTGGTTGATTCAGCCCTGAGAAAATAGAACACACTTAGCATTTGTGAAAAAATATAAAGCCATTGGTTTGAAGATAAAAAATATGGAGAATAGCTCTCAAAAATATAATGTTCCACTCTTTAATAATCAGCATCCCAGCAACACCGTTTTGACGGTGTGAAGTCTAATATGTTTAAAAGGAATATTAAGGGTAATGTCGTGAATGCTCTCATGACCTAGACGAACTGGAAAGGAAAAGCCTTTCGGAGCCTTGGGAAAAATAGCCTTTGCCACGTAGAGTCCGTTGTATTCATGGTCATACCGGATTTAGAAGGCAGATTGGAAGGGAATGTTTAAAGCACAACATGTTATTTTCAAATGATTGATGGCGGAAAATGCTTGAACAGTGAATAGGTACAAATTATAGGAAAAATGTGCAATTGAACGTTGGTTCCAAAACTGCAGGCTGATTGATGACTTGATAAAAGTAATCTTTCAAAAAAAATTGTTCAAATTTTATGTGTATGATTGGTATTTCATATTATTTAATCAAGGACGGTCCTTTTTTATTTTCTATCGATAAGTCAATAAGAAGAACCGCTTGTTTTTGTTTGTTCTCGTTTCGTTTCATTTTGTTATCTTGTATCTTGGAAAGTGACTTACTACAATATGGAACGGCAAAATTATTTTCTTTGGAGTTAAGATGTGACTTTCTTCCCTCAACTAATGCATGCTTTTGAATTTAATTCACGCTTTCCAACAACGGATACATTTTGTACCATTAACGACATTTCGTAACTTTAGGCATTGTAACAGAACAGAAACAATTCTTGTTTTAGACACATTTTAGACAATTTGAACACATCAGTTTCCTTTTCCTTTAGTATCCAGTTCTGAGTCAAAACCGTTTCGTTATACCTTAACATGTACTGATATTTCAAATTGCTACTTTTTGAGCACAGTGAAATAGGATGGAAAGCAATCCTCCCTTAGGCTTACCTGATCTCAATCAAAGGTGGTGTTCTTTTTTTGAAACAAGAAAAAACCAGTTTGGATCACCGTACAATTTGATTGAATTTGATTTGCCAAGCATATTTGGGCCCAGGCAAAGGTCATCTAATCACGCTAAAAGAAACTGGCCTATAAACGAACTCATTTCCGAACCTTGAGCTCCTTTCCTCAATTCCTAATAACCGAAAGGTTAAAAAACTATTTCTATAGTGTCGAAATGCATGAAATTACTATTTGAGTGGTAACGTCCTATCTTTTTAAAGGATAGATCGTGTTCAATACAACATTTATCTGGGGCTCAATAGCCTTCCATCTTGCCTAAAAACCAAAGGAATGTGCGGAATATTGGTTAGAATTTTCCTCTTAAGGAAGCGGGATTCATATCAAGGAAAATGCTGAATACGCCCCCAACAATCGCTATTGATTATGCATGCCGTGTAAATCTTATTCCCAAGGCCTTTTTTCCCCTCAATACTCGACGAATCACACCCGAAACTCTTTGGACCAAAGCCTTTGTTCCTCAGCCTCTTGTTAGACGTCTAAAACCCGATAATCCATGCCACGAGGGCAATTTTCTGTATAAGCTACTGAATTACATGGTTCTCCACACACTGGACATTTTTAATTAGCTGACAGAAACGTTCCAATGTTCCATGGATCCATCTCATTGCATTCTCACTCTTACAATATCCTAACCTTGGGGGGAGGGAGCTTTTGTCACACTTGATTACCCGGACCTCTTGAGTCCGTGTCAATTACAAATAGTATGGTACAAACAACCATTCCTCCAAGATTCTGGAAAAATGAAGCCTCTGGCATTGACTCATTCGTGTTCATGTCATCAAGGTCCTTTCCAACTCTTGCAGCGTTCGATTGATCCCTAATACGTACGAGATGGCGCATACCTACAGTCGGGATTATGACAACACTCTTCTACCTTGGCCTTTGTGGGTGGCCAGAGTGACCAATTTGAGGTAAGTCTTAGATAACTGTACCCTAAAGAGACACATAATATCCGGATAGTATATCTAGGCCACATACGTATTGTCCAAACCAGGTATAATTTTTTTGCAAGAACGATTCCAAAATATAGAGAGATTTCAAACTATCTTACAGAACTCCTTTCAATTTGGGTTAGTTCTTTGTATCATTGAAGTTCGTTCTCACCTGTCCATGTTTATTTTGAGCAATGATACAATATGAACGTACAAAGAGATTAGACTTGCGTGAGTACAAATGACGATTGAGATCACGTCATTCAACATTCAAGCACTCGTTGAAGATGAACCAAGTTCGTGATATCCTGTAGAGAGCGAAAGAGAGCAATGGTTTCATAATCCTGGATTCTCAAAGACAATCATCTTGGGTTATGAGGAATTAATAAGACCTCGAAAAAAGTTGCCTTTTTAGCCGAATTGTTTTCCTAAAGCTTAGAGACAATTTCTCAAGTTCGGCAATCAAAAAAAAGTTGCGAAACTGCAAAAAAGGTGCAAATATTCACAAGGAAGTTGCACTAATGCAAAAAGAATTGTTTTTTTATCCCTTTTATCCTCTTTGCTCCCTATTTTATCTGTTACAAAATTTAGGCACCCTACTATATTTACTGGGCTATCCATTGAGTGCGCAAGAAATTAGCTTTTTCTTGCAATATTCGACATTAGGACACGTCTGTTTAATTGATACAGATGTCATGGTAAACAATTGACTCTCTTCTGGAGCATGATGCTTTTGGTGTTGAGAGCAATTTTGTTTACAAAATATTTTGGGTAGGATCAAACCCAATGACGGCAGATGTAGCTCAATTTCAAGGACACTTATTTGCAGACTTTCTCAAACCGAAGAAAGAGAGTTGAATTTGATTTATTCAATTCGTTGGTAGATCAAATAAAGTATACATGCATGGAGTTTTAGTGGCACTAGCTAAATTAATTATGATCTTTCATTTTGATTATACCAGGGATTACATTCTTTGCAGCGGTTAGAAAAGCCAGGGAAAACCCAAACAAATACAAATGCCTGAAGGTTCTGGCTGAGGATTTAATCCTTCATCTGATCATGCTACACATCAGGAAATAAAAAGGTCCCAAACAAGGAACAACAGGTGATGAAGGAAGCAGATAAGGACCCAAATGACAATAAAAAGGGCAAAAAGTATCCTGAAATATGAAAGATGGTGAGAAAAAAGGTCGAAAAAGAGACGAAAACGTAGGTTAAAAAATTGGCAATTTGACTCAATTTTTTCCCGGACAAAAAGGCTGAAATGTTTTTGTCAGGTTTTAATTTTTCTTTTCGAGATCTGACCATAATAGAAGGAAGCAATCACCAATAGCCTCTACAAAGGAATCACATGGATATTCCAAGTTAAGGCCCAAATCAACGTTTTAGCCAGGTTTCCATATTGGATCAAAGCCTCCTGAGGTATACGACGACAATTAGATGGACCGCAAGTTCAATTGCGACACTCATGGTTGAGGAAAAGTTGCAAGTGGGTTTTCATTCGGGTTGGCGGGGGTTTATGCGGTTGGTGGAAAAGCCAACTTTTCTGAAAAACTTTTAAAACCCCTAATGATCTCGTCCCCGAGCCTTGGTCCATTGGGAACGAGGACATCTTCAAAGGAAATGACTAAAATGAACGAGTGGATGAAGACCAAGCAAACGTTTCCGCCCCCGCTAAAATCTGCAGCTTTAATGAAGGGGCCGTACCAAAGTACTTGAGATTTCACTTTTAAGGAGATATCTGAACTCAAATCGTAAATACAACATAAATAACCATTACCTATCAATAACAATTAGAGGAAAATATTACATCTAGAAATCGGCAAATAACGTGCTTTTGTAGAAAAATGAAGAAAAAACTGCATTAAGTATGAGGCACGACATAGTTCCTCAGAGGGCATGGGTTCGAATTCCGCTCTCTCGGAGAAAACCTTAAAAACCTTAAGTAAATGCAAATTTTGGCATCGGCAATAAGTGCCAAAACAGCTTTTTTTTATCCTCAGGATGATGTGTATTAATCTTAAGTGGCAATAAGAGCCTTTTATTCTGATATTTCGCTCTTAAATCTGGTCTATTCTTTACTGGCCGTATCTTGTTTTGATATTTGGAAGAAAATGATCAATTAGTTATTGTGTTACGTCTTTTCCAAATTCTTGTAATACACGGGCTTAATTAATCGATGAATACTTTTCAAACTTGAAAGCAATAAGCGCAAGCCATCAGAGATTAAATTGATAGGAAAAATGCATTTAAGTCGTTCTTAGTATATAATATACTTTTTCCATCGCATAGTTAAAATGTAGTTCACCTGTTCAACGGCAGTTGGACTTCTTGGCATGCTAATTTCAAGAAAGACCCATAACTGTTGCGACATTTATTCTGACCCAATTATTGGTCTAGAGGATACTTGACCGCACAAGAAATGTCATAAAAATAGTTTGGCAAACCTTACGGAAAACCAATGCTGGGAACCTTAGAACAAACGTTATTAAAACCCTGTATCAACCAAATCAAAAGGTGAACCTTTTCTCCTATTCACCTGTTTTTGGATCACAAATATCCACATTTTTGGGGGGATTCTTGAAGCCCTTTTAAAGGTGTATAGTTATCCCCTTTTCCTCAAATATTTTGAAGGATCAAGGCCAGTGATAACCAACTATTTATTGTCCATGGTGCTTGAGAGGCGGCCATATCCGTTAAGCTAGCTTGAAGCAAGATGTCGATACCACCTAGATGCGGGAATTCCCAGGTCCATCTCCGTTCACCCATTGAAGGGGTTTGCCATTTTTTAAGGTTCTTTACACAGTGCTGCAAGATCAAGATTGGAATTTTCCAGCAAAGATGACATATTCCTCCAGAATCAAGTGAGGTAGAGGCTAGAAAAAAAAGGTAGTGTTCTTCCAAATGATTCAATCTTTGGTGCCATTCACTCTCTGAAATTATAACTATATAATTATAACATATCACAGGTCAGCTGACGCCTCGAATGGCGGACGTGCTTTTTTACCCCTCCGACAGGAATATGGATTTTAATGGTTTTAATTCCGATATCTTGCTTCTGACTCTGTGATACCAGTGAGTGGGGCCACGCCAACGAAAAGTGGCCCCTCATGAACATGTGATAAACCCGGTTCAGTGCACCCCTCCTTCTTATGCTTCCTCTTCCCATATTCTCCGGCCCACGTCTTTTTCAAGACGTGAGCCTTTAGCCCTCCAACCCTCTTCTTCTTCCCAATCATCCCTTCCTTCCTTCCCCCCCTCAATCGCCATAGTGATATCTCTTTTCTAGGTTGGACTGAACAACTCGGTATCGCGAGGAACCAGCATCGGCGGCAACAGCGGATCAACAAGTAGAGAGGAGGGAATCAACCGGGGTCGGCCTGCTTTCTCAACTGTCATGGACGGGCGAACATGCTGCGAGTGGCTGGAGTGGGACAATGTCTCGACAAGATCCGAGGGCACGCCTTCACCCTCTTATCCGAGACGTGGGTCACGGAGGAGAAACACCAGAGTTGCTTTCCTGGCAAACAGAGTTTCGTAGTTCATGCCAGGAAGCCTGTTGGGCGTGGTCGGCCCAGCGGTGGGTTGGAGCTCTATATTACCGATCGGTTTGAGCCCACCCTTCTCTCATCCTCTTCTCATCACATAGCCGTGGATGCCCAAGGCTTCACCATCATTGGTATCCACTATCAGCCAACCACGGACTATGATGATCTCGTCTCTGACCTCACATCCATCCTTCAGAAGGTGAAGAATCCGGAGAAAGTCATCATTGTTGGGGACTTCAACATCCGTCCAGACTCAAGTGAATTCTCCGAGCTCGCCCAAATCCTGAGCCAATGGAGAATCACTCTGTGCTCCGACCCGGGAGTCCCAACACACACCTACTCCCGGGGTGCCTCTGTACTTGATCACATCTTCATATCAGACACTATTCCATCTCCGGCCAGTTTCGTCCATCCACTGGCCGTTTCTGATCACCTCCCGATTTCAGTCACTTTCAAGATGCCCAGAAATTTCCATCATCTGGGCGTGACTCAAAATGGGAGGTGCGAGGTCAATGTACAGAAGTGCGCGGCTCAACTTGAGGTCCTGCAGCTATCCATCAACACCGGGGTTGTGAGCAATCCAGCTGCAGTGGCCCAAGGCATTTCGCAAGCATTTAAAAAGTCCTCCTCCGTGCAGAGGAGGAGAGGAGGACTCAAGACCCCGTGGTTCAGTCCCTACCATCGAGAGCTGAGAGGTTAAATGCTCCAAAAGTTGCGAAGTGCCAAATCAAGCCAAACTCCAGAGACTTGGGAGCAATACGCGATATCAAGAATTGCATACCACAAGTCTCTGAGGAGCGCTGAGTCAGCCCACCACAGGTTGGAAGTGGAGAACCTGCTCTCTTCATCAGCCTATTCCCGGATGGCGGGCTTGTACAAACGTGCCAAAAAACTCGCCGCCAACTCGGAGATTTCCGTGAGTCAATTCCTCCTCCACTGCCAAGAATTGTTTTCATCAACATCGGAAACAATGGTGGAGGAAGTCCAGGGCTGCCCGGAAGAACTCCACCCACTTTTGCAGCCCTTCAGGGAACCCGAGATGGACGTGGCCTTCAAGAAGATGAAGAGCAAAGCCCCATCAACATCTGGGATCTCTCCTTTCCAACTGTCACTTCTCCGGACCCAAGCCCTGCCACTCCTTCAACATCTATTCAGCCTCGCCCTCCATTCTTCCTTCTTCCCACCAACGTGGATGGAATCAGCCATCATCTTCATCCATAAGAATGGGCCCAGGGACATTACAGACAATCATCGGACCATCGCCCTGGAAAACCCCTTCTTGAAGATGATGTCCACCCTACTAGCTACTCGCTTCTCCGGATTGGCCGAGGATAGGGATCTCCTTCCCCCATTCCAATTCGGTTTCCGGAGAATCCGCCAATGTCACCTATACCAAGTTCCTCAAGTGATACCTCTGCGTGCCCCAATATGCCAACAATGCACGGACACATTTTCTATGTGAAACCGAGCCCCTCACCATCGGGCTGGCAAGGTTAGTGTCCAGCAGTGTTGGGAACTTGACCTTTCCGGAGGTGATGTCCGGACATAAGTTGTCCTTCCCGGTCAAGGACTTGCTAACAACTTATTGTCCTTGGCTCGACATCCTTTCGGAGTATTGGCGGTCACGTACCTTTGTCCGTCTCCCGTCCAAATGCCATCAGCGACGGGAGTTGACAAAGGATCTGCTCAATCTGGCCCATCCACTCTACTGCAATAACCAAGATTTTCATCACTTACCTCTACCTACCTGTCTTTGTACTATCTGTAACCCATCTCTTCCCTTTTTTCATATGCACTGGACCAACTCTAGTCATCTCTGCTGTGGTATCACCAGTCGAATGTTTTATCGTTTTAACCATTTTCGTTTCTTCTTTTACTTTTTATCCACATTTGTGTAAGTTGTTTAAATACACAATTCTATTATTTTACAAGTTGACTTGACCGAGAGTCGCAAAAAAGATTTATTGATTTATATTACACTAAAGCAATATTATGATAAATTATGTTATGATATTTTATAAATATATTATATCATAACAAAAATGTAACTGTTCGACCAGGAAAGTGTCGTCTAACAAGTGACCGAAACTTTAAGGACTTGATTGTAGTAGAGAAAGTACAGATAACCTCATTTTATCAAACTACGTCGGTTGTCATTCTCAGATGCAAGACGGTTCTATTTGATAGTTACGAATGATCCATTCACGAGAGACGATAAAAACCTTCAGAAGACAGACGTATTTAAGAAGAGGGGATAAAAAGTACTTTCCACTAAGCTGTTTTTGAATCAATCTCAGTCATTAGCTGACAAGATCGTATTTGCAATACAACGGACAAAAAGCTATTCAAAAGTCAAGCCTCGACTTTTGAAAGGTACCCTTCTTGTGAACATGATCCTTGATCTGCTTTAAGCTTAAAATTAGGGCTAAATGGCTGGGAAGAACATTGGGAGATTAAGCGAGATATCGTATACTTTCCTCTTTCGTAAACCATGAAATGCGTTTCCACAGGAATGCATCTTCAAGTGCATCCAAACCTGAAATTGGTCAATTAGTTATCTAAGGGCGCATTTAGACTACGATGTGAAACTAGGATTGAAACCAATTTAAGGCTTGAAGTAGAACTAGTGCTGGGGCAAGTCCGGCAAAAGACTCGAGTCTTTCACTGTACTCAAGTGGAACAAAAAGACTCTTATTGCGAAATTCATACCAAAAAAAGAACATTATTTTTTCTAACGGGCCAGGACTCGAGTTCTTTCTAAATGACTCGAGTCCGGGCATTTTCTCCAAACTGAGTAGCATTCGGACTCGAGTCCGGACTCGCCCTAGCACTAGTTCTACTTCAATCCTCAAACCGGATTCAAGCCTGGTTTTCCATCGTAGTCTAAACGCGCCCCTAAACAAATTGTACGGAGAGGCAGAAAATGCAAAGAACCAACACATAATCCATAGCTTTGTCGGTTTCTTGCACGACTTTCAGACCAAAAGAGTTCTAAGCCCTTGAAAGAAGATTGTAAATACTAACCGTCATGCTTGCGCCAAACAGAGATTGAATTCTTCATCGCTTTTCCATATCCACTTTTCCCGAGTCAGTTTTTTGTGACACAAATCTTTCAATCAAGCAGAGGGATAAGCATTGCAGAAAGTAATTCCAATTTATGCGCAAACGAAAGATATCGATAAAAAACGTAAACAAAAAAGCCGTTTTTGGCAACAAAATTCCATTTAATAACTCCAAGATCGTCACAATTTCGGAGTTTACTCGAGAGAAGCAACATGCTGAACAACAAATCGAAATTTGAGCATTCTTTGGCAACCTTTAACTTTGATATCCAAGAGTTAAGAATACAAAAGCAAGTAATTGCTTGGAGAAAAAAAAACTACTGTAGTTTACTAAAAGCCTCTCAAACATGGGTCCATAGACGCAAATAACTTTTCCCATAATTGGAACCCAAATCTTGAATAAATCGAATTCAAGTTAAGATGAAGATACTGTTTAAAAGACCTACGAGTTTACCTTATATTATTGACAAAACAATGGCAAGTCTCAAGGAAATTCAATGAAAACGGTTTTATTGTTTTGTTTTATTGTAGAGTTAAGTTCTTCACAAATCACCAGATCACACTGTTCTAGCAAAATATTGGGGAAAGGTGGCAGAACCAATCAGGTTCGATATAGATATAAATAGATGGATGTAAGTTCTTATTAATTGCTCTTTTAGACACTCGAATGAACACATATTCCTCAGATTCTGGAAAAACTTTAGTCTGTTTTCACCAGAAGCTGGATCGAAGGCAAAACTTATATTAAGTAAGGAAAGGGGAAATTTGAAGGAAACATGGAAAATGTTAAAGTCTTTCATCAACACTCCAAGTAACTCTCCAATGGAGATTAATCTTTTCGTTTGTTCCACTAGCTTTTGTACCCGATGCACGCCATACATTTTCCAGTCAAATTGAATTATTTACGATTTTTTGCGAGGTTGTGATCGTAACGAAACGATTTTTTTCGAGTGAAATTTGATCACATCAAAATGTGACTTATGGAGAACTAGAGGGCACAGGTCTGCATTTGCTTGTTCTTGTCACAAACGGCACAACGGACGATTTCTTGATCAATTCGTCCCATCGAATTGCATCAAAGTAGCTTACGACAAAACTGATCCGGAGAAGTGGGAAGTGCACGCAAATACCGAAGTAATAGCAATTCAGGGTGGTTCAAATTGAGTTTTTTACCATGAACATCTTGAATAGGAGGAAACGAATGGAAAGTTCAAAATAGATGGCCAGTGAAAGTTTTGCCTTTTAAAAGTCTAGCAAGGTTTGCTATTATCATCTTTCAGCAAATACCCTGCAAATTAGAAATATACATGTAAAAAGGCGTTGATCATGAAACTTCTTCATCGCAGCTGGCATATTTCAGTAACTATTTTTAACACTATAAAATGAACGGAGAGTTGATAAACAGGACTAAATTTGGCCGTGGAGTCTTAACCAAGTTTTGCAAACATTTTACAGCGATATCAAATTTGCGTTCTATTTAGAACCATGCTCGAAACAATCTCGAGCTACAAATAAAAATCACAAATGCAAGTTTCCACGGACGGTTTAATTGAAATGGTATACATTAACTGAAACTAGAACTAGCTAGATGTAGAGAAACTCCTGCCATACATGGTGCATGTTTTGACTTAGCCTTTGAAATCTTTTATCAGAGATGTGTTCGTGATAAATTTGGTTCGATTTACAGCGTCCACACAAAGTCCTGTTACTTAGTCATCGGTTAATAACTCATTTATTTGTCCAAGAATTGTAATGAAATTTTCACACACGCTTGACCTGAGTATTACAAATAGCATGTTCAAAAATTATTCAGCATGGTTGCCTCTAGCCTTCACGACACGCTCCAGACGACCTCTCACTGACTCGCAGCTGGGACGGACCTGTTCAAGGGGGAAAGCGGCCCACGTCTTGATAAGTTTGGACTTGAGAGTCACCAAATTCATATTTGGAGTGTGGCAAACGTTGCGCTCTAAAATGGACCACATTGCAAAATCAAGGGGGGTTGATGGAGGTCAAGCGAGGACGGAGTTTCTTGACAATGTCTGGATTTTTCATTCCCGCGCAGTGGAGCCTCACTATGTGTTCGCGAATCGTAGCCATTGGCGAATTTTCCGAAAAAAATCGCGTTTTTTTCCTTTGTTTACTTTTTTAGATTCCAGACAGAAATTTGAAAAAAGAATACGCAACCTCGCTGACTAATTTACTTTAAAAAAATCTTTTTGAAAATGGTAACATGATTTTTTAAGGCATAATGGATTCTGTTACTGTACCTTCTTAGCTCGTTTCAAAAAGAGAGAGCAAAGAATGTTTTCAAGTCACGACGTTTTCAGATATTCAAGGTTTGTGTCCAGTCTACCCTTTCCGTGTAGCAATTCATTCTAACATGTACTTGGCCGAAAGAAATTGACATTTGAAAAAAATGGCGTTTGGACATGAATCATCAAAGCAATTGACAAAGTTTCACAAGTCCAGTCCGTCTATCGGCGGGGAAAGATTCACGATGTCCGATTTGTCAAGAAAATATGCAAATAAACTCTTGAAATAATAACTGGCAAGTGCAACTGGAATATCGACAGACAGTGGAAGAATAGCTATTTATTCAATGGCAGTGCTTTCTTTGCATGAAGCTTATAAAAATAAGGCTTCAAGAAAGTTGATGTAGAGTTTGCCTCTTCATGCTTTCAAGTTTGAAGAGAAAAGCCCGTGTTTCTCATCAAACAAGAAGGCATTGATAAGCAAACAAGTAAAGATGTTGACTGTCAATTTATTGAAATTTTTGAAACTCGACTAAACCTCACCAAAAGAGAGTGGCGTCCATAAAATACACAAATTTATTTTGTGATAACAGGTTTTCAAGGCATAATGTTAAGATGACTTGAAACAATTAGATTTAGGTTTTAGATTTGATCGAAATTTCATAAAACTTGTGGAGGTTTCTTTTTTTTTGGTTTGGTTCTTCATGTGCTTTTCTAACCGCTACAAGGAATGTAATCCCCAGTACTATTAAAATGATAGGTTATAATTCGTCTCTTTATTACCTTTCAATCTTTATATGATATTTGGTCTACCAACGAATTTGAGTTGGCAGACCGAGCTAATCCTTGAATGTAGGGTTGATCTAAAATGCTATAATACTATCTAAAAATTTGTCCAAGTCGGACTTGAAAGATGCTACCGGATCAACAAGGCCTACATATTCCCTACGAATATTAGAGGGAAACACTTCATTGTTAGAGCTAGCCTGGATTCTCGAGGGCTTGAAGGTGCTCTCAAAATGCACATTAAGCCTCGACGGTCACTAGAATTGACCCTAAATCCTCGGTTCGGACAAAGCTCATGAATGCTTTTGAAACCGTACAGTATCAGATACCTTTCGTACCTTCTCTGAACACTGAACAGTCCCAACCGTTCTAACCTTTCCCAATACGAGAGCTCTCTCATTCCTGTGATGTTCCTAGTGAAACATCTTTGGACTTAATCGACCTTTTGCAAACCTGCTGAACTCATTGGAGCCCAAATGGGTGAAGCATAATCAAGATGTGGCAGGACAATCGACTTGTACAGAGTTAGCATCTGTGACCTGTAACCTGATATATTCAACTACACATTTGAAAAGCTTTACCCACCTTCAACTGGATATGCTTTCCATTATTTTTGAGGACTATTCTAAATCTTTCATAGATGAGACCTGCTCTACATCTTTACCTCCATTATCTGCGGGTGGTGTATTTAAAGGAGTTGACCCAAACGTCATTGAGCGGAATTTCATTCCGTTCAGGGCCATATTATTCTGAGAAACCCAAGAATAGATTCGATCTAGGTCCTTTGCCAAGCTTCTGGAATCTTGGCCATTCCTACCAGAAACTAACCTCGTATCGTCAGCATAAGAAGAGAGACTGGCAGCAATACTAAGCTTTTGAAGCGGGGCACCGAATATTATAAAAAAGTAGGGGCCCTAAGATGGAGCCCTGGGGAACACCTGACTTGAAATCATGTATGTCACTAAAGGATCCCTCAACCTCAATAATTTGCTTCCTATTATAAATGAAGCTTCTTATCCAATTGAGAGTCTTGCCTTGGATCCCAATGTCATGAAGTCTATTCAACAAAAGTCCATAATCTACGGTACTTTATCAAAGGCCTTGGCAAAATCAAGATAGACAACATCAACTGACTCATGCCTTTGAAGTCCCTCAATGACCTGCTCTAAATGCTCAATCAGTTGGGTAACCAGGCTAAAATGCGCTCGGAACCCGTGCTGGCTTCAAGAAATTCAACAAGTTTGAACTTCATGATCTTCTCAAACACCTTTGCAATATTCGAAGTGAGAGCAATCGGTCTATAGTTACTGGGGAGCAACTTATCTCCCCCTTTAAAAATTGGAACAACATGACATTGAGCTAACTTTAGTGCAGAGGGAAACTTGCCCTGATCCAAGATGCAACGCATCAAGTACGAAAAAACAGGAGCAAGAGCCAGTGAGCATCTCAACAGACACTGAGATGTCACACCATCAGGACCAGGAGAACTTGAAAGCCTTAAGTCCTTGATGGTCTCTAAAGCATATTGACCTGTAACTATCAGATCATCAAATTGCTCAATTTGACTAACGCTTCAATCCCTACAGACTCGTCATTAGAACTATGAGCTGTTGCTTATAAACTTAATGAGGTTGAAAACACTCCACAGAATTGATCTTAGCTTCTATGGGAAGTAGAAGATGGGAAGCAGGAAGAGTGGGAGGGAGGATGCTAAACGGGTTAAGGAAGGGGGTGGGGTGCGAGTAGGTTTAGGAATAGGCTCAGCTCTATAACTAGGAGACTGAGCTTGTCTGTTCCTTTGTTTCGTTTGTCTCCCCTCTGCGTGGACAGAGGTACACCGTACATTAAAGCACGTCTTAAGTCTCATGGATTGACCGCACATGTACGGGTGGAAAAAAGGACAATCTACCTTTGAACATATCTTCTTGCTATTGCACGTTCGGCCTTGTGAGGTTTTTGACACCATTTAGGGTGGTCAAACTGACAGCCTTTTCCTTCATCAGGAGAAGGCTGCTTTCGATAAACAGGACAGACTGTTTTCTCCACAACTGTCTTTTCTTTCTCTACTATAAATGGAGACACCTCTTTAACCTCTACATTGGTCAAATAAGTCGACTTCTCCACTACTGGGTGAGCCTTTTCTTCAAGCAGCACCCTGGTTTCTTTGACCCAAGCAATTAAAAGCCTCTATAATAAAAAGCTTATTGACTACCGAAGGATCCTTCCCTGCTAAGACCAAGTCCAAACATTGTCTAGTCTCTTTGCTGACTTTTCCAAAGATAGCTTCCATCATGAATGCAGGAGGAACTCTCTATGAGCAGCAAAGTCAGGAGACCAAGAAAAAGAGAAGAACTAAAAGGCTGTGCAATCTTGTCCTGAGATACAGGACAACAGAGCAAAATAGGAATAAACTACTTCACATCAAACTAAACATAGAAATCTAAGATGGAGATAGTATACAAGAAGTAAGGGACAGAGACAAACAAGGAATCAAGAACATGTGTAAACTAGGAAAACAACACAAAAACACAGAAATAAACTCAACAAACTGATCTAACACAAAACAAAATAAAATCAATACACTAATGAACAAGAAATGCTAACTGTCAAGGACCAATATAGTCAAACTAAAGAACTACACATAACGATTTCGAACTAGAAATACTACACTACAAATCAGAGAGAAACTGCTAAAGCTAAACATAAACATAAATGAGCAATAAACTTATTAGGTTGTAAAGTAATTATGTCTTACCAAAGAGCCGTGAAAAACCAAACCTAATTGAGTGAATGAATGGCAATTCCCATTCATTCACCCACACACAAACACCACGAGCATTACTCGTGCACAGCAACCAAGGTGCCTTTGAAAAATTGGCTTTTGCTAGAGCAAATAGTTTTGCTTTTAACACAAATGACTTAAAACTTTGAATGATTTTATCAGAAAGGCTTTTTTTGGTCCATCCCTACTTGGAAATTTGTGTGGGTCAGGAGGCAATCACTGTAATGTTAAATGGGTTATTTGGCCAATCAAAAAGCCGAGACGAGAGGCACTTCTAACACAATTTGTTCCAATTGGAACGAATGCGTAGAATGTCCTTGATTCTTTGGTTTCCCACTTGATGACGAGGCTCAAGTAGGAAAAAAAACACATTATTAGTCTCTTCAGTCCCTCTTAACCTTGTGTTCAATACCAACCGTGATATTAATTGATCCTTTTTCAGTATTGTTCCAAGCATATTACAGACGCCCACCCACATCATGTTCCACGTTCTTTTTTCAGCCACGTGCTCTTGACCTTGGTCTGCTCGTCGAACTTCTTCATCTACTACTTCAAGCACGGCAACATTTGTCGGAAGAAATCGTGGCAAAACTGCGAGAACAAGTACGGCAATGCTCCCACGACAGCAGGAATCGGTACTACAACCAATGGATGTACGGCCTTAACAGAAATCTCTGAGAACTTTTCACGGGCAGATTCGTTCCTGTCGACAAGTGGAAGGTAGGGTCAAAGCTGATAAAAGCAAGCAAACAAACAAACAAACAAACAAACGAACAAAAGTAGGGAAGAATCGTGCTTGAGATGCTGGGCTTGCCGTTTTGAAATGCCGTGCTGCTTTCGTCGAGGTACAGTAAACGAATTCCCAACCGTCAAGGAAATGAACGAATGGAATTAGACGAACTCTGGACATGATTCTCGCTCGATTGAACGCACAATCGTAGAGGGAGTTCCGTCAATAAAGTTGGGGAATCCAGGCCTATAAAGCTAATTTTAGAATGGGATTCCATGTTACTACTGTCACGTTCTTCAATTCTTGAAGAATGAGTAGGGCTTTTCCATCAATGTATGGTATTTTATCGAAGTGAATGATTCATTCTATATCTTATATCAAATAATTCAAAATAGTATGAACAAATCGCTTGATTAAGTAAATGTGCACGTTTGAGACTTTTCAGTAATAGCTTTTGGAAAGGCTTATGATCAAGTAACCTCCCAGAGATAAAGAGGTTGGGTGACCGGGGCCGTTAATTGATGCGCTGAATAGGATACAAAGGAGAAACGGATGATTTTAACACGTTGAAAAAAGACCGAATTGTACTTGCCTTGTGTTCACTTTATATTACACCATTTTGCAGCACTATTAATACTCATTACATAAAATTGTAAAAGATCATTGATGAGATGCACGGTCTCTGAAACTCCATTAAAAATGTAGCATTTCAAAATCATGAGTGTCAGCTAAATCCTTTCCTTGAGCTTAATCTTCAGATAACGTTCGGAATTCGCATGCCCCAAGCGACGCCATAACTGAAAATGCCTTAAGGAGCGTGTCTTAGATTGGTATTGATTCTTGATTCAACCCTGACGATCCTGATATAAGCTCACGCTTTTTCAGCCATTGCATTCCCTTGTTGTCACACAACCTGCTGTAAAGGCGATGTCTGAAAAGAACTAGACTACCCTCAAATATGGCTGAGAGAGTTTAGGTGCCTTCACTTTTATCCGCTTTGACTTTTCTTCCAGTTGCTTATGTTTATCGAACCGGCTTAGTGGTCTTCGATCGATGTCGTGCTTTGCTTGTTAATGTTTTCGTTTTCACGTAATGTCAATCTACTGCACAATCTTTGCATGGTCTTGAAGTGACGCATGATTCTTGGACTTTAGAAAGGCTTCTCAGACAATCATTCAGGTGACTATTGTTATCTTCTGATTTCATTCTAGTACACAGGTTTCAAAGGACATTGAATCATATCGAAAGTAGGATCGCTTAACCTACTTAAAGCTCAAAGGAAAAGTGATTACTCGAACTGGTATGCTTATACGGTGACTGCCAAGTGACGATCTTTTCTCCCATTTTTTCTTTCTCCTATACAAAACCACACACCTTCAAGAGAAAAAACCAGACAATGTGAAATAATATCTTTATCTCAATGTCACATAGAATTGTATGGATGGATGTTTTATTATTTACCATACTGTTCTTTCATTCAAAGAGAGCACTTTCTCTTTCTCCAATGATCTAGTTCCCTAACCATGATTTGATATTGTCGGTTTGGTTCATTTTTTGGCCACAAAAACTTGCTCCCTGAGTCTATAATTTACTTGGGGGAACAACACCATGCTACAAATAAATGCAATCGTCACTAACTGGGTCATTTTTTCGAAATATGGCGCGGCTTCAAGTGATAAAATGGGGTTACTACGTGTGGTTGATTGAGCTGGATATCATTATCAATTATTCTGGTTTCAAATTAGGATTGTTATGAACAAGTACTTCCAGTGATCAGAATGCCCAATCAGGCCCTTTTTTTAATTTGAACAACAAAACACTTCTATTGGCCTCTGTGAAACTATATTGAACATACCCTATTTCCATTTTTAATTCAAAAACTTCCTGAGCCATTTCAAGCACATAATTGAACAACTTTACAAGCTTTTTTTTGAGGTAAATTTGTCTTTTGTATTATCATTGTTTTCACCTCGATGTTGTCGTTGTTGTTGTTAGTTAGTTATCTCATTTTCAATGATTCCGCGAATCAATTACCACGTTTCTGTATCGTCTTTTTGGTCTTATTTTGATTCCGTCTATTGGTTCTTGATTGTTGAGCACCTCGAATTACTCAATGCCGATCTTGTTTGCATTCCAGATATCGATCCCAACGTAGTCGTTCTCGTTCCCCCCGACCGAAAACGACTCTGAAAACCACCTCAACCTCGTTTAAAGAAGAGGACATGCTTTGAATTGTGTGAACATTGCGGTGCGGTGTGTGGAAATTGCCAAATTGATTTAGTATATGTTTCACAACCCACAAATACAGGAACTCAAGCATGAAATCAGAGTTGATGGATGGGGGTACACCAGAGAGAAAGACAAACACACAAGCATGCTGATGTTCCCCTGAGGGCGTCAAAAACTTTCTGTTCTGCCTCGTCGGGAAATTCCATAGCACCACAAGAATCAAATGTGGGTATGCAGTTTAGGCTAAACTGCTCACCTCTCCCACACACACAAAACCTGCCCTCTGTATTGTCAAATCCAACTCATTTTTGTTACATTTTGTCAGATATTCACTTTTGTCAGTCTGTATTATTATTTCTATCATCATCATGAATCATATGAACTTTTTTCCTCTCTTAAAGCTGTACGTGGCTATTCCCAAGCTCAGGTGTTGTGGACGTAAGATCCCCAATATTGTTCACTATTGTTACTGATTGACGTTCAATAAATGGAGTATTCATGTAAACTGATTGATGAATAAGATCTCAGTGGCACTCGTAATGGATTCTCGAGATTTAACCACAACAAAAACAAGGATGCCTCTAGCGGAGGTTGAGAGCATAAAGGGGGCGTCATCTAGAGCCTGGCTTGAAAATAGGACGCTCTATCTTGGTCCATGAAGATCGTTGCAATGAGGCCGTCTATTGAATAATTAAAGGCACCAATATCTTCCAATTTTGAACTATGGATAAGTTTTTATTTTACAAGAATGCATTAATTGGTTGTTCTTTGCAGGAATTATCACATGGCATTTGTCTTAAAAGCATACTGCCAAGTAAGACCTGCTTCCGCATTTGCCCAACCAGCCTCTTGCAAGTGCTCTTTTATTACGGAAGAAAGGAAATAGAAAGAGAGTGCCCTGAGGCGAACCAGAATGAGGGTCAATCCCGTCAGCTGAGGCTTTTGCTTGCGCTTTTTGACAATTATTTGGCGCTTTTATTCGCCATTCGTCTGGAAGCGCTGCCGTCAAAAGCTCAAGAAGACGTACGAAGTTCAGTTCTTGGAGAGCGCTACTTTCCGTTTCTCCAAAGTCAATAGGGCTTGTCAAGTGTACGTGTTCATGAACAACTGACGTTATTCCATGGAAGTAAAATCAAAGACAATATGCCCAGCCTAACCGCACTTTGCATGCATTGAATTTTGACATTTATTTCCTTTTCTCTGCTTGTCTAAGCAAATAGCATTGCGATTTTTAGCCAATTTGATAGTTCACCGAATAAAACAAAACATGTTCGTTTTGTTTGGTATTGTAACACGCCTCCCTCAAAATCACTTCATTATTGAAAATTCAATGGGCGGATGGTGTAAGTTGACTATGATGTTTGTCTAAATTCTCCCACCCCAAAATGTCCAAACTCAGGGTGGCGGACCACATTTTCCTTGAATTTCCTTCACTTGACATGCCCATTAGGGACTGGGCTCCTCCAGAAAATGTATCGTTTTCCAAGGATGACTAATTCTGTTCTTGTCCAATTATTTAGCGGAATTGAGTTTGATGAAATTTACGTTTCTTTCAGTATTAATAACTCATTTTTGATTGATAACAGATAATTTTATCAAAGGGTTCAAGGACATCTCGACCTAGCAGACAACTTGACCCAGCAGACGACTCGACCCAGCAGACAACTCAACCCAGTACAGAAATTAAGCCCAATATGTTGGCTTGCAAATAGTTAGTTCATGCTAGTTCAATACTAAATAGTTCTTGGCTTGAATATGATACTTCAAATTTCCAAAGCCTCCTCACTTCACTTCACTTAAGGGATGGACTTCTTACAGATAAGCTTTACCTACTTCACAATGCCCAATACTGTTTTTCATCATGAATTTTGCGACATTATTCCAAACCTTTAACAATCATTATCCCATCAAGGTTCCAATCTTGACTCCTCAAAGTATCATGATGCAATACATTTTGAACAATTATGCCTAGGTTAAATGCCAAGGCTCATTATTGAAAAATGTTGACAAGAAATCTTCAAATGTTACGGATTAGGACTGCTTGAGTCAAAAAAACTCCATTTCTTTTGAGACGAATGATCTAGATGGAGTAAACCATAAAATATCGGTCATCTAAAATTTTAGTAAAAGTAATTATAACGGTTAACGCCATCACATTTTTTTCGAGTAATGGCCAAATGCCCTGCTACCGGGTCGAGTTGTCCGCTGGGTCGAGTTTTCTTGGGTCGAGTTGTCCGCTCAGTCGGTTGTCCGGTCACCGTTTATTTTTTATTTCTTTTTATTTTTTTCTTTTTGTGCGGACTTCCTTACCGCTACCGGGATTGGAATCCCAGCAGTTCAAGACGAGAAGACTATTTATTTTACTTGACTTTTATTTATATACATTATTTGATCGACCAACGAATTGGAGTTGGCTGATCTGGCTAATCCTTGAATATAAGGTTGATCCGGAATTTTAGTCAAAAACTTGTCCAAGTCTGACTTAAATCTTGCTACTGGATCAACCCCTACATAAGCCCTACGAATATTTGAGGGCAGCAAATTGAACAATGAAGGAGCCCGAGAAAGAAGAGAGTTGGACTTCATTGTTTGAGATGGACATTATTGAGTATGATTTACTGAACGAAATCGAAAAAAAAAATGAAGGGTTATTTGAATCTCCTTTGATCATGTCTCTCTTCTGATATGTCAAAGTTTCTCGAACTTTAAAAGGAACATTTATTGTGAAAATCCCATTTATTGGCCAAGCGGGTCAAATTCATCGTCCTTCCTTCGACGGTATTGAACTTAAAATGTAAATACCTCATAGTTTCAAAAACTATGTTTATTCCACTATCCTTGACCTCTGCGAACATTTCTTCAAAGGCTCAATATCAAATATACCTTTGATGTTTGTGTTGTCTAATTTGACTCTTCGTAATTTAATGCACCTCGCCTTATCTAAGCAAGCCTATCAATCCAGGTAGCCAAAAATCTGCACGGTAGATAACTAATCTGCTGTACGTCATATGATACCGTTTTCACCTCTTTCAGCCTATGTAGCTACTACCTTGGAAAACTTTAGTCGAGAGTATGGAAAGTGCAGAATCACTAATGTTTTTGCAATTATGTATAGTATTCAAAAGGCAAGTTTCTCAATCTAATTTTCATCCATATATCATAGAAAAACTGGAAACACTGACAACAGCATTTTAGAAGATGAAGAAATTGTGCGTAAGATTAATCTAGCTGGCAAATATTGCTACATTTTTTCAGGAACCGTGGATCATGATCATTGTGTGCATAGTCTCTAGTACTTTCAGGTGTAAATAAAGATAACAGATATTTGAAAATAGTCACTCAAAAAGCCCCTAGATCCCCGAAGATGCGGGACTGTACGTTAAACGGGAATGGACTGAGTGTGTTATTGGCCAATCCAAGGATACCTTTAACAGTTAAGGTCTCTCTGGCCAATCTCAGAATCTTCTATTTACGTCCTCGTCTTAAAGAAATTTTCTTCTGTCACGTTACCAAAAGCATTGTCTGAATGGAAAATATGCCCAAACATAATGAGTATCATTCCTATGAACACTGTTTGGACACTATAGAACCAATACAATACTAACAAGCTCACTTGTTAATGGAAGTAAAGATCATGAGCAGGTCTCACCTATGAAAGATTTAGTTGCAGTCCTCAAAAATAATGGAGAGTTCGATGAGCATATCCAGTTGAAGGTGGGTAAAGCTTTTCAAATGTGTGGTTGGATATATCACACGTTTAAGTCCAGAGACAGCATCACGATGTTAACTCTGTACAAGTCGATTGTTCAACCACATCTTGAATATGCTTCACCCATTTGGGGCTCCAATGAGTTCAGGAGGTTTGTAAAAGGTCGAACAAGTCCAAAGATGTTTCACTAGGAATATGACCAAATATCATATAAAGATTGAAAAGTAATAAATAGACCAATCATAACCTTACATTTTAATAGTACTGGGGATTAGATTCCCTGTAGCGTTTAGAAAAACCCGTGAAAAAACAAACCAAAAAGAAAATCCAGTTCATTTGTCCTTAAAAGGAAGAGTATATTTCATATGGCACTCAGAAACTGCAACATTTTTACTTCTGAACAGATCAAAAAATTACTTTTAACCTTTAGAAAACTGGTTTGGACTTATTTTTGTTGCTATCAAATATTTCCTTGTAACAAAGTGTTTTTTGAAGTCTTAGGAAGTTTTTTCTTGTTTTACTTTGCCTTGCATTTTGAATTTTAATTTCTTCATTGCATTGAAAATTAGTCGAGTGACCTACAAAAAATTCTTATTTGCTGAAATGAAATCATAGGCAAATCTAATCTATTGATGACGTAGGTTGGCTGGGCAACTTGTCTACATTCACTATCATTCCGTAAAGTGAAGCCAGCTGTAGGTCAATTAAATCACCATACTAAGTAAACTTTTTTTTGCGTTCAATTTCAACTTAATGGACTTGCTAATTGTGATGTTTTGGGAATCTAAATGACCCTGTTTCAGTTGAGATTGGTAAGTATTAAATGCTGAAGTCGTATGAGCTATTTGTGCGATCTAAATAGTTGAACTCTGTTGTGGCCCTCTGGCGGCTCAAGAGCGCAAATCAGCATATGATGCTCAGAAGATGAGGACCGTCATTTATCTAAGTTATTGATTCACGTATTTTTTGTATGGTATTGCGTTACTCTAACTACATACAAGCTCATGAGTCCTTTCTTCTGGTTTTTCATCAATATTGCTTCAACTATAACATCAGCTAAAATAGTGTCATTGTATGATTGGCAACATCCTTGCCATTTTGTGCTTGTCTGAAATTGCTACTTGGGATAAAGTGGCTTGAGAGTTCAGCCATTGACATAAGGCACGAGACACCTAGAAACACATACCCACAATGTTTGTAGAGGTGCTACTAGGAAACTTGACATCAAGATTCATAGACGCTTTTTAGCTCGAAGGATTAATCTATTTATAGAATCTAGCTAAATGTCATTTAGATAAAAAGTGACATTATCTTTGCATCTATGAATCTTGATATCAAACTTTTAATTTGGATCCAGATTTGGTCCAAGAGGGATGAGAGTCTTGTACGCCAAGTCGTCTGTGGTTCTACACTTTTTGCCTTCTCCTTTTTATCCTCTTTCGTTTGATCTAAGTACGCTGGACTTTCGGCTCCTGTAAAGGGGGAACTTTATAATTTTTGGTATAATACTTGACATTAAAAAGAGTTAGCTATCAATAGAAACGGCCAAAATATATACGTCATCGGTATATGTACTAAACAAGTTTGTTGCAGATATAGGATATTTCAATACTGGTGCATATTTCTATGCATATTTTAAGTGTGTTAGGAGGCGAAAAAATGACATCCAAATCTTTGAGACGAAGGGAGAAATTGAAGCTGATTGTTCTGGAAGGCATTGCAAACAAGGCAAGATCCTTCTTCATCGATTGCGCGGGCTCAAATCTCGCCGTTTGAAGCGATCGTTTTAAGGGAGAAAATATATTGCAATGGTTGTTGCAATTTTTGTTATAGAGACCTCCTGAGTATGGTTCTTTTGTCTTGCCTTTCTAAAACAAAACTTTTCGGTGTTAACCCTACCACTGAAGAAGAACTAATCTGATACAGGGCAATGTCAATATCCATTGGAAAATACACAAAAATAAAATAAAAAAGTCAAAAATGTGAAAATATCAGTAGAATCAAGACTTTACCAAGGTGGATATGGTGGATTTTTTGGCCGTTGCAAAAATTCAATGCTTATGACTAGAGCTGTAAAAAAGTCGATTAAAATTGGCAAAATAGTAGCTAATAGAGTTGGGAAAAATAGTGAAATAGCTGGGAAAATAATCGATAAAATATGCGGAAAACAAGTACTTAGTGATCTATTTCAAGAGTTTGAGGTACAAGAAGCTAAATTACCAATTTCTAACCTCTGGACATCAAACAAACTACAACTAGCTTAAAAGATAGCTAATTTGGAAATTATTTTTCTATAACTCCCGAAATCTGTTCAACCTGAAGAAATTACTTTCAGTTATAAATGGCGAGACTCATCCCTCCGACCCGAATAAACTACCCACATAAAAAAGAAAATGCTTTTGTGAAGCTTTCAATCAATGTTAGGTTCAAATGGTCTTGGAGAGAAGGCTTCAAATACATCAGAAAAGGAGAGAAAGACCTAGGTACTTTTGTTGTTTTTGTAAGGCGTTTTGTTCGACCTGTAACTGCAGTTCTACGCCATGCAGCCTTGAGCTTTGTTAGGACATCTCGCTAGCTCACTCTGGTTTCAAACATTAGAACGTGAGCTTAATGTCTGCTAATTGTTGTTTTGTTTGCTCTCGTTACGTTCAAGGGAGCAGGAACGTTCGAACAAAAATAGAAAAAATGCGAAAAATTGACGAAATATGAGAAAACGACCCAAAAGGTGGAAAAGGTCGAATAGACCCTAACAAGTCGGAAAAGACGTTAAAAAAACTATTCGGCTTTTTTTACAGCTATATTATGACGATTAAGATGATTAACTTAACTGAGACTCACTAGTGCAATCGAGTGATGAAGATGCAAGGACTGCAAATTTACAAGAGTAACTCCATATGCATTGTTCTGCTTAGCTGGCATTTGCCTCTTTTGTTGCTTTTAGAATTGTTCGCAGAGGCGCAGTTAATAATTTGCCCTTTATTCCGTTCCTCAGAATGTTTTTGATTATAAACCATCACATTCAGATTTTGCCCATTTTGCGGCATTCAGATTATTTTGATTGGCTTTTATGCGCATTATAAGTCTTAGAGCATTAACGTTTCGCGAATTTATCCTATTTTTTTAAGCAAATTATGCTGATCAAACAGAGTATTTATATCCTACTTTGGCTGGTTCTAGTTGTCAAGCACTGGACGGGTATTGAAAGCAAGTATTTGATTGAAATGGAGTCTCAATTCCATGGTACTTGTAATAAGTTGCAGTTGAAAAGATATATTTATTCACCCTCTAAGAATGATTTATACACGTCTGGCATAAGCAAAAACTAAAAATGATACAATGTATCTCCAAGAGTATCATGTAATTTTTTTGACAGCCCATAAACATGAATTACTAGTATCAAGAAGTAACAGCTTTGTTTTGGAAAATCTAGAGGTTGCGTGAGCCATATCGATAGCATTCCGTACAAGGCAAGGTATCAGTATCGTTTACTTGGCAAATTTCGTGCAATAAGTATCTAGGTGCTAAACCACATGGCATCATAACCATGACTGTGAATCGCCTTTCATGGACTTTCTTTGTAATATACCTAGTGCTTGCCACCGTTTCTAGTCAAACTGAAGAGACGTGTCCAAATGCTTCGAACTCCAATGAAACCGAGTGCTTTTTAGACAGTAGTAGGAATATTTCCTTACCAACACTTGAACCAGATTGGATCAATGTGAATAAGCTTTTTTTCATCGAAACTTCGGGTAAATATGTTGTTTGGCGTTACATAGTTTTGCAACTCTGTTGCTATTTGCACTAATTACCTATATTCTTATCGCGGAGACACTCACAGTTTTTTTGTGTCAATTTGAACAAGCCTGTCAGAAGCATTAGCAACAAAACACAGATTTGAAAGGCCTGACGAAATGTTTTCTGCCCCAAGCCAACTTCTATTTTGCTGAAATGAAGTTTTATTGTGCAAATTTCGCATTTTACTTTGATAGAAAATACAAATATGATAAAACATTGCGTTAAGAGAGCAACAATTGGCCGGCTTTAAATTGAAAATTATCTATGCCATGCTGAGGGACCCTCAGTACTAGCTAGTATCTGAATCTTCAGTAAGTTAATTTTGCGTGCTGAAAGTGTGCAGATTACTTATGTTGTGACTTGATTTGCTCTTTTTCTCAACTTAATTATCAACACACTCTAGCATCAACTGAATTGAATCCAAAAATTCCCCTTCCATATCAAATAGTTAATATTCGCTAAAGAAATATTTTAATGATTTAGAAGTATTGATGAATAATATCAATTTATTTAAGAAATCTAAATTTGTTTCATGATGGGTTCTTTCTTAAAAGGAAACGGAAGAAAGCAAGCGGGCCCCCTGCAGTCTTTGTCTGAAACTTCATTATTGAGCCAAATGATGAAAATGATACATTTGATTCCCAAAATGTACCTAAATTGAAATGAGTCCTTTAAGCATAGACCAATATTAAACAACATTATAATTTGTTTCAGGTCGAAACTATCTCAAAATTAGGCAGGCGTGTGCAGTTGAATCGGCCATTCGAGAGTCTATGGTTCCCGTGATTGTGGTATTCACTGCCAAAGACTTCAATCCCCGGGCCAATAACGCATCCAAACAGGTTTACGAACTGACCAAGACTCATCCCTTGCACTTCAGAACCATTAACGTCTTGGACACTTTGGAGCAAACCCCCCTTGGGCCTCAGTCTAAAGTCATTTTGAATTACATTCAAGCAAGTCAAAAGGCCGTGAACCATTTGAGTGATGCCCTTCGCTTGGCCTTGGTGTACCTTTACGGTGGATGGTATTCTGATATCGACACAGTCACGCTGAAACCCGTCACCGATTTCGAGATTGACACAATCGGAACGGACACGAATTTTGAGACGCTTTTCCATCTCAAATCGAAAGTAAATGAACAAAGCAACGAAGTCGAAGGTAACACTCCTGATAGTTGTGTTTCTTGTGATTTGCTAGTGTAGGTATTAGTGCTAGGGCGAGTCCGGTCAAATTGGACGATTTTCTGACTTTTTGCCTGACTCGTCGAACCCGGACTCGAACAAAAAACCTCGTGTTCTTTTCACTAAGCTTATGAACTGATAATTAAGGGCCGCCTCCTTACATGATCAATCCATGAGGAAGAAAAGTTCTAAGAGGCTCGAGTCCGGCCAATTTCGAATTTCAAAATCATGTAACCGACTCGAGTTCACTTGGACTCTAATCCGGACTCGGACCCGGGCTCGTCCCAGCACATGGACGTAAATAAAAGTGGACAAAAAGGGCTCAAACATATTTATTGATCATAGTTTCGAAAGAAATAAGCACTACCAAAAATGTATGACGAGTTTACGTTATTACATATTACAATTGGCAAACATGGAAATTTGTAGTTAAGTAGTGGGATGAATAAACGTTAATTTAACAAGCGTAAAAAAAGTAATGGAACAATTCACAAAATGAAATAGATATAAAAAAGTACCAATGATGCAACTACAGAGTGATAACTGTGCCTTTAGACAACCTTCAAAAATCTTGGAATGTTACTTTGTGTTTCGAATTTTTAGCCTAGTTGAAGCACAATAATGATTTGACTTGGTATTACCGTCAACATATGTCTGATAAGACATTAATGCAAACTGAACTCCAAGCTCTGTTAATCATCTTGCACCTTGGTATATGTCGGTATACTCTTCTAAAACCCTAATACATCAAGATGTTTAGACATCATATAATGTCCAAACTCATATTTGTCACCCTGTAGACATTCGCCAAAGTGCCAAAGAAGGAAAAGCGACGAATGTCGGAAGTTATCGGAAAAACGATTAATCCCTTGTAAGTTTTATTAAGAATAAAAAAGCATCCCTTCGCCTAAGCTGTTTTACCATTTTTAAGACAAATAGTCTTTGTACTCTTTCGGACATGTATCCTAAAGAAATAATTATTCATTATCGGAAGAATTTAGACCTTTTTACCTAAGCGTTGATGTTTCCAGAATGTCAGCAAGCTCAATGATTTGAGTAAAGATATTTATGTGTTGCAAGGAAAAGGACAAATATGAAGGCAGTTTTCTTTTTAGATGAGGAGATGGGCAAATCTGTAGCCAATGGAAGATTCTATTTCAAAAAAGCTCGGAGCCCTTTTCTCGAACAATCTTTGGCATTGTTCAAAGTGATTTACAATCCCAAGGTTTGGAACAGCGGTGGTGCCAAGATAATGACCAGGGTACTCAAAACCTTTTGTGGCATGAGACAAAACGAGAAGTTGACAGGTGAGCAGCAAATTCCCTTCACCAGCGGTTACTCAGTGTGTCGACTTTGCGTTTTGGAAACTTTTAGCACTGATAATACAAAAATCTAAAAATAAGCTCAGGCCTGAAATATGGCCATAATAAATTTAACTCTAAGTTTCAAACCACACATTCAGACCTAGATCGATGCAACTTTACTTTTCACTTATGATATATCTTCTTTTTTTTTCAGCTCAAAAATGTGTTCCCGAAAAATGCAAGGGAGTGGCCCTTGTTTCTTCGACGCTGTTTTATCCTGTTTCTTGGTTTCAGTGTTCAAATCTTCGAAATCCTCCCAAAACTTCCGAAGATTGGGAGGATTTCTTTCGTGACTCTTATTCCGTGGATTTCTTTGGCACCTCTTGCAGCGATGAAATGAAAGTTTTGAGGCCTCGATTTTATGGAAAAAACGTTCCAGCCTACACGTACTTAGGCCCAAAATACTGTCCTGTATCTTACTTTAGTGCTAAAGTGTTTTAAATACGCCAAAGATGTACTTGAATAAACAAAGAGACTTTTGCAATCTGATAAAAGCACCCTCAACGTCAAATTTTAATTAGCAAGGTGTCTTCCGATTGACCAAGTCACACTATTTACTAATCTTGACCAGCAAAATGACTGCAAAGGTGACTTGCTTGATATTTTTGGGACTTCTTGGAACTGCTCTTGGTAAGTTTTTTGACTTGTTAATGAGCCTTGTTAATGTGCAACAAAGAATCGTTTCTAGAGACTAATCTTAGAGATTGGTTTTCATTTGGGTATGATTCGATTCAATACTGTTTTTAAATATGTTTGGGTTTATTCCAGCTTGTCCTGTTGGATTTGATTATGTGGCGGGTAAGTGCTACAAGATGGGCGAATCTACTACTAAAGTAGATGCTGCTAAGAAATGTGTGGAAGAGGAACAAGGCGATCATCTGTGGATCATTGATTCCGATGAAGAGTTTGACAAGGTCATGAAACATTTCTTCCAATCCGTAAGTCTACACAATATCATTATCGGATGAAAAGAATAACCTCGGTTTGAGGAATCTTTTTTGATCATTACATAATGATTGTCGTATTTTGGGCTTGACCCAACGCCTAGGTGATGACTTTTAAAGCTTTTAATGGGCAGTTATATTTTAGGGTATTGTTAAACAAGTTTTTCCGTAGTTTTCGAGCCCCCTAATGAAATGAAATTCAACTTTTCTTGATTACTTTCTTTAATCATTGGAAACCGTATTGCGGCTTTTTTCTTAACTTTCTTACCTTCATGTATTCCCATTCTTTGCGTTCTTTCATTGGATTGGTTATATCCCCTATTTGAATTTGGATTTGTTCAGTGAAACGTCACAATCCAATTTTGAGATGTCACTCGTGCTTTTGAGGTTCATGCCAAAAGATTTGATTAGAGTTCCAATCCATTTATTCGTTAAAGAAATGGTTCATGTACTATTGCAATGCAATAAACTGCCCCAGTTTTACTCATTGATATGTTTACAAAATACTTTACAGCTAAATAAGCCAATTTAGGACTTGCTTTTTCTACTTGAAAATTTTCCATTTTTACAATAACAACTTTTTGAAGCCTAAGAAAGATTTCTTTGTCTAACATTGCGAGTAATATCTTGTTTTTTAGTACCTCTATTATAATGAAAAGTACCCAATTGACCTCCCAAGTTTCTGCTGACACCATCACGCAGCTACTACTTATAGGAGTCAATAAGCCAAGTCGCTTTTTTCATGGAAGACCATGATGCCTTGAGTAAAGAACTCATCAGTATCGTGCCTTGGCGTCAGTCTTGTATCAAGACAAGAAGAGGTAAATTAGGAAAGATATTTCGCAATCACTAATTCAACGTTGAGATATGCTCTCTCCTTTGTTCAAGCCTACTTGCTCTGGCCATTTTTAACAAGTATTTTGGCGAAAAGCTTCACTTTGAAAAGAGGATAAAAATGTGTAGTGGGCGATCAAATAATAGATATAAATAAAAGTTAGGTAAAATGAATAAATTTCGCGTCCAATCCCAGTAGCGGTAAGGAAGTCTGCAAAAAGAACAAATTGTGAAAATTATTCTTAAAAATATCAAGATTTCAGAATGTGGAAACAGTTTTCTTTCAATTTCACCTCTCACTTATGTTTCAACTTTGGCAAGTAATCAGTTTTCCTGAACACGTGGAACAGTAGCTATCCACGTCAAATTGAAAGAAAATGTGTCAACTGAACATGATATCACGAAAATGTTTTTTTCCGTTGAAACATCAAATTGCGTGAATTTTGAACTTGCATACAAATAATCATTTATTGGCGCTCATGGTTCGGCTTTGATAATTTATCATTGTTCTCCTAGACAAGGGCACTATCAAAGAAAATTTTAGTCCTTGACATTTCTTCGAACATTAGACCTCTATCTAGAAACAAAAACTACCTTCAAAAAGTTACTGACTGGCCCTCTAGTCTTAGGTCAATGCTCATTTCATCTCAAAAATAAAGAAGAATTGAGTATAAATAACCGTCGGATTTTCATTTTGCCATTATTGAAAACCTATTCTTACAGGGAATGC
Source organism: Tigriopus californicus (assembly GCF_007210705.1). Lineage (NCBI taxonomy): Eukaryota > Metazoa > Arthropoda > Copepoda > Harpacticoida > Harpacticidae > Tigriopus > Tigriopus californicus. Next base: position 8,647,584 of record NC_081445.1, on the reverse strand, counting down.
ATTCAGGAGCCCGTGGTCAAATTTGGACTGATGGAGAATTCCTCGAGAATGGATTGACTTGGATGACTACGAACACACTAGTCTATTTTGAACCAGACATGGTAGGTTGTAACAGAAGGTGGTCATCTCTAGACAACAAACTAGAATCAAATGTCTTCGCTGGATTATTATAAATCCCAAGAGTTTGCCTTTTCCTTAACATTAAATTCAAGACTACACCTACCCTTTTACATTGCTTCTAAGGGACTCAATTACTTAACTAGTGTGAAGTGTAACGCAAAGACCTATTGCTATGGAACCAAATATCAAAGATTGCGCCCGCCTTGAACCGCCTGATCTGCATAGTGATTCAGCCAAATCTGAAATGATAGAGAATAAAGAGGGATAATAAATTTCGGCACGTTTATATTTATCCAATTCGTAAATAGTCAACCATTTTACTTATGAAATGTACAAGGCAGTGCCAAGAGCTCTCAAGAATCTTTTAATCAGTTCATTAAAGGAAACCGGTCGTCTTTGGTAGAATATTGACTCTCAACAATGGGAAAGAATTAACTGCCACGAGATACCACCACGTGGTTTCGTGAGCTCTTACTTTGAATTGCGACTGAGTAAAATATTCACTTTTTTTAATAGCAGGTACCTTCACATTCTTCCAAATCGACGGCATAATTCAGCTTAATACGTCTTTTCACGGGGTCACAACAGTTTGATCAAGTAAGATGCACTCAATACTGTCTCCGAGCTATATTGTGCAATCCCAAAATGTCAAAACATGCAATCTCAAGCTTGAAAGGCCAATAAAGGGTCAATGCCTTCCCCTAGGAATTCAACCTGATAATTGATATCATGCCCTTAGAACAAGATCAACACAAAACACAATTTTACAATTTCATTTGATGAATAAGTTAGGGCTCTCTTAACCCCATCAAAATGGGGTCTTTCTTTTGTCCTGTGCATTTGCTTGCCAAACTTCATTGGTTGTGTTGTACGAGGGTTAATCAAATCCTGATTTTAACAGAGATTTATGAATGAACTAGATTTTTGCCAATCACTTTTGGTTCCTTGATTATTAATGAAACAATAAGTTTGCCCTTTGAGATATCTGGTAGAAATGGCCATGATTCCAGTAGCCTGTCAAAGGATCTAGATAGAATGTACCGTTGGGTTACTGAGAGTAATATGGCCCTGAACGGAGTGAAATTCCGCTCAATGACCTTTGGGTCAACTCCTTTGAATAATCCACTCGTAGATAATGGAGGTAAAAATATTAAGCAGGTCTTATCTATGAAAGATCTTGGTGTAGTCCTCCAAAGTAATGGAAAGTTCGATGAGCATATCCAGTTGAAGGTGGGTAAAAAATCACTTTTCAACTGTGTGGTTGGATATATCGTACGTTTAAGTCCAGAGATAGCATCACGATCCTTCGAAACACTGGTCTACGCCATGTCCCGACAGATGGCGCCTTGAAGCCTTGAAGCCGACCTCCTAGGCTGACCCGGCTACTTCCAACTATACCTACTTCCAACTAGCTTAACTATCGATTTGTACTTACGGGATAGATCCTTTCGATACCTTCATTCATGGACATCACGATTACGACAAACCCTATACATACAGCATGGAAAGAGAAACTCGTTAAAGGTTTCCTGATCGTACCAATTTCCTAGCATTTTTGGGGGGGAGTTCACGCAAAGAGAGCAAATAGTTATTCCACAATTGCCTGAAAAAAATTCATTTATTTTAAGTCTTGAGGTTTTGAATTGCTGTTGGTCTATGAAATTTATATGAAAAATTAAAAACCTTGCTTGCTAGTTTTCAAAAAACTGTTAATTTAAAAGTTTAATCAGTGGCTTGCCCATTCCTTGACGTTGGAGGAGTTTGATTGAACGCTTATATGGCGACTCATGGTGTTATCAACAGGGACAAAATATGGTAAAAATAGGTTTTTAAACACATCGACGAAAAGAGAGGGAAATTAAGATAAATGATCAACACGGTAAAACAGAAGATTAAGATTCTGAACTAGATTTTTATGGAATGGATGATAGATTTACAACACCATGTTTCAATTTGATTTTAGTTAAATATGAAGCTTACAGTATTCAGTTTCCCTAAAACTACCTTTTTGAGAATGAAATTGTGACTGACTCTTTTTGAGCAAAGTGCCTCGGATATCTTGTCAGAATAGCTTGAGGGAGTCTGATGATCGTGTGTTTACTGACAAGGTGTTCCATGTATTGGCCAAACGAACTAAGAAAGAGTATTCTCTAGCCTTAGGACAGGCTAAAGGAAACCAGAGCATCTGCGCTTGGGGGGCCCTGGTTACTCGGGCACTCTTTTCTTTCAGGTAGTTGAATGGTGTCTCACATTCGTCGCTCAAATTGACGTTCGCGAGGCCATTTAGGAGCTTGTACGTGCACAAAAGTTCGGTCTTTATCCCACAGGCCTCCATGGAGTCACAACTCAAAAGCGACAGCCTGTTTTGATATGAGAGATCTTGAACTCCAGGCAAGCCTCTTGTGAAACGCCGCAAGACAGACTCTAGTTTTAGTTTATCCTTCTTGAAGGACGGGGACCAAACTGGACATCCATATTCCAGGGCTGGTCGTAGGTACGTAATGAACGGCTTTATCTTTATCAATATGTTGCGAGTGGTGAAGTGGCGTCTGATTAAACTCAAAAGCTGTCTGCCCTTTTTAGTCACGCAGGTGACATGGCCTGTAAACGTCAATTTGTTGTCTATCACTATCCCAAGGTAATTGTGCAGTTCCACTTGAGTTAGGGCCCTCCCATTGATATTGTAGAGGCCCGCATGGCGAACAAAACCAAACCGTTGAACTACGCACTTTGCCTTTTTAAAACTCATTCCATTCATCGTAGCCCAGTTTTGCAGGGTATCCAGATCACTCTGAAGGTCGCATATTTTTGATGGGAGATCCGGGCAAATCCGTCTGCAAATAGTCGTAATAACGAGTCTCCCTGTATCTGCATCCCGTTAGCAAAGATCAGGAACAACAAAGGACCAACCACGCTTCCTTGCGGTACCCCCAAGTAACGTCTCTCCGTTCGGAAAAATGACCGCCAACTAAAACTCTTTGTTTCCGGAACATGAGCCAGCACTTTATCCACTGGAGGAGGCCTCCACCAATTCCTATTTCGGGCAATTATTTGAATAAATTATGGTAGGGAACGCTGTCAAATGCCTTCTAAAAGTCGAGATGGATTGTATCCATACATTTTCCGTCGTCTAAAACTCGAGATATGTCGTCACAATTTTCGATTACGTTCATAACACAAGATTTGCCGCTCCGAAAAACCGTGCTGTTCAGACGACAGAACGGAGTTTTCTTCCACGTAGTTCACCATTTTTATCTTAATTAGGCGCTCCATAACCTTGGACGCACTCAAGGTTAACGATATTGGTCGATCATTTGTTGGACTTCGAGGGTCTTTTCCTTTTGGAAGAGAGATAACATCTGCCAATTTCCAATCCTGTGGAATTTCTACGGTTAACAAGGACTTATTGTAAATAATTGCCAGGGGGAGGGCCACAGCCCCACCGAGTGCACTAGGGACAATTTGTGGTATATTGTCCTGGCCTGAAGAAGCCGACCGTTTCAGGCCTTGTATGGTCATGCGTAAGTCTGCATACGAGAAATTGAGGAAGTTTGAGGACAACCCATCTCTTTTGTCCCTTGATAACATCCCTTGATCACCAAAGCTAGGTATGAAATTGCAGCAAATTTTGCTTGGCCAAAATATCCACTTGCCAAGAAATAGTCTTTCGCACCTATCCGGTTTATACTTTATTTTCTACTCCAAACTCGATCATCATCATGCTAATGATAACTCGAATCTTTTCATATTTTTTTCTCCAGGGGAGTTACGAAGGCGCGTGTTGTAGCGGAATGGGTTGCACCACTCCCATCGATCTATTTCCGGGCCCCTGTGCTGCCATTGGACCGGTTTCAATGTCAGCAATTGAAAGTGGATACGGATTTCTAGGTTGCGAATGCGATGGCGAATCCAAGTTGTCTTATATTTGCGAAACCACAGGTACGAAAATGAAACTCAAACTATAAAAGGATATTTTAAAATCAGGTATTCCCGATTAAAACCTCTCCTAGATGTGGGAACGTTCCAATGTCCTTCGAATGAGGGTCTTTTTGAGTCGTCTCCGTGTTCAAATATGTTTTTTAACTGCTTTGACGGAATTCCATACCAAGAAGTACGTGTTTAAAGTAATATCTTGATCATAAGATCTGAGTTTTGAAATGATATTCTTCTCCCCCAGTATTGCCCTGATGAAATGGTGTATGACGAGGAAAATGGATATTGTAATTTCCCGGCCGACACGCCCAGTTGCAATCCTAACTCCTCCGCTTCTGATGACGATGAAATTAACAAGACTAAAAGGGCCTGAATACGCCATGAGGACAAATTGAGATATAATGAACATGCATATCGGAATTTGAAATAGATTGGTGTGTATCACAAATAATATTGAGTGTATGTACAAGAAATGAAGAGGAGTAGAAAAAAGGAAAGTACAGATAAAGTGACGGCAAAGTTAATTGATAGAGTTTTGGCGAGTTCATTGGAGACGATAATCAATTATCTGACAGTTATTGTTTTTTTTTTCAGAAAAAGGCCTATAAATGGAAAAAATCCCCCTCCCCAAAACAATTATATGTCCTTTCCCTTTCCTTTGGCAAATAATCCATCATTTCTTATGATTGTCGAATAATTTCGTAATGCATAGTTTCAAATTCTAAGCCATCGAACATCCAAATTGTTCTTAACATGAAGATATGATTGAATAAACAAAGGGACAATCATAACCTGATAAAAGCGCCTTTGACGTCAAATCTGAACCGACCCACAACGTGTCTTCCGAGTAAATAGGTCACACTTTTCGATCGTCTTAACCAACACCATGGCTGTTAAAGTGACTTGCTTGATTCTCTTGGGACTCTTGGGCATTTCTCAAGGTAAGTTATTTGACGCCTCAACAAAGCTCAGGCTGGAGATCGACCTTTTTGGAGTCATCGAATGGCGGTTTGATTTTTTTTCAAATTCTAGCTTGTCCTGCTGGATTTGATTATGTGGCGGGTAAGTGCTACAAGATGGGCGAATCTACTACCAAAGTAGATGCTGCCAAGAGATGTGTGGAAGAGGAACAAGGCGATCATCTGTGGATCATTGATTCCGATGAAGAGTTTGGCAATGTCATGGCTCATTTCTTTGGATCAGTAAGTTCACGCAACACCATTTTAGCATCGTTTTACGCCTAAGGGATTCATTAGCTTTATCTTGTTTTGAACATTAAATAAGATCCCTATTTGGAGTTGAGATACTTGTTTTGCAATCGTGATTTGATGTAGATTAATTTGCCCTTTCTTGAACACCGGCTGTCTGAAGATTTTGTAAACAAAACCATAGACATATGTTTCATGAATTTTTGAGACAAACTTTTTCTCAAGGTTTGATTCATTATTCATTTCATGTCTGATGTGATTGCCTTTTGAACCTAAATACTGTTAAACCATGAGGCACATGAACCAGTCGTTAAAATGAAAAATACATAATATAAATAGCTTCTTTGAAATTTGAACAATAACGTAAACTGGTTCGTGTCCTGATGAAAATTTGTTTTAAAAACCAAGATAACTTGCGACTCTTTACAGGCAAATCGCACCCGTGCCGGAGCCCGTGCTCAAATTTGGACGGATGGCGAATTCCTCGAAGATGGATTAACTTGGATCACCACCAACACCCTCGTATATTTTGAACCGGAAATGGTAGGGTGCAAATCATTGTAGTACATGAAAAAAGTAGTTAATCGAAATGGCATTAATTGATCATCCACACAATTTTAAGCGATTTTTTTATTTGGTATTTTGTAAGAATATAGAGTTGTTTGGGACGTAATTGAAATCAATTATTTTTCTTAACCTATTTTCCTTTGTTTCAAAATTAAGCCTATGCTGTCATTGCAAATGAAATACTATGAGAGTTGAAAATACTATGGAATGAATACAAAGTAGATTGATATTTTTATGGATTTAAAATATTTGCCAAAGGAGAACACCAAAGTCATTTCCTTTCAGCTCAATCATGCCTAGACCACAGTAAAGAACTTTTGGACGGTAGCAGGCGAAAGTTTCTGAACCTGACGGCCTCAAGTTGTAATTGGATCAAACAAAGGGTCAAGCGAATGAGCCATCAAAAATGATAGTTGCCGTACGTGCGCCGCTCCACATTTTTTTTTCGAATTTAATTTCCATTCCTTTCTTCAGGGGTCTTACGAAGGCGTGTGCTGTAGCGGAATGGGTTGCACCACTCCTAATGATCTACTTCCGGGCCCCTGTGCTGCCATTGGGCGCGTGACAAATTCAGCAGTTGATGCTGGATATGGATTTCTAGGTTGCGAGTGTGACGGCGTTGCGGCCATACCTTACATATGCGAAACCGCAGGTTTGAAATGAAATTAGAGCCAGACATTGAGGATGGTTGTCCAAAAATACCGTTTAAAATTTCTAGATGTGGGAACGTTCCAATGCCCCACGGATGATGGGCTTTTTGAGTCGGCTCCCTGTTCGAACATGTTCTTCAATTGCTTTGGCGGTATTCCCTACCAAGAAGTAAGTTTTTAAAGAAACATCGTGTTCATCAGATTTGAGTTTCAAAATGATATTCCTCCCCCAGTATTGCCCTGATGAAATGGTGTATGACGAGGAAAATGGATACTGCAATTTCCCGGCTGACACGCCCAGCTGCAACCCTGACTCTTCTACCTCTGCAAACGACGAAAGTTTCATGGCTGAATAATCGGTCGGCAAACAAACAAGGGGACATTTTCTGTATTTCAAACTTGACAAAGTCATCCCGGCCAACAATTGGCAGGGGAAATATAAATATAGAACCTGGATTTTGTGTTAAGAGCTCCGCTTGAAGGTTTTTCTTAGGGTGCTCATAAACCAATTTGGGGATTCTGAGCCGCAAGACATCCTACTTCCAGCCCTGGATCGCAATCCGAATAAGGACGCCGAATCGAAGGTCACCGATCGTCGTGCGTACAACCTTGATGGAAGTAGAAATATGCGTTGAAAAATTATCAATTGTTAAAATATCTTAATTAGATAACCACGTCAAAAATGTTGGCAACTGTTTAAAGGTTAGAGCACACCATTTCGGGGAAGTGTGTCCGCTTGTTTAAAGTGCCTGAACAGGATTGACTTCTAATTTATATACAGAAGGGTCCTTCACCTTGCATTTATAAGATGAGGTAATCTTTTGTTGCTTTGAGTTTTCCTCCATTTTACCAACCAATGCTTTGGGATTTTAGCTAAATTTTTGCTATTTGTGAGTCTCAAAAAGCATACTTCATTTTCCAGAAAACCTCAATTTTACTTGTTATTACTTCTTTACAGAGTATTTAGAAACTTGCAAATGATATCTTAATGGTCATACTTGAACAAACCTTTGAGACACACTGTATGTTCAGACTTATATTTTACTTTCAACCACAATCCTTTTTAGATGTCCAGCTAAATTGTAACTCATTTCTCTCTTATGACAAGTCTGTGAACAACATTCACAACAGAAATAAAAAGGCCAAATTGGCAGGAGGTGGTAATGTAGTCAAAATCTAGATCTAGGGGATTAATTCACTAAAAAAGCTATGAATTCAGAATCAATAAGTAGTGCCAATCTGTAGCTACCATTTCGCAATTGCATAAACATTATTAAATTATAAAAAAATAGCTGAAACGCAATTAATCACAATCATCTTGATTTCAAATGCTATTACTTGTATTTACTTTGATTTCAACTGTATTTGACAATAATAACTAGGAAGTGTAATAAAATTTGCGTAATTCTTATTACAATTACATCGTAGATCTGGCTGAAAATAATGCGATAAAGTGATATGTGAAAAAAACGTTGCAATGTTTGAGTCTTTACGGACCAATAAAATGCTTTCCTAATCAAAAAAAGGGGCCGTTACGTGGCTTATCGAATTATTGAACTAGATTAATATACCTTATTTCCTTTGGCGCTTTTACTTTACTGGTGAGCGGTACGTTCAAACACATACATGACTTAGCAGACTTAGCTGAAATATATCATGCCATAGCAAATTTGGTGACTTTTTTTACGAATTTTAAAAATGTAAAAATGAACTTATAAACCGAGGAATTTCGGGGAAACTGAAGGGTTTTTATCGTCATGTTAAAGGGCATTTTGGAAAAAATCTAGGGTGAATGGAATGAAATTTGGATCTACAACGGGTCTGTCTAATAAAAGTTGTTTGACATTGAGTCTCAAGTTTTCATCAAGAGGAACTGTTGAATACATACAATAGTGCCATCCTGCAAATAATCAAAATGTTGCCTAGGGGCAATTGATAACCCTCCCATAATGTGCCACCAAAACTATGTTCGAAAATGCAAGCGAGCACAGTCTTGAGGTCAGAACCAAAACTAAGGGTCTACTGAAGATCGCCAAGAGGCCAATGGAAGTGGGTGAGCCTTTCGGTGTCCATCCTCAAACCATTGGTGACTGGAGAACTTCATGCAAGAACGGCAGATCTCTTTACCACCGACCAAATCAAGGGGCAAGATCTGAGATTAGAAGAGTCTGTCTTCAGATGGCCAAATGCCAGAGGGTTCCCAATCTCCATTAGACTAAAATTCGATCATTCATGGTATGGTGTCAGGTTTTTCAGATGGCATTTAAACACTATATTTCTCTAAAAACCGAAATATTCACCTTCTTGTATTTGCTATGTTTTAATTCTTAACGAATTCCTTTATTTTGATCATCTCTTCCATGAGAATGCATGTATTGATTGGCATTACTAGGTAACAAAAGGTGTATTTTAGTTTTTATATGATCTAAAATGTATTTTTTCTATCCAATTGCATTAGATTCTCGCACAATGATGGCATTGATTTCTAGAGACCACTCACCGAATTTGTCAAGGACCATGAATTCAGGATGCTTCAAAATACGACTGTCACCTTCATTGAAATTTAATTTTTCTTAGAGGTAAAGGCAAGATTATATTTCTGAGGCATAAGAGCAAGAAGATAGTACAAAATGATAATCAAGCTATTTTTGCTTATAAAACACCATAATGCTTGGATAACCAAACAAATGACACGCTCTTTTTCATATTTTTATAAATTATCTCAACGATTTCCCAACTAATTTTGGCTGATTTTCACAACCCAAAAACACTTCTTTGACCAAAATCGCAAGCTATTTTTGCGATCCCTTTTGATGACTATCACACGAACCCGAGTATGACATAGCATGATTTATCGGAGGAATCCGTTTCCCTATATGTCTTACCAGTTTCAACCCATAAAACCATATTTTCTGGGTCCGACATAAGTGAATAGTACAATAAAAGTCCATGGCTCATCAGAACATTGCAAGCTTAATACAGATGTGATTTACTATCGTTTTTAATTGAGCTTTGCATCAAGGAGTGAATCTCAATTGGTCGTTGGTCGCTCAAAAAGGAATAGACAGCCGATCTAAATCTCTAATTTGAAAACATGGATGTGGAATCAAATGGTACAAATATTAAGATGACACATTTCTAATACATTTATTCATTCATATGTAGTGTTAATCACGCAAGAATTCATTGGGTTAGTATTGGAAACTAAACAAACGTATGGCGCAAAAAAACAAGAAGAGCTGGAATTACCTAAAAATACTGTTTGAAAGACGAGTTCGATCTAGATTTCCAGGATATTGAACTCTCTAGGGAAAGAAAACACAGTGGATAATATAGATCAAAATCTTTCTGGGCGAGGTCCTAGATTATAACAGCAACATGTGTGCTGGAATTGGAGGGATCTGGAAAACATCTTTTTCATCACAGGTTTTCTTTTGAAAGCATTTGCTCTGCAGAGATTCACATTTTAAGAGATTAATCGGTTGACACGGGAGGAAGCAATTATTATTGCACGCAGGGTGGCAGGGATAGTTGCTGACAAACAGGGTCATCTCTCTTTACTCAAACACGCGTCTCAGGCCCCACTGAGGCTCTGAAAGAAATCGCACCAGGATATCGGTTAAGACAAACTCGCCACAATCGAAGCAATGCTTTAGTATTGAAAATAAAGCACTCGAGAGTTAAGTTTGAGACTAACCTTGAATGCAGCATTTCGATCACGGCATGAATTTCCTTGAAGTGTGGCCGATCTTCGGGTGCTTGCTTCCAGCATCGCAGCATCAATTCGTAAACCTCCTCCGGAATTGCGTCTGGAGCCGGCATGCGATATCCGGACTCAATCATCTCACGAGCACGCGTATTGGTCATCCCTAGACAGACAAATGAACTTTAAAAACCTTTTTCTAAATGATGGGTAACGAATTATCAGTTATCCTTGGTAAAACAGGGAAAGTACAAATTGCACTCTTTAAAATTTATTTGATATAAAATAGGTTGGTTTCGTTATAATGTATGGGAATTTAGCTTGATTCTTCATGTACTTTGAGCAACTAGTAATCTGCCAGTGTTGGGTTAAATACTCCAAAATCATTTTGTTCATAATGCTTGCAAAACACAATGCTCCAATAAGGAGAACAAAACTAATGAAAGATTTATCAGCAATCCTACACAGAGTGGCATTGGTAACTACAGTGATTAAAACCCCTTCTTAAGTTTCGAATGAAATACCCGAACTCATCTTGGCATGCTTTTAACTTGTAATATCATGAGAAAGAAGTTGAATTCTAATAAATTGTGCAATATTAGCTCAAGTTAATAACCTACCTGCCTGAAAAGAAATTGAAAAGTATTGTTCCTTCAAAAAACCTCTTCATTGGAAGTTATCAGTACACTCAGCTACCACTTGAATGCGAATAAGGATATCATCGTTTACACCTGTCCTGAGTTATATGTGGATTAAATGATACTGTTTTAATTGAATATAGCTTTAAAATGGCCCCCGTATTCCTTGATTTATATGCCCAGACATTGGATACCGGTATTCAATAACACAAAAAGAAGAGATGTTTTTTTTTCTTGATGAATAATTTCAAAATAAATGTGTATGGAATTTTTTTTTGAAGATTTCAACCAGATGCAAAAACCTAATGTAATGCCCTAAGAATAATTACAAGATGGAGTTTCAATGTGTAACACTTCTCAGCAAATATTGCCCCCGCAATGCCAGGTACTTTTACTACACTTGACCAAAATCTATTACGCAAAATGAAGAAGACACACTTTGGCGTCCTCACCATCAAGTTCTCCTGAAACTGGTTTCAAGGGGTATCATGTTTACCACAACCAGTTTTCATCTACGGCGACGCATCTACTCAAGCAACAATTGAGAACTCATTGAGGCGATTTCAAACGACCATTAATGTGTTGAAACATCATCAAGTTTAAACGGCATAAGACCATCCACGCACCAATGAAGTGGCAACTTCTTGATTTATTCAAAATCATCAATAACACTTGAACCATCTTTCAATTAACAGTTGGTTGGTGGAAAACCATTGGCGACGATCGTTTTTAAGGGAAACCGATGGGAACCGGGTTCACTCGGTCTAATCAGGTTAGCGCTATTTGATCCTCGCTAAAATGATCGGTAACCATGAAAATAGTGATGAAATGCATTCCCACCCAATAAATCTATTTGAGAGCATAGTGTCAAGATAAGTTTCATCACTAACATATTTGTATAAAGTTAGGACAATCCAATTGTCTTGAAACGGGCTTTGGGGATTCAGTTTACGTTGATTTGGTCATTTCAGTGGATAGACTTTAGATCACTAGGGTTCCATCCCACACCCTCCAGTGGTCATACCCAGAAAGGGCCCAAAAATTATACTACGTGCATAGCTGGCATAGTAATTGTAAAAATCCAATCAGGCAAGGATCCTCGCAATAAAGATTATTATACTGCATGTACTCCGTCAAAATATATGGGCAAAGACGAGGATACCTTTAACAGGAGGAATGGGGACCCATCATAATGACCGGAGACGCTCGCTATGAACATTGTTCAATAATGATTTAAATGACAAATAATGACATTTCATTTCGATCTGAGACATCTTGGATCAAGTGGACTTATTGGAAAATTTTAGAAATAAAAATAATCCAGAGATTTACGATCAGAATAGAATATTATACAAAGTGCGCAATTACTTGTTTCCATTAAAGCATCTTTCAAAGAGCATTGGCTAATAACGTAAATGGCCTAACTAGCTCTGTCGGTGTCCACTCCTATAGTTTTAGGACTCCTTGGCTAAGAATGCTCCTCCTGAAAAACGTACTTACCTTGATATGGGGTTCCTCCGCGAGAAAAGATCTCCCAACATAGGACTCCAAAACTCCACACGTCGCAAAGTGAGGTGTATTTGCCATAATTTAGTGCCTCGGGAGCTGTCCATTTGATAGGGATCTGAAAACAAACCATGACGATCACACAGAACACAAGAAGCCAGAGGAAGAAAATCCAACATGGATTGCGTAACTGAGAGTGACATAGGATCGTTCACTATAGTACTACAAGGTAGTGTCGTCGTGGTCATAGAAGACAAAGAGGCAAGATTTCCAGCTGAGTCAAGACAATCAAAACAGACTAGCTGTTTTCAATCTTGACTACATTTCTGGGTTGTGGGTATCGGGTGAAATTTCGAGATTGGACGTTAAACCTTGCAAATTTTGCAAAGTTGACGTCCATTCAAAAATTGCATTTGAGGGCAAAGCGTTTCAGAGGAAAGGTCGTTTTAATTTCAGCTTCTACTGACCAATCAAAATAGTTGAATTGATGGGTATTGATCCTGAGGAGTTAAAGCTTTGAATATGCAAAAAAAAAAAAATTGAAGAACCTTTATGAAGCTTGAAGACAAAGGAAAAGCTAAATAATTCATGATAAAACACAACGCTGTAATGTCGGGCACATATTTTTAGGGAAGGAATTACAAACATTGATCTCCCATCCTACCAGCATTTTAGAAGCACTTGAGAATCGAGGAGAAAAAAAAATCATTTGGTTATCCTGTCCATCATACCTAGTTGCACTCGAATCAAATTCTCAATTGACAAAGTGAAAAAAAAACAATTCCTCCAATTGATAAGATTACTGTTTAAAACTAGCAACGAATGTATGTCCTATCTCATTTATTGAGACGTACCTAATGATGGGGAGAATCGCCATGTGGGCAAGTCGTTAAAACAAAGAAAGAACCATACTGTGTTTAATTCTGGAGAAAGAACCATTTTAACAGTGGACTGATAGGCAAAGCTCGATAATTGAAATCAAAAGCCATGCTTTTTTCATTAGCTTGATGCTATATGTAATAGTTTTGTAAATTTCGAACTCAAGGGTATGTATCTGTTTAAAGTTACCCGCTATTAAAATACAGTACAATATAAAACAATACAATGAACATTTCTTTTTCTTTTTGTAAGTAAGTAGTTATTCACCTTATGTGGTGGGTAAATTTGCCATAAAGAAGCATTGAATGTATAGAGAAAGTTTGTTTTTGGTGACATTAAAGAAGTGCATAATTTTCCTTTGATACACTTTTTCATGTATTGTTTTTACAACCACGTTTTTTTTATTGTTCTTGTCGGCGGTATTTGGGCACATTATTTTGAAATTTGAAACATATTTGTCAAATGCTTATTCATTAACTTGGTTGGAAGAGATTCAAACCATTTGACAAATTTGCATGGCTTGAATTTCATATCGCTAAAAAGTTGTTGAACCAATTTTGTAACACTTTAACAATTTGACATGCTCAAATGCAAAATGAGTGTTTAAAAAATTCATAAAGTCTTATAAAAGTGTGCCATGCACTTTTTAAACTATACATTGACTATATCACGAACAAACAAACGCGTTGTTTTAGGTCTCCTTATAAAAAAATGGCATATTTCCTTCTTATCCCCACTGTGCCAAGCATTTAAATTTTTTTTTTGCTCTAATTAGTTTTGAGGGCGCAATTTAGATTCAGATTCAGATTTTTTGAATGCATATCATATCCCAAGTAAAATGGGGAGGTTCAAATTAGAATTGTACATTTTCATCCTTATCCTGCCTCTCTGTCCACTTTCCGAGAAGTTCATGGTTTGGGGTGAATCAACTTACCTGTTTGAGACCATCCGAGACAATGTATTCTTCTTCCTCCCTTGACATGCCAAAATCGGAGATTTTGACCACATTACCATCTCCAACGAGACAATTGCGAGCCGCCAAATCGCGATGAATGCAGTTCTTGGATTCCAAGTATTCCATGCCCGCAGAAGTATCCAAGCACATTCCTGGGGGTCAAAACCACAATCCATAAATACGCACATACACTCATTTGATTTGGAAGTGGTGGGCAACAAGAGCAGTACTGTACTGAGGATTAATGGACTCAAGTACACTTCCGGCAATTCATCTGAGTAGAACCTTCGAAGCCAAAACATGGTTGTTCGAGATGTTCGTATTGAATTAATCTGGATTGGTCTACATGATTGAATTCTCTTTTTCTAAAATGACGATCATAGTACTTGTAAGTTCTGACAAATCGGGTGAACCTGAGACCACTCCTTAGAGCAAGTTTATCCAAGGAGTGCAATTCTGTTCCAGAATTTGAGACGAGTTTGTCTGATTTTAGTATGATTGAATAGAGCAAAAACATCCAACGAACTCAAATGAGAATTAGGTGCTTCATGTTTAGAACTGAACCAAAGGATGTGGTGAACAATTAGTTTTAGCTACGTTGTTCCAAAAAGGCAATGAAAGTGATCTCATCCCCGTTATTAAAACATCCCAATATGTGTAAAAAAACATGTTGGCAAATGAAGCGTCCTTAAAAAGCAGATGAGTGGAAGGATGTCCAAAGCAATAAATCAGGAGTCTAAGGCAATAAATCAGGAGAAGATGAAAACAAGTGGCATCCTTCGCTAGGTTTTCTACCTTATAATAGAAACTACCAATACAAACATGGGTTCCTTGAAAGCAATGAAAATAACAATTTTTAATTCCTTCTAATGAAAATCGGCATCACCTGTACGTCGAAGTTAGACTGAGTTTTTTTCTTTCTTTTTTGATTGAATTTCCTGAGTGCTTACGTTTTTGTTAAGAAATGAAAGATGTTATTTAAAAACTGGGCCTTTCAAATATTTTTGAGGAATCATCAATATACTGCTTTAAAGATCAGAGAGAAAGGGAAATTCATGAAATACATCGCAAAAAAACTACTATTATGTAACGTTGTAATCGCCGAGACTCAGTCGGGAATTTCGCATCAGGGTCAGTCAAGTTTTAAGATCTCTTTTTTTAAAAAAGTAAATATAAATGGCCTGAGCTGGATTTAGATGGCATTGTAGTCATTGACTCATGTTAACCCCAAACTGATATGGCAAATCCACTAGAAAACTGTCATAAAACCACTCACCAAGAAGATGCTTTGGTTGGAGGAACTCGCCTTGATTCCGCAGGAAATTCAACAACGAACCCCCGGGCACCAATTCCATAACAATCATGATAGGCTGCTTTTGCACACAGATTCCGATGAACTTGACGATGTTCGGGTGATCATATTGCTTCAAGATCCTCCCTTCCTGCAGAAACTTCTTCTTCTGCTCCTCCGGTAAAGTATTCTTACACGTTTTCACCGCCACCAGTTGCCTTCCCGGGTTCAAAGTGGCTCGATACACATCCCCAAAGTTACCCTTGCCAATTTTCTGCGTCAGTTCAACATCGTCATTGTTCAGCTCCCATTTCTCCCGGAGAATGGGAGTCTTCAAAACCGCTCCGGATCGAGAGGTGACCGAGGTACTGGACTGATATTGATGGGCGATGAGGGCTTGAACGGTGGGAAAAGCCGGTCCTTCGAATCGGAAATGACCTTCAGGCGAGGTCTGGACGATGAAGTGCTTGGGACTGGTCCACATCACGGAGAGCACGATCTGCTTCTCATCGTTCCGAAGCGTCTCTCGGACTAGAAAATCCCCATCCGTTTCCAGAAGTCGGACCACTTCGCCTCGAGGCAAAACCCCATGGAACCAGAGCTCCTCATCTAAAGGACGCGAACTGGCGTCGATATCTCCGGGAGGATTGGGAGACCCTCCTGGTTGGGGTATGTGGTTGGTATGGTTGGGGCCGTTGGTGGGTACGGCGGGTTTGGTGGGGGGTGTGGGTGGGGACAGAAGCTCCATGGAGACTTGGGACTCGCTCAGTTCGTTGGATTCGAGCTCTTGTCGTCCCAGGGAATGCGTGGAACCGAATCTCTGCTTGCCACCGGTGAACGGTTGCTTGAGGATGTTGATGACCTTACCGGAGACCTTGCTCTTGGGATTGGCCAGACTGGTCAACGAGTTATGGCTACTGGACCCATCTCCCATCATGGGCTCCGTCACACCGAGGGTCTCTTTTGACACATCGAACCCAGGGGGTGGCTGGTTCGAGCCCAGGTCATTGATGGGCATCTGAATGAGCTCGTTCTGACGGTTCAGTTTCTGCTCTTGGCAACGAAGCTCGTTGACCTCTTTCTTGAGGTCATCACAGATCTTTTTGACGGCAAACATGCGATTCACACTAGCGGAATCGGATTTGATCTTGACCGTGGCCAACTCGGTTTCGTATTGGATGATGAGAGTCTGTTTGTCCTTGATCTGACACCGGCAATCGCCCAGTTTGCTCTCATTCTCGGCCAATTTGTGCTTGAGAGAGTCCATGGTGAGATCGTTTAACACTATTGAGTTGGGCGACAGGCTCAATTTATGATTGTCTAACAGCGAGCTATCGAATTTGAAGTACAAAGGCTTTGGCGGGGCAGTTTTGTGGTTCTCAATGAACTTGGTGTACTCTTCGGAGGATTTGACGCTAATGATGTTACTTTCGATCCGATTGTACAGATCCTGGAACTTCTTATCAGCCACGTTCGAGCACCGCTGAATGTCTTGCAAGATGATCTTCCACTTTTCAATCATATCTTCTTGAATGGCTTGCTGATGTTCCAATAAACCGGGCAAGAGGATGGTCCGCATATCGCGTTCAAACTCGCTGGCTTCACAAAGAAGCATCACATAATCGTTATGAGTCAGATGCAACTTCTTGCACGTCTTGTGATACCGATCCTTGGCGTCTTCATATCGTTTGCCCGTTTTGCCCTTGAAAGCGGCCTCCTCGAACTTGATCTTCGAGGACGAGTAGTTATCTAGACAACGATCATATTCCGTGCGCGTCTTTTGAACGGCCTCTTGCAGCCTCACCAATTCCAATGAGATTCGCGTATATTCCTCTTGATATTGCTTACGATTCGCTTTCTTTTCCTATATAAATCGAAACCAAGAGTTGTATGTACATATGTACACATATATATATGTATATATAAACATTATAACGAAAATATCCAACAACTCGTTACCGTGTAGAGGTTGTTCAGTTTTTCTGTGGTTTGTCCCGCCAAGAACTCTGCGTTTTCTTTGACATATTTCACGGCTCGCTCGCTCTCTTCGATGAAGATGGTCCAAGCTTTGGCCACCATGGAGCCCGTCATCACGTCCAAACTGGACCCATCCCCGTGATAGTCGATCTTTTGGGCTTGAAGCACAAATGCATTCAAGGAGATGGTGTAATCACGGTCAGCCTTGATCCGCAAGGCCAAACACCGCCGCATGTTCTCCAACAGTCGAATCTCGGCATCCATGCGCACTAAAAGGGCCTCATGAGAGGTACTCCCTTGAAGGGACGATGAGAAACCCATGATGATCTGACCCAATCAATATGTCGAGGATCGTGATGGATGAGTGGATCTCAATGTGGTTCAATTATGTTCCCCCATGTTGCTCTGGATGTGGAAGAAGTAAAGAGCGGAAAGCACCTAGGGAAGGCACGACTTTAATGGGATGAGCGAAAGTCGTTCATCTCATCATGCTTATGTGAGACTGGGTCCATCCTGGAGCACACGGAACAACTGAACAAACGAATGAATACCACATTCACGCTACATATAGAGAAGGACGGACGAAGGTCTAACTTGTAGCTTCTGACTTCTACCTCAATGACGACGACGGCGACGAGGACTACACGTTCGAAACTCTCAATCCTCTCAATTCAGATCCGCAATCGGGCATCCGTCGGTCTGTTCATGTCAGCGACGAGCACTCGCTAGTTCGTTTTCCATCCAGGATCATGTCCAATGCTGTGCAACTACCTGTGCAATCCCATCTGTTCGGATTCAGCTCTATGTTGATATTTACCTGAGGTTGTCTGGCTAGAAGAAGGTAACTGACGTAGATCTAGATTTAAGTGGAAAGGAGGCTACTGAGGGATATTGAGAGTTCAATCATCGGACCTATTTTTCCTATCAGCCTTTATTAGGAGGACTAGAAGCGCTTGTAGCAAATTATCAGTAGGTTAATGGATTTGTACTCGTTATAAATTTTACAGCATCTATTAATCATCATGCAAAGCGATCTGGAATGTCTGATCAGTGTTTTTATATTTATGTGTCTTTGCCATATTTTTTGCAAGATTTCCCTCGTCTTAGGGTACTCAAGAATGGATGAAGTAAGAGATTTTGCCGAGTAGCGTAAAAGATTCCCTCTCGCAACCTTTGATTTTCAGTTCATTTTTTGAGTAGTTGTTACTTAAAAATGTATTGGTACCCACATCCTACTGCAAAAAAAGCATCATGGTGACTTTTGAATTATTTTTTGCAAAATTGAATTATCTTTGCTATGACTACTATATAAACTGATACATTTTGAAAATTTGGCGCAATATTTTCATCAAAGAGAATGTATGCTACAAATAGCACTTCTGTAACATTACCATTTCAGAAATTGGGAACAAGTACATGACACTGAAAAGTACAGATTACTTACTAAAATGTTACCGCACAAAAATATTATACACAACACTTTTTCGAAAATCTATGCACGTATCGTTCTCCTGTGGTAAGATTCTTCCGTAGATGAAGATCTAGCGTAGATGAAAAAAACACCAAAAATTGTAAGCTTTTGGTGTGCTTTTTGTTGCCTTTTAATTGCGGTATATAGACTAAAACTTAGGCTTCCAATCACGATGATTTTTATCGGCAATTTCGAAGGTCATTAATCTAGAATAACCGTCTAAAATCGCAATTGAAATGGATTTCCTTTGAAAGGCCGAGCAATCGAATAAATCCCGACCAAAAAGACACCCTTCCTCTCTTCCTGTCATCAACCTGAGTACCTCAGAGTTTTAGACCAAGGGGGGGCCACTAGTCGACATTCATCCTCTCGTCTATTTAGAAATGAAACAGAACAAAGTGTTAGTGTAAAAGATGTCCATTGTTCCGTCAAAAATGAGACAAAAAATCCCCCTTAATTTAAGAAGGTAGAACACTTACATGTCTTACACTTACTTTTTTTGACTCACCTTTTCTTCATGTTTAAGATCCTTTTTTTACTAATTGGATTCAATTCAAAGTTATCAGCATTACGGGAATTTTCGTTTGCTTACCAAAAGTAAAACTTGCTCCTCTCTGATTCGTACAATGATCAAAAACACATTTAAAGTTCAAAATGAATCATTTTCTAACAAGATAATATCCCAACAAGCCCCTTTCCGCCTTTTCAGCCTAAGATCCGAGCGACCTCCCCTTATAAAAGGGGGTTTCTTCATCAGGCTTGCCATGTCTCCTTCATGAACTGACTTATGCCCCTCAACCTTCTACAACTCTAGAGGGGTCAAATCAACCGCTGCAGTCACCCGATTGGCCCGATAACACCCATCATCTGACAAAAATTTCCTTACATCTGACTAACAAAGTCCGCCACAAAGCAGCAACCCTACTGACTGGAACAAGAGGAAAGAAGGAAGGGAGTTCAGTCAGTTCACTCTTCTCGGCCATGAAGCGTCCGGCGAGCGCCCATAGCCCAGCTGCCCGATCATTCCAGGCGTCGCAAGCCTAGCAAGCGCCCTCGTTCTCTCTGTTCCTCCCTCTCTCTCTGTCTGTGTGTGTGTCTCTCTTGCTGTGTTCTGTTTCTAGTAGTTGCTTCGTTCCTTCTTTCCTTCTGTAATGGCCCAACGCGTGGTAGAGACGGACGTCGGAGAGGAAGGGCGACTCGTGAAAAATCAGGTAAACTTTAATTTTTTACTAATTGCACCCATGGTATTTAGGTACCATTAGACGGCTTTGAGTTTAAGCTAGTGGTAAGCCAAGGCGTGTCAAGGCGTCCGGAGCGGGTATAGGGGTGTAAATTGGGTTTAAAGTGGGACCCCGGGCCATTGGTCGCTGTCGACCAATCAGGAATCGATGTGGAAGGCGGTAAATTTGAATGGGTTTTGACGAGGTGGAGGTGATTGCTTTTTTTGATGGATAGTTGTGGTTGACCTATGGATTGGTCTGGGATGTATGAGATCACGTAAAAATGCATGTTTAAATGGGTGAAAAAACTAGCAGTAGCTGCAATGTGGTTATGTGGATGTGTTGATTCGTGGAAAATAATGAGTAACATGATTGGATTAGGGAATGAACACGGAATGAACAAAGCAATGGATCAGCAGGCCATGTACGGTAATTCTGAAATTTAAGAACAATTTTTGGGTGTTTTGGTTCACATCATATTACGTGCACACTCTTTCACACAATCAATGCAATTATGATTTCCCTTCAAACAGATGTTATTCACTGCAGCAGAAAAAAAGTCCGTTTGTTTTATATTTTACTTAGATAGATGGTAATTTTCCATGTCTTCTGGTAGAGTATGTCTTGAAATGTTTCGTTTTATGGAATGTATCTTTTCAGAAATGTTTTCCTCATCCGATGTGGAACTAAGAATTTAAGTAAACCAATTGTAGGGATATGATTGCAAATTTATGGATGGAGTTCATATTGATTGCCGAATCAACAACTGTTTGAATAGAACATTTTAGTGCCACATCTTACCAAGCAAGAATTGAACGAAATATGTATTGAAAAATGGTTCTGTATCCTTTAATTGTACACCTTTTTTTATGATGATTTTCACATGAAATATCAAGAACCCAAACATCGAAGTAACACCATCAAACTTTGGACAACAATGCCCATGTGTGAGAAAATGAAATATCCCTAATGAAACACCTCGTTTTTCAAAAAAAAATTTCATGCCAAGATGGTCAATGGAAGTGAAGGAGACAAAATTGCGAGTGTTATCTAATATCTTCCAGCGGCTTTTAGCCTCCATTCATTTTGCTTGCGGTCAATTGGCGACAGAACACGGGCAATCCACGGACTTGCAGTATTCCCGGGGTGTGGTGGCGGCCTTGGGTCAATTGGCCTTTGACCACTTACGACAGTGCGGCCAAGACCTAGAAGCCTTTGCTCGACACGCCAAACGGAACACGGTCCAAGCCGACGATGTCAAGCTTCTAGTGCGACGGAACCCGCATTTGGTAAAACTAATCCTGGGACTCACCTCTCATCCTGAATCGCGTCTAATACTTATAAATCATCATTGTTTTTCCAGCACGAACACATCAGTCAACTGGCTGGTTCTAGTGGCGCAAATTCGACGAAAACCTCCAAGCGTAAAAAGCCCGCCGGATCCGATTCCGGACCGGCCAAGAAAAAACGCGATCAACCCGAGCCTTTCATAGTCTAACCCAACCGACCAATCTTTGACACAAGCAAGATGACCATCATTGTGTTCTTGGTCGACACCTCGGCCTCCATGAATCAGCGAGCCTTTGTCAACGGTCGGTCCACCTTATTGGATGCGGCCAAGGGTGCCGTCGAGTTCTTCGTGAAGATGCGTCAGAAATCGGCGGAAAGTCGCGGCGATCGCTACATGCTCCTCACTTTCGAGGAGTCGCCGCGCAACATTAAAGCCGGTTGGAAAGAGAATCTGCAGACGTTCATGACCGAGCTTAAGAACCTGCAAGCCACGGGCATGACCACCTTGGGCTCGGCCTTGAAACAGGTCTTTGATACGCTCAATATCAACCGAATGCAAACCGGGATCGACATGTATGGACAGGGTCGATATCCGTTCTATTTAGAGCCCGCCGTGATCGTGGTCATCACGGACGGGGGCAAGCTCACCACGCAGGGGGCGGTCCAATCCGAGTTGAATTTGCCCATGCACAGTTCGGTGTCGGGCTCGGAACTGACTCGAGAACCTTTTCGCTGGGACCAGCGGTTGTATGCGTTAGTGTTGCGCATGGCGGGCACGCCTCCCATGAGCCAAGATGCGGGCGGACACGTGGCCAGTGATCACAGTCCCATTGACGCCATGTGCGAGGTAAGAGTTCCAGGGAGCTTCAATGGGAAGAGACGTACTTGGTGATGCACGCGGTGCTTCCAAAGCCAAATGCATTGGTTGTACTGGTTTGGTGTGACTGGTTGAAGAATCGAGGTTGGTGAAATTGAAGCATGACGCGGTCTATTTTGAGTGGATGCAACATCAAAATGTGAATGCCATGAGCACTCTAACAAAAAAGCTTTAGAGTTAGGTTTACCCAACCTAGATATAAAATGAGCGAATCCAGCCGGATCCGGATGTTGTTGTTTTTACATTAGTTCATGTCCAATCCATTCCGTAGAAAAATGAACTCAAATTCGGGGAGACCACTTATGTCCGAGCGGTCTCTGTTTTTGACCCACTATTCGTGTTAGATTTATAGGGACCAGATGAAGAGTTCCCAAGGGACTGACCATTAAACAAACTTAGCTAAAACAGAATTGATATAGTCGTTCTTTTAAAGAGATCAATCGAGTTTATTAAGCCTAGTTTTTTTAATTTGTCTTCTAGGCCAACAAATCCAAGTGCACATAACCTCTTTCTTTGACAGACTTTCTTCCGGCTAATCTCCAACAGTTATAGCTTAGAAAATGAGCTAGTTTATCTATTTTCCTTTGTTTGCAAAATGGATAACTGTTGAGAAAAACTTGGGCTAGGTTATCGATTCTAATCATTTTTACATTTTTGTAGATTAAAACCGCAAAAAGTCGGTCGTCTGGGTTTGCTTTCGTCTGTTGATTGAATTTCATCTCTTTGCAAGGTCACTGGAGGGCGTTCCTACGCCGTCACATCTCAGCGGGTCCTTCACCAATGCATTGACAGTCTAGTTCAAAAGCTCCAATCGGGCGTGGTCATTCACTTCGAAAAGTACGGCCCGGACCCGCCCCCCGTGGTCATGGACAAAGACGAAGAAGGCGAGGCCAACGCCTTAGCCAGGTAAACAGTCGAGTGATAAGAGTCAAAAGCAAAATATCTTCATACTAATCCAACTGAATTGCCCACAGAGCCGACACGGTGCCTTTGGAGGACCTGGAGATCCTGGGATCCGCCAAAGGTGGGCTGAACTTCAAGGAAACCGGCAGCAACTCGTCTCGTCCGCACACGCCCAACCCCATCTTGGGACCGAGTAATACCACGTGGCATAGCTGTCGGCGGTTGATTTATGTGACTCGATCCGCCCAAAAGGGCTTTGCTGTGGGGTTTTGGCCTCTACCCGAGGCCTTTTGGCCGGATGTCAACGCCCCCTCGCTGCCCCAAAGATCAGCTCACCCCAAGGTGAACTTCACTTGCACCAATCAGGAGCCCATGATCATTGACAACCTTCCCTTCGATAAATACGAGCTCGAGCCCTCGCCATTGACCTTGTATATCCTAGCTCGGAAACAGCCCAAAGTCTGTTGGCAGGTGTTCATTCAAGGCAGCTCGAAATCCGCCGATCCCGGACATCCTTTTGGCTACTTGAAGGCCAGCACGAATCTGCTGACTGTGAACCTGTTTGTACTGCCTTACAACTATCCGGTTCTGCTTCCATTGTTGGATGAGTTGTTCAAAGCTCATCGGCTCAAACCCACCACCAGTTGGCGCAATCACTTTGAGAACTATCTCCGAACCATGCCCACCTACTTTGCCGGGCCTCTGAGGCGTGCTTTGACGCGCATGGGGGCGGGCAATCTGGCTTCATCTCTCATTCCCGAGGCCATGGATAATTGTCTGAGCTACGCCGTGCTCAATTACCTGAAACGCCTCAAGAATCAGGCCAAGATGGAGTATGAGAAGACGCTGAATGCCGCGCCCATTTGCAAGCAAAGACTGGGTCCCGATGGGATCAAGGTGATTCCGAGGAGTGCTTTCAAAAAGGAACTGCTCAGCACTCATCTGTTCAAGGACAAGTTCTCGGGGCTCAAGGATCAGTTGACTGATTTCCCGGGTTTCGTGCTCGGGATCAAGGATTCGTCCACCAAAACCAATCGGCTGCGGAACCCTTTCGATGTGCCACGTCATAGTCTCCTCGATCAGGTAGAGAGAAATGTGCTAATATTGTGGTTTTTATACTAACAATTGCGATGTGTGATTTTTCTCTTGAAGCTGGTTCGAATGCGATCGAATTATTTGCAACCCACCCTGTCGTCAATCAAACTCTTGGACGATGACATTACCCATTCCTTGGCCATTGGACAGATGGGCAATTACCAGGATTACCTCAAAAAAATGCCCATGCCTCTACGAGAGATCGAAAGTCAACCCGTCAGACAACATATGTTTGGTAAGTGCAAAGAAAACGTGACAAAGCCGGGTACGTTTTTAGTTGATGCAAGATCGAGAAATATAGCTATTTATTGAATGGGCATAACTTTGCTCACATGAAAGGTTAGGCTTGAAAGGCTTGAAACGGTCTTAAAACTAAGATTCAGTCTACATTTTCATTTCATAAAGTTTCAAGAGAAACACAAGGCCTTGTTTAAGCTTCCCATTCAACAAAAAGAAGGGAGAAACTAGTGGAAGGTGATTGGTTGAAATCCAAACTTGATACAGAGAAGCATGCAAAGAGAGGGGCAGCCATTGACTACCCAGTGTTATTTAGTGATAACAGGTTTTAAAAGTATGATATTTATTTGAAACAATCAAAACTCTTCTTTGTGTTTGCTTGTGCTGTCGTGTGGTGTGTCTCGAAACTCAGCTTACAGGTACTCATTCACTAAAAGCTATGAAAATAATTTAACAAAAGTATTGTTGACTGGGTTTTGATGAGTCAAAATTATACCCATGAAAAGCGGTTTTCATAAAGGGAAACATTTTCAACCACTTTAAAAAACGCGATATTGACCAATGAATTTTATATTTCAGGTAATCCTTTCAAATTCAACAAGTCCATGATCTTGGATGAGGTCATGGATGAAATGGCCCCCGGAATGCCCGGTGGAGGTGGGCCCTCTCAACCGGGCAATGAGCGAACTGGGGGCGGTTACTCGCCCAAAGGAAACAAACGGCAAGCACAAGAATCCCTGAGTCTCGGATTCTCTGGACCCATGGGCGCCAAAAGGAGTAAAAAAGGT
>NC_081445.1:8573092-8622240 GCF_007210705.1 Tigriopus californicus | reverse complement strand
ATGAAACAAACGGCAAGCACAAGAATCCCTGAGTCTCGGATTCTCTGGACCCATGGGCGCCAAAAGGAGTAAAAAAGGTATGATTGCAAAAACCTTTTTTCGGAGACAAAGAAATATTGTACACATTTTAGGTTACAATATCAATTAGGCAAAATATTAACATAATATATATTATTAACCCACTTATCCATAGGCGCTTCAAAATGCGAATGCTTGTCAAATTAAGTAACATATGTTTTTATCTTATATATATAAAACAAAGAAATAAGAGAACAAATATTATAAACAAGTTCCTCGTTAAACTCTTAATTTTTCTTTGAAAGGTCCTTTGCCCAAGGATTATGTGTACCGAAAAACGCCTCCGAGCACGCCCACTCGAGAGCCTTCCCCGTCCCCGCCGCCGCCCTCTTCTCAAACCCAGTCTTATCGGCCGCCCAGTTGTCCCACGTATTCAATCAGCCAAGAGGATCGCGACAAAGAGGAATCCTTAAGCGGCTCCCTACCGCCTCAAGTCACGCCTTTGCTCACCCCACCCTCCAGTCCTGCTCGCCTAGTCGCAGAGCCTCCTACTGCCAATAATATCCAACCCATCGAAGAGGAGGACAAAGACAAAGACTCGATTCACCTTCGGAATGGGGACCATCTCCCCCAATCCCCGGCATTAGTCAACGGAGTAAATAGTGACACTCCGCCCAACCCCGATCTCATGGGAGTGTCCATAGCCCATTCGGAGAGTGATAGCGACGACGAGAAACCTTTAGTGATCGATCCCGAGCCTCAAGAAGAGGACCCACCCGCTCCTCCATCCAACTTATCTTCCCCCGCCCCCGTATCAACCACCCCACCCATTGCACCCACGTTAGCTCGAGCCGATTCATTCCGACTCAATGCTCAGCAGGAGCAGCTGATGACCTCGGAAATTGCGGGCATACTCGGCACGGGCAACGGGCATGCGGCCAAAGTGAACGGCAAGATGACCAACGGAAGTCGGAAAGTGAGTCGGGATTCCAGTCCAGTGACATCCATCAAAGACACGGAGAACGTCATGTCCAAGGAAGAGATTCGCAGTGTGGTGCAGAGGAATCAGAACATGCGGCAAATGATCTATAAAGAGGTCAAGCGACCGGGCAAGAACCACGAGACCTTGTTCAGTATGTTGAAGGACCTGCACGGTCCTCGGACGATCAAGGAAGCTTACATTGGAGAAGTGATACTGGAGGCGAAGCGGTTCAAGCGGAAAACCCTGGCGGAATTACTCGAGTCCAGGATGGGTGAACTCACGTGACCCTGCTTTCCGTGAGGAGCTAACACGTCAGTCCATTCAGTTGTTGCTTTTCTTTTAATGATACTACTTCTAATGATAATAATGAAATTGCTATTCTCGAAATGTGATCCTGAAATGTGTCCATCGAGACTGAAAAGTAAAAGCACTGCATCGGTTGTGCATACGAGATATTTTGGGCTATGCTGTTAACCGTCGATTCCGTCGCCAAATTAGTGAGGTTGGGAAGATATGTTCGCAAATTTTCCGGTCTTTGGAAAATAGTAAGTAAAACTCTCGAAAAATATATCAATCAGGGCTTCCGATACGTGATTTTGGAAATTGAGCATGTGTTTTACAATTATCATCAATGTGCATGGAAAGAGAGTCTTTTTGAAGGCTTCGCTGTTAGGTTTTTGAGTAGTGGCCAGAAAGAGCCCCTGAATTAATTGATTCACTCACCCTTTCTTAAAAGTCCGTTATTTTTTATTGTTTTCTATGAATTAGATATCTATGAAATATTATATATTAGAAATCAAATCTGTCGCTTCAAGGATTACATTCAAACACTTTTTGTCAAATTTGAGGATTTGTAGGAATAATTACTTTGTTTGTACCGGATGAAAATCCGTGAAAAACATTCAAGAACCTATCGATTGGGAGCGTTGCTCTGCTATTTCAAAAATCGTCCAAGTCAGATTTGAAGAAAACGATGGATCTTGTAGTAAGTTCATTCGTCTTAATTGGATTAATTCTTTATTTCCACGAGCTAAACTTGACTTTATCGATTGGTACTTGCGTGCGATAATATTCGAATTGAGTTGAATCAGTGCATCCTAATTTATCAACTGCCAAGTAAATTGGGGGCAGCTCCCAGTTCGAATTTTGCGCGCTTTTCCGCAACGTCGTTCAACGCTGATGTCCACAAAGGATTAAATAAATTACATCATGAAATTAATTTCATTGACTATTGGTCTTAAAAATTAGATTGGATATATTGATAAACCTTTACCGTTTTCATATTTCATATCAATCCTTTGTAATTTTGTGACCTAAAGGTGGGTAAATCTTTCCAAAAGACACCCATTCAAGATGCAATAAAAAGGCAATGTGAGGGCCAAAATTTGAACAACTTCATGTGTTTCCTGATTAATTTGACAGTCAATTGTCAATACGATTTTACATTTTTGAACAAGTGTCGGTTTGAGGGTAGTGAACCAGCCTGAAAAGCCAACCTCATCTATTAATCCCTAACATTATTGGTCACTATATTGAACATTATTCAAGTACATGAAACACATGCCGAAATAAGCATTACGTGAGGATTCAATTGCAACCCTTTATTTGTAGCTACTAACTAAACATCTAAAAATGAAGCTCGACGAGTCGTAAAAGCTGATTTTATTCGTTATCATCATAACGCAACCTGTCACACATTCAGCGACTGGGTCCAAGACATTCTTCCACAGGGAACTCTTCACTGAAAAAAAGGAGAAAAAAACCCGGATATATTTATCTTCATCAAAACCTTATACACCGCGCTTTATCATCTTACTTGTGAAGCGTTAATAATTTCCACAAACTCTGGCTTGAGCGAAGCTCCACCCACCAAAGATCCATCAATATCGGCGCACTTGGCCAACTCCTTGCAATTAGCAGCAGTCACCGAACCTCCATACAAGATCCTGAGATTCTCAGCCACTTCCGCTGCATTAAGAAACACCCATGAGAACAGCTCTAAACAAAACATTTCCCCACACACTTTCAGATCGTTTGATCTTACGCGAGACGTTCTCGGAGAGCCACTTTCGGAGAGCGGCGTGGGTTTCCTGGGCTTGTTCAGGGGTGGCCGTTTTGCCCGTGCCAATGGCCCAAACGGGTTCGTAAGCCAAGACCACTCGGGACCAATCGGAGACCTTGTCTGCAATGGCCTTGAGTTGCTTGAAGCACACCTCTTCGGTCTTGCCGGCCTCACGCTCCTCAAGCTTCTCACCAATGCAGGGGATGATGTGTAAGCCATTCTCAAGGGCAAATGCCACCTGACAAATGATGCAAAAACAAGGGTTTTACGCAATGGACTCGGCTTGAGAACCAATTTGATTACATCAACCCCGTCTTTTAAAGAGTAAGATTAGGTATACAAATCCAACTTAGGGCTCGAATTTGGCGGGTCGAGTTCAATCCCATATGATTTGGAATTCGGATAATTAGAATTGGGCAATTTCACGGTAATCAAGAATAAGATCATCAACGAGGATTGTGCTACTTACTACTCTAAATTTGAATTGATGTGATAAGCTCTAATACCGATTTAAGGGTTAAAAAAGAAAGGGTTTGTTTCAGTCATATTTACTGTCTAAAAGTGAGAGGTTTCGGGTGAGGCCGTCATGATTCACTGACTTTTCATGGATCTGCGGGAACTTAACGTTTTTAAGGCGTTTTACTTGACATCTTGAAAGTGCAGTGTCTCCATGTATTACGCTATTGTGGTCTCATTGAAAGCTATTTTTCATACCACTTTTCCACTCAAATGATAACATTAAATGAGAATATAAACTTTCCCATTTTTCTATGTAGGAGGGTTCGCATGAATTTGATTAGTTATTGCAGCGGTGACAGCTGTTTCCCACAATGTTGGAACATATCATCCTATTGTAATTTAAAAGTCTAAAATAAACAACAATATAGATTCAACGAGGAGCCTAATTCTCGAGCTTTCTTTCCAACCAATCCCGCACTCCACGATCAGCATTTGGAGGCACTCTTACCAGCCTAGCGATTATAGAATAATTTTTTAGGGCTAATGTTGGTGCACTAATTAAGAGTGTTTTTTCACGGATATAAAGAAAACCTTTAGTTAGAACCTCATACCCTGCGCTTTCAACCTGCCAATATTTCAATCATTTTTGAAGGCTAGTGGTATTCAAATTACACCATGAGCTCAAAAATGGGTGAACCTGCGGTCATTCCCAAGGGTGAGATAAGAATTAATGATGGCCTTGAGAAAGATCGAGCATCTCTGTGCATTGGGACACCTTTCATGAAATAGCAGTCCAAGAGAAAGAGTTACCAGCAATTGGACTGCTTAACCACCCAAGTTTCATCATTTACCTTCTCGCCAATGAGTTCATCGGTCTCTCCGAAAACGTTTCGTCGCTCAGAGTGGCCCAAAATAACCCATTTGCAGCCGCAATCCTTGATCATGGCCGCGGCAATCTCACCAGTAAAAGCCCCCTTGGCCGCCTTGTGACAATTCTGTGCGGCCACACCCACATTCTCCGGCAACCTCTCTCGGCAGTACATCAAGTAAGGCGCAGGCACACCCACCACCACATCTGAAATACATCCCAAACCCTTTTCATCGGTTGCATTCAAAATGGTGCCGCTCTAACAGTCTTGTCCAAGCAGGGCTACTTACCGCAATTGGGATCCAAGGGACCGGCTTTGAGGAAGTCGATGATTTTGTCAATGGACTCCTTGTCGCCATTCATCTTCCAGTTACCTCCCACGAAAAACTTGCGACCCATGTTGAACGGCGAAGGGGTTTAATTCCAGGAAAATAGTCTTGATATGCACGCAGTCACGCCCGGTGAACGAATGAGATGGAGAGAGTGTATCTACTACAATGGATGGATGCAAAGGCAACTAGCAACGCAGACGAATGGGGGAAAGGAGAAGAAAGGAACAACAGGGAGGCCAGAACGGGTTTCGGGCCAATTCGTTGAGACAGACGTGGGTGAATTACTTTTAAAATGTCATTGATTATGATAATCATATGCGATTAGTCTTAGGTTGTTACAACTACAACTACTTATTTCAAATTTCAGCTCAGTCCAACTTCTGGATCAAACCCTCTCAAAGATAACTCAAACAAATCTTCCCAGAATGAATAGGCTAACCCTCTTGTGGTCATTGATTACCAGAAGAGGGCGGGCGCAATGTTGCGGTTTGAGAGGGCATTATCTTTGACGCAATGGTTTGATTGAGCTGGAATTCAAAGTTCACAATTACAATGACGTGGGACCAGTTTCAAAAAAGGGAAATTGCAAAATGTTTACTCACTCCCAAAATGTCAATACTAAACCCTAGCAACCCCTCCATGAAGATTTCCAATATGCCAATGAATTTGTCATCTGCTGGACTCAAGTCTTTTGCCAGATTTGTCAAGTCTTGACGAATCTGGCAAAAAGTCAAAGGATCAAAGGACCCTTACGAGTCTGACTTTTGCCGGACTTGCCGCAGCATTAGCGACCAAGCACGATAAATTAATTGACTAGAAAGTTATATCGCTTTCTAAAATACTAAATACTAAAATACTAATAATAATAAATAATAATAAAAATACTAAAATACAACTACATAGTCAAAGGGACTGTGGCCTATCTCAATTGAAGGAGAATGTAATGTGTTCCAAAAATTTATCGAAGTCAAATATATTTTGTAACGTAAGAAGTCATCCCATTTATAGTTTTCTTTAGAAAATTTCTAATTGGCCGCATTTTTCCATTACGTTTGCTTTGGGATATGGAGTATAAAGGCTATTGAAAGAGCTCATCCAAACTTTGTCTTTTCCCTGTACAATCACATATTTTTCACTCATAGAACATGCTCGTTTTAGAGTAAGTATTAACATACTTGTTTGATAGGTTTCTCTTTCATTGCTTTAGAAACAAATATCTCTAATCAGTGTTTTAAGATATACACCATTTTACATCAAGCAAATATATAACTGTTACTTTGATTCTCTTACATTATGTTTTCGATTTATCAATGGCATTTTCTGAAAGTCAATATTGTCAAAAATTGGGTTTAGATTTCTCTTACAAGAAAACCACAACTACCATTTCCAATCCCATTCTCTTCAGTGTCCAAATATCAATTATCAGATGATCTCAGAACAATCTTAGAGAATACGAAACTTTACTTCTCATAGAAGTGTATTCATGCTTTAACTTTTCGTACCATTTCTCTTTTTCCACAATTTGACTCAAGTTTCATCGCAATCAGTTTTCGAATTTGACTTTCGATAACTTCTCCAGTTGGCTAAAATGGCATCCCTGTTGACATGCAGTCATGTCTTTTCTTGGTTTGAGTCTCTCTCGTTAGAGGTCGTGCCTGCGTTCAAGGGCAAGAGAGGTCGAATGGGTCGATTGAAGGAGGAGTCAGAGGACGTTCCTCCCGGGTCCCATTGGCCCATGGGAGTCCACATACAGAGACAATGATGGAAAGCCAAAGAAAGAGCTTCCTTTGAAATGGACCAATAAACCGAACGCAATGTACAGCTACTTTAACCCTCAACCTCGGATTTAGTCCTGTGATTGAAATTAGTTGTAGGCGGTTTTACTTTGATTCAGTCCATCATATATTTGTTACATTGAAAGCATCTCTTTTGATTTGTGATCAATTGCAACAAAGTTACGTTCCCTCTTCAAATTTGGGAAAGGTATCGCAATAATTTCATTACTTGGACTAAACTATTAATCCATTGGAAGTGCTGCAGTTTAAAGGTACACTCGTGCCGTGAAGCGTATCAATAAATAATAGAATATCCCCCTTACAAACATACGGTTAGCAATATTCCCAATCAGGATGGTCTTTGGGTCGACAATTCTCGGGACAGGTTTCCCATAAAGTCTGATATTCGGGTGAATATCTGATGGACCCAACAAAGTTGTTCAGCTCATAAAGTCTTTGTGTCGGAAACGCTCGGGTGAATGGAGTCCTGAATTTGTCGCAGTTGAATGAATCGTGAACCAAGGCCAACTCTTGGGCCCAAGGCCAAACGTACCTACAAAAAAGGGGCGTGTATTATATATCCCTGCATAACTGATTAATGAAGCACTCACTTGTCCAAGGCGTATTGATCCATGCCATAATGAATAGTGGAATCCACGACTTTTTCATCTTGCAGCATTAGAGGCCAGATCTGTTTCCATTTGTCGAGGGTGGAGGATACTTTGCAACCCCAAAGACCGCCCATGATGGGCAACTCGTGTTTGGGGTGATCTCGCATGATGTGAAGGACATGGTCAGATTCAATGAATTCGGCCACAGCAGCCATTTCCCGTCGATTTACCACACTATCCAAATCCCGGGATAAGAATATTGTCACCTTGAAGTGAACAATTGCAGATGTTGTTTGTGTACAAATATTACGGCACTTTTTTTGGTAACGAAATTAAGTATTAGCCAGGTTCTCTTTTAATGTGATTTCTTTTTGGCAACTCTATTCTTTTCAGTTTTGTCTTTTTCAATGATTGGTTGTGACAAAAATTCTTGCATTGGAGCTTATTCCCTGCGTCTACGGGAAAAAAGCTTTTAGAATGTCACTGATTTTAACCTGTTATACGGATTTTCACCAAAAGATAGTTTACAGAAATAATTTGGACCTCGAATTTTGATAAATAACTTATTATAACAATTCGTCAATCATTTTAAATCATTTAAAAAAACACGTTCTTTTGTTAGAAATATAACGATTCTTAATTCAGCAAATGAATCCTCTAAATTTAACTCTCAAATATGGATCAATTTTTGCCCTCTAATGATAACCGCTATGTGCATAATCATTGATCAATAACCGCTTGGAGAACTTAGAGTGGGTAAAGACAAAGTAAAACTATTCAATTTCATTAGCATTTTTGTTCGACTTCTATTATTCTTGTTTGGGTTGAGAAAATATTGCAACGTCATTGAAAATATCTGTCCCATCAGTACAAAATGACTTAATTGTAAGGAAAACCAAGTAAAAATCAGTTTTTTTTGCATCTACAAATGAATGCACATGCCTGTAAACACAAATCGTCTTTTTTACATAGACAAACAAAGTTAATGAAGGATTACATTAAGATTTGACATTTATGATCTAATCTTAAGCCGGGGATTGAAAATATAGGTAATGCCAAATATTCGAGTTACAGGATGTTACAGGATGTATTTCATATTTACCTGTGGATCCAGAAGTGGCAAGAACCTCCACATCATAGGAAACATATTACTGAGTGTGACATCGTCGATTTCCGGTCCCATGGGGAGCTTCCCAACATGGCACAGATCCAAATTGTCATGTTCACAAGCGAGATCACAGATGTCTCGGAGTGTTAGTTTGCTCAAGGATTCGTTGAAATATATCCTCATGGTCCAATCTGGATAGACCTCGGCCATAGCCTCGAGATTCTCGGAAATGCCCTCGAAATAAAGCCGAGTTTGGTGGGATTCGGATTCGGTGTCACCATAGAAACAAGTCCCGATGACCTTTTGTCCTGGACCTCGATGGAAAGCATCTTCACTGCATGTGGTTTCCTCCAGCCTATAGACAATCTTTTATCAATTTTTAAGTAAAAAAAAAATAGGAAAAAGGAATATCGCTCCCTACACAGCAATTGAAGTTTGAGTTACAATAGTGTACGTTGAGTTGGTAGTCAAATAGTTCATATGTATAATATGATCAGTATCTTCCATGTATAATTAGCGTAATTATGTTGGAAAGGTTTGATTTTCAGCTTATTTGGACAATGCTTTTTGCAAGTAATTGATAACCAAGGCTTAGTCCACAACAAAGTAAAAAGGTAAAGAACTCTCAGAAACCTGACTGGTTTTTCGCAATTAATTTCGGCGGAGACATCGGATTGGGAAGCGAGCCTTCTTTTGCACGAGCAATGTTTTAGCTTAAAGGACTCGGTCTTCTTTTGGGCTGCAACGTCACAAATCACGAAAATCAGACCATAATAAAAGCATGTCTTCATTTTGCTTCGAACTCTACTTTTATTTTTACCTGTCCAAAGTGACCATGCACAAGCCTCCAAAGGGATCGAGGTTGCGAGATTTACTCCGATCTAAATCACCGTTTTCCTCATCTTTTTGGAGAAATCAATGGTAAAATATTTTTGTACGATAAACTTCCAATTATTCATTCCATAAATATGTTTAGGGAAGAACCTGAACATTATGC
Organism: Tigriopus californicus; assembly: GCF_007210705.1. NCBI lineage: Eukaryota > Metazoa > Arthropoda > Copepoda > Harpacticoida > Harpacticidae > Tigriopus > Tigriopus californicus. The sequence continues at coordinate 8,613,028 of NC_081445.1, read as the reverse complement.
ATGTTTCAAGAAAAAGCACGTTGAAATTTCCAGCTGAAGGTTGGCAATTTGCGTAGGGACGGAAACGCCTTAATAGATATTTTTTTATCATGGTGATTATAAGACATTTGGGAGGATGCTTTTTTCTCTCGTGAAGCACTTGTTGTCCGATGTATCCCTCTAGAAATTGTAACGACCATAGGTATAAGCATTTTTATCATTCAATTTTAGGCATGAAGTTAAAATCGCCATAGACAATCCACACAAGTCAAGTTTGTTTCAAACTGATTTGACGTTCTTTTACTAACATTGATTAAACGAAAGTAACTGCCTTTTACTGTGGTATTAGTGAACCACTGCAATTATTCAATCTGATGTTTAAAAAAAGCAAAAAGTCATGACCGCATAATCCTTTAACCTTTTCTTCACTTTTTCGCTGTTTGTTGTTCAAGGATGTAGTTCGTGATGGCGTGGTATTTTCTTTTAATTAGCTCGTCCCTAATTAAAAGCTTGTAGAAGAAAAAAAAGGAATAGATCGAACTACCCGCCCTTTCGAAAAACGCATGCTTTTTCTCAACAAACAATCTAGGAAGAGTTCATTAGTCACCTTCCAAAAAGTAACTTCTCGGAAATCGTAATTATTGGACGAAGGATGTGATAGTGCAATAATGTTAAAGGATTTCTTCCTCGAATTTCCGGTTCCATTCTACCTTCTTCAGGTTTGTCCTTCTTAGATCGTTGCAATGATGAAGATGATAAGATATTTGGTAAGCATTAAGCACTCAATCTTAGCGAATACAATAATACAATCATCTCAAAAGTGTTTAGATTTGTATAACACTAATTGGATTGGACACTTTGGAAACCCATGTCCAAAAACAGGGTTGTCCAGAAGTGACAAAAACAACGAATCTTTATACGTGCAAAACTATAAACAAAACGTTATTCAAATCGATATTTTATTGACAACAATAACATATTGATGAATCTACAAGTCAAATAAGCCACTATAACTATAACACGGTGGTACTCATGACACTTATCAAGAGTTTACTTATACGCCATGAGTGAGCTCCTCTTAAATATGCATCTTTTTTTTTACAAAAATTGGGACTTTTACAAAGAAGAACTATTCCCCTTAAAATGCACAAAAAATAGCATTTTTATTTGAAACGAATGATGAAATGAGGATCCTTCGTCACTTTTTCAATTGAAATTTCATCAAAGTCCATCTGACAGACTCTCTTCTATTTCACTTCAAATACTGCATTTTCCCCTTCTAAACTTCATCATTGACTTCGTGTCCTTTTTCTAATAACTCTCGGGATGCAATTTTATTTTTATTTGGAGTTGCTTTTTGTACTTTGACAATACGATATTCGTTCTTTAACTCCCAAGTATATTTAGATAACATAACCAATTACTACTATTTAATGCATTAATAGAGATTTTGACATAAATTACTCAATGCATTCTAAGGCCCTTAAGCAGCCGTTAGTATCATTTTCTATATGCCATAGGTGCCTTTTAATTCTGAACTTTAGAGGGTTTTTGTGTCAATGTCAAATGAAGAATCACCACCTGAATTTAAATTGATTTTCCTTCTATTGAATGCATGTGAGTAGTGTACTCCATATATCATTTTGATTAGGCTTGGAATGGTCTTAAAATGTCCGACTTTGACGCAAATCATGTCGTTGTGAGAACACGTTGACTTTATGTGACCTTGAATCTGGCAAGCCAATAAAAGTTTACTTGCTCCAATTTTGTTCCTGCTGAAGTTGATGTGTGGACAGATTGTACGATTAAACCATGTCTAAATTTGGAGCGATTTAAGGTTTCTATCAAAACCACCGACTTTTAAATATTCTAGAGGCTAAAACATGGAACAATCGCGTTCCTGACAAACGAGTCAAACACGTTCCAAAGCAAGCTTCCACAGATAGTCCATGGTTCATGTCAAGGTTCAGTTTACATACGTATGATACACGGTATGTCTGGGGTCCGCGACAATCTGATCTATTTCCCTGTTGTCAATGTTGCACATTTACTACCTTGCGAAATGTTTTGAATGGACAACCACGGACTTCTAGAGATGTGGACTGCGAACGGAAACAATCATTTCTTATTTTCTAAACCGTTCACTTTATTCCAAATAAGCACTTCCCACGACCGCAAGATCTTGTTGACCAGATGAACTTGGCCAAATTTGAGATCCAAACTATGCTTACGGAACTCAGGAGACATGGTCAAAGTTATCCAGTAAACAATATATAACATTCAAATTTTCTGCCTGCTCTTGGTCAGCTGCATCAGGTTTTGACAATATAAGTTTGAAACAACCACTTTACAGGTAAATGATAGAAAAATGACTTGCCTTCAATTGAAGTGATCTGCGTTTCTTATTTTGTTACTTTAATTCAAAGCATTCCATGCTCAAAGTCACAATGACCAAGAGCAGGCCAATGTGGCAGGAAGCTTGTTCACAGTCCACATTTCTACAAGTTCGTGGTACAACAAATAGAATAAGCAACCACGAGTTACGCCAAGTATTCGAAGATTGAGCGTTGTCATTGGAGTAAAACTTGATTCTTTTTGAAAAAAAAAACAAAGACTTGATTAATCTTAATATAATTGTCTGCTTTGGGTTTTGGTAGCCATTACTGAAACCGAAATATCAGCAGAAAACAATTCTCGTTTAATATTTTTTAAGACTTGTATTAGGATTGTAAAGTAAAGGAAAAACAATGACAAATTTTGTTAGATGTTCCGGTTTTGAGTTCTGTTGTCGTATTCCGTGGACAGATGAAAAGCAAAGACCAACACTCACTGTTAACTAACTAAATTTTTTAACAATCAAGAGTCAATCGCTAAATCACTAAAGTCAAATACTGACCTTTTTTGGTGTAGTTTCGACATTTTACTACTATCATGTGTCACAGCCAGTTATTCAGAAATCATTCGCTCAGAAAAGTGTTATTTGAAATAATTGTCAAATTTTATCCAAGCACGATGCAGGTTGATCTGATGACTCCATGGAGCAAAAGTATAAATGTCAACTTCTTGTTTTCGCACTAGTTTGAATTGCTCAATATGCCCTATTACTTGGGACAAGAAAATATTTTTTTCTCTAACAAAAGCATTTTTAGAACACTGACATTGAGTCTGAACCTTAATTCAAAGAAAAGGGTTCTCGTGGACGCTTTCTGGTGAAATTGCTCACTCGAAATTTTTTTCGCAATTGAGGGCATTCGAAAATACATAATTTACAAAGAGCACTTGATCACATTCGCTCATGATTTGAACATGACTTTAAAACAAAATGAATACTTATTAATTATTTGAGGGCGGATTTGAAAGTTTTAGCTGAAAAAACTTGGGACGTCAAAACGTCGCAATGGAATTTTTTTCCTCAATTTTGCATTGTATAAGCACTATTTCACCTACACAGCAATTTTACATTAGTTCAAGGAAACTTGACTTTGCTCACTGCTTTCAAAACTTTCAAGTTTTGAAAGTAAAATTACTTTATATAACTATAAGCTCTTTCAAATTGCATTTAATGTCGGGAAAACAAGTTCTACACATGGCAGAAGAATTGGATAGCACCTCCTTGAGTGTGTGTTTTTTTTGTTGGACTAGAAATTGTAGGCATTGTATGAACATAGATGTGACAAGAAAATAAGTTAGGTTGTAAATACAATTTCTAGAATATCCATTCGTGCAAGGCAAATATAATATAAATATGTGCAAAAAATATACACCTCGAGTTTTACTATTCCGGTTAGCTCTGTTTGATAAGAACTAAAATTGGAAGCATCCAGGATGTTTTCTTTTGGATCGTTCGATAGTGTTGATTATGTGGGGGAACAACAAATGAAGGTAGGTCCAGTCTTGCTCAAGGGTGCAAAGTAAGCCCCAATGCCAACAATTCAATATTTTGATGAGCAACAACAAATCAAATAATCATCAGACCTTACTTGTTGCAAACATGACTATCAAAAGTGACATTTCAAGATAGGAAACCTTTTTCATTTTTATCGTTATTTTGGATACATCAAAATGACATTATATGGCTCAAAAAGTCCCTTTCAAATCCGCCTTCTAACAATTACCATAGTAAAGAGTAAAAATGGCAGAAGTCTTGAAAACTGCTTAAATCGCCATCATAACATCTCAAGGAAATCAAAAGATATGCACAAAGGTATTATTATGATTCCCTTGGCCCATGAAAGATTTGAACCTATTTTTGAGCGTTATTCAGTTCTCTATTTTTTTCTCCACCAAGAAAGAAATTGAAAGTGGTGTGAATGTTTTGTGCCGCTTCCTGATATAAAAAATTGCTCCGCTTTGATTCCGAGGGAAGCTTTTTTAGACACTAGTCACACCTCAAAGATGGAGAATTAATCTGATATAGAATGGTACAGCCCTACCAGAAATGGATATGGATGATGGTCGTGGCCGGGCGAGGCTCAATCCTTTGACCCCTAGCAATCCAAAATCGAAAGGGGTTCATTGACAAACCTTTTTTGTTACTAATGTTCCCAAATTGGATCTCATAGGGCATGTCAAGTGAAGGAGATTCAGAGGAAAATGTGGTCCGGCACCCTGATTTTGGGCATTTCGGGGAGAGACAACTAAGACAAACATCACAATCAACTGGCACCGTGCGCCCATTGAATTGTCAATAATCGAGTGATTTTGATTGAGGTGCGTTACACGACCCAATATATTGAACATGTTTGGTGTAATTCCGCGAATACACTATCCAATTGGCTCAATACCTCAATAACATTTGCTAAGACGAGCAAGTAAAATGTAATAAATGTCAAAATTCAATGTATGTAACGTGCAATGTGATTGGGCATGTTGTCTTTGATTTTACTCCATGGAATAACGTCAGTTGTTCATGAACCCGTTCACTTGACAAGCCCTATACGTTTATGCTACAAGTGAAACAGATCAATGGCTAGTTTCGTTTTGTGATCCGTCAATTAGCACATGTGCTTTAAGATCACATTGCCAATAACGCAGATTAAATCTGCTAAAAAAGGTGAAGGGTGACGAGTCTAACCTGTTTCTCAAAAATTAATCGTCATTACATGGGGCATTTGATTGCCAAAAAAAACAAGTCTTATCGACATCTCACCCTCTTTACCCTCGTTACAGCTCCTTCCTTAGGTGTTTGTCCAGAACTGAGCTCATTCAAGTCTCTGAGTTTCTCTATTTTCGACATTTTGATGAATGCGTTTATTAAAAAGAACAAAAACTTATTAAAAAAGCTCATTTTCCATTATTGTGGTCAAAATAGTATGTATATGCTTTTTTTCCTGTGACAAATTTAGTAGAACGTTTTGCATAATCAGACTCAGCTCCCACCTTTTTATATTGCGAAGCTCTTTCCTTCATATACATCTACGATTCAGACCCAAATGGGGCCTAAATGCATAACACATTTATTACTGAGTTTTGAAAGCCATGGCAAGATTCCCATTCGCGAAGAAATCATGTTTGACACAATTACAACCAAAAGCTTGAATGCGTTACTGACACCTACGCAGTTCTTCCTTGTAGTAAAACAACAAATGTGGGTGAAACACAATTTGTCAGCAGGGACTAATCAAAAGCATTCATTTGTTGGCAAGGAAGAATTGCTGAAGGCAACAATCGTTTGACAAGTTCTAAGGAATTGGTATCCAAGCATTTGCTGTTGTTTCTTTTTGTTGATGTCACCGTCGACACCATCAGCCCATTGAATACCACAATCGCGAAGAATGACAAAAAGGGTAGAGACAGTAAGGTACAGAAAACCGTTCAACAAAGTCCGTCCAATTAGGGCGTTGCCTATTTTGTTCCTTTATTTTGGTTGGCAGGGAGGAATAGCTAGAACAAAAATGATGAAATATAGTTTTTTCTACATACATACGGAATATTACGGTTAATTAATTATTGATGACTAGAGATAGGAAAAACATTCTGTTTCGGCGTTGAGTGTAAATTCCAGACGTTTGACAAAACTAGTCTAGTTCATAACAGTTACTCTCCTTGTTAGGTAAACTTTTGCTCAGACAACTGGTTGCATCCAAAACTGTACAAAATTGAGCAGCAAAGCTGTGAGACCTGAGGTAATGAGTCGCTACTGCAAGCCAAATCAGTTTTGATGTTTTTCCTGTCTCTATTGATGACCAAATTTAACTGTTCCAAGAACATTCTATTATGATTTAGATTTACGTCGCCTCATTTTCGATATGAAATCAAATCCTCGAAGTCTCAAAATTCGTCTCTCCTACACCTCAGCAACTTTATAAACACATTTTCCTCATTGAGCTCCTTTAACGTTTTTGCTTGTGACCTTGGCATGATAAATACATTAAAGTATCCTCAAACAAAACACCAATCTAGTGGATCATCAATCCGGTTATTCCCTGAGCTTTAGCAATAAACATTTCCAAACAAAGGCTTGTAATAGCATTTGTGCAATCTTTTCATTAATGGATGAATGAACCCTTTTGAACGACCAATGTACGTACCAATCGATAGAATAAAGATTTTACTTACCCCAAGACTAATCAAGTTGGATTATGGTTACAAGAGGGAAATTTGAAAAAGAAAAAGATAAACAATCTTCGCTTATAATATCCAATAAATGATACGGTTGATTGATACTGTGCAGCGGCAAATGAACTTCTCGTCGATTTTGTGAGTATTATCATAAAACCCTTAAAAACATACTAATTAAGAAAAAAAGTAAGTATTTATTTTCTTATTTAGCGCCGATCCAGACCACAAATCATTAAGGTATCTTCAAGGAACCAAGAACGCTAAAAAGAGTGCGTATCAAGCTATAACTAAAAGACGAAAGAGCAAATAAGTTATGCGAGGGCAAAACAAATATCACTAGGCCTATAACTTTAGAGTCAGGAAATATTTTTGAAACATGATAAATCTTTGTCATTTTTCCATCATATTTCATTTTTACAGTCCTCGCCCCAAAACCGTGCCTTCGCCCAACTTTAAGCCGTTGAAGCCGACATCATTTGCTTACCCGCAGATTTTTTCAAGTTCTTGATTTCGGATCATCGAATCATCGAAGTACCAAAGGGACCTGTTCCCTCAAGGAGAAGTTCTCTTGATACTCCTCGGGGGATGGGACACTTACCCTCACTCGAGATGTAGGGCTTGAGCTCTATAACTATTTCATGAAGGTTGTGAGACAACTGGAGACGAAGAGAGACATCATGGGCACTAAACGAGGGGTACCCAGGAGGACAAAAAATGGGCCATTTGTACAGTGGAACGATGCCCTTCATAGACATTGAGACAGAAATTGGTCCATATCATTGCACAATTCAACATGTCCTCTATGTCAATCTAGGCCTCTCCACGAGGTTTGTACGCCAGGACAGAGTGCCTCGATGATCCGAAATCAAGAACTTGAAGAAATCCGTAAGGGTAAGCGAATGATGTCGACTTCAACGGCAAAAAGATGCCGTATCAAAGTTGAAGATATGTTGTTTGCTTTGATTGTAAAAATGAAATTTGATGGGGAAAAGTCAAAGATTTATTCCCCGAACTCATGTTTCGTAAACATTTGTTCATTATGAAGCTATAGGCCTAGTTTCATCTATACTTGACTCATCCTCGCACCATAGCATGTGATTTGGAAAATCCAAAATGGACAAGCTTTATTTAGCCTTTCGTGCAGAATTGGGAAAGCATAAAAATACCTATTTCAAGGCCAATTCAGGTTAGCCTTGGTTCAGCGAAAGACAAAACAGCTGTTATTCCTCTTCAAAGCAAAATCGTCGTCTTGTTTCCTATGTTGTTGCTTGTTGTATTTTAAGCTTTAAGCTCTATTATCAGGAAGAGATGTGCCTCAAATATAAACTCCGTTACTGGATGGATGGCAGGCAGAATCTGTGGTGTAATTGAAATAAGAAGAGCGTAATTGCAATTACATTTTCACATCATTGTAATTAATTACCCTCTTCGGGAAGGGTTGTTTTCAGGGCTATTTCGAAACGCAGCCGAGAATGCAATCCCCAGTACTACTCTAATAACATTAGAATTCGTCCTTTTGTTGAATGCAAAATTAAGTGTGATATTTAGCTTGCCAATGACTTGAATTTGAGTTAAAATGCTGGACTAGCCCTTGTTTATAGAGCTGATCAGGAATACTAAACAAAAATTCATCTAAGTTCGACTTGAAAGATGGTAACGGATAGTCTGTCAAATGAATCTTAAAGCGAAAAAATTGAACAATGAAGGAGCCCGAAAAAGAAGAGAGGAGGACTTTCATTTGAAACGCATTTTAAGCTTCTACGGCGCTACCAATAATCCTAAAATCTTATTTGGGACAAAGCTCATGAACTTGCGATATCAAATACTTTCGTATCTTTATTGAATACTGTACAGACACAACCTCTCTAGTCTCTCCCAAAACAAAAGCTCTCAATTCCCGTGATGTTTTTAGTAAAACATATTTGGACCTGTTTAAACTTTTCCAAACCTACTGAACTATTTGAAGCTCAAATTGGCGAAGCATATTCAAGACACAGGCATAAGCAAAAGACCGCTGATTTTTCACAAACGGTCGATTTTGGTTGAATTTGACAATCAATTGTTGTCCGAAAAAGAAAAGTAGCAAAAAAGCAATGATATGTTGCACAAATAAAGAGCAAGTGTTTTTGTCAATTAATGGGCCGTTAAGCAAATGAGTTTTGGTCTTTTTCTTTTACGAGGACCGGTTTTCAGCGGTATAAAGTTCCCTCTCCGGCACGCAAAGGAAATCAAACGCCACCATTAGAAAGCTTATTTCATGGTGCTGTGTTCACGAGTGGACGGAATCTAAGTTTCCAGCCACTTGTGAAGAAAATAGACATGATCTTAAGTCAAATTTGGCTTTGAGTGGTTTCATCTCTTCTCTTCAAGCTCGGCGGCATGAACGCATTCAAGGTGTCTTGACCTTGTCAACTTTCTTCAAGCCTCACTTTTATAAACTCAACGCAAAGAAGGCCCCTGCTATTGTATAAATAGCTATTCTTGTAGTGCCGTATAAAAGAGGCTAAACACATTTGCATGAACTTTTGTTATCTTTTCCAACATGTTAAGGTGCAATGAAGATTGCAAAGTTTATATTCTAATGTTAGCTGCAAAGTTTCCAGTTAGCCCATTGATGATGATTTGTAAGTCATTTTAAGATTAGCATTGGCAAAGCAAAAAGCCAAAAAGCCGAAAATAAGTATAATTTTTGTATTAGGTAAACACTGACTAGTGATGGACATCAATGATTTAAAAGTTAGCTGTGCCAATGTTAAATCCTTGCTTCAAAATTAACATTCTTAATCCTTTCTTCATACTTTTGACCAATGTACAGTATACTCCCATTTGAGCACACAGCTGAATTCATTTAATAAAAAATGGATAAATATAAGGTTCTGATGCTTCTATGTATAAAATATAAGTTAGTATTTTGCAGTTTTGAGAGGAAAACATAATATTTGGAGCCATTTTGACATAATAGAAGGCAATATTTTGCTCAAGAGGATCAAATATTTCCGCAACCAAACCCTGTTTTTTTGTTTGTTTTTTTTACGGGCTTTTCCAATCACTACAGGGAATGCAACTCTCGGTACTATTAAAATCAAATATCATAATTCGTCTATTTATTACCGTTTAATCTTTTTACGGGGATTAAAATATCATCATTATCTTTATCATCGACAAGCAGAGAGGTTAATGGTTAATTTGTTTCTAAAGTCTGTTCATACTGTGTGACAACAAATTTTGGACCCACTCATGTTTCACCCGTTGTTACTGTAAATTTAGAGGAAAGATTACCCTGTCAAAAATGCGTGACCAGATGATCAAGTGAGACACATAAGTTGGAATAGTTAAAGTGTTGGGCGGAGGCCGATGGCCATTGAGCGGAATTTCATCTTATTCAGGGCCATAATATTATCAGAAACCCAAGAGAAGATATGATTTAGGCAAAGGAGAAGACTTGTTAGAGACTCTTGTAGAACGCCTGACTTAGACATAGTGTATGTTACCAAGGGATCCCTCAGCTTTAACTTCTCATGCCCTCCACAAATGACCCTTCTTACCCAATCCAGAACCTTACCCTGGATGCCTATCTTGTAGAGTCTGTTAACTGTAAATTAGAGTCCATGATACGCCTTGTAAATGACCATGGCGAAGTTTATGCATTAATATGACTCACGCCTTCTCTAAATGGTCAAGCAATTTTGTAACTGTATTAAAGTGTTCTCAAAACATGTGCTAGATGATGCAAATAATATCTTGGACTTCAAGAAATCCTACAAATTCTCCATGTCAAGTAAAGGAAATTAATAAAAAATGTAGTGCTGCGTCGTGATTTTGGGCATTTTGTGAAGGGAAGCATTAGACAAGCAGCCAACTTGCTCCATGGTCCAATTGAATTTCAACAATTAAGGGAGTTGTGCTACTAAACACAAAATATGACCATTTTTGGTGTAGTTACATCACTGAACTGATCATATCTGAGCTCAATATCAAAATACTGTTTGCCTCAAAAAGCTGGCAAATTGAAAGAAAAGACAAATGAAGTCTTTACCCAGTGAGGGTTGGCAGTGATGTTTGTCTAAATTTTCCCTGCAGAAAATGCTAAAAATCAGGGGTCACAATTTTGGTGGCCAATAATCATGGCATCCGCATTAAGGAGCCGTTCTGTAACGGTGGCATTAAATTGGGCTATAAATCCTTCTAGTATTTTACTCCCTGCATGGAGGGGGTAATCTTGGTAAAAGATCATATCTTTCAGTCGTACGGGCCACATTAACTTTACCCCTGATTTTCCTTCACTTCACATGGCTAATTTGAACTTTATGGGCTTTATGGTCACTCGCTTATTATCGCTTATTAACAAACGTATGGTGGAGGAACTCCTGTGCTGGAAAACAGTAAATTAGCATTTTCCAAATTTTGATGAAACACGTCATGTGATTGTCTAAAGTTTTGCAAAATTGTATTGAAATTGTTAATAGCGCTTGTGAGGAGAAGACAAAACAACAAAAATTGAATTACAACACCCTGATTTTGGGTGTTGAGTGCAAACAAACATTTTAGCCAATTTGCACTGTGATGCAGCAAAACATTCAAAATGGGATGATTTGCGTCACAAATGTTTTGAATGTCATATTTGATGTAGACATCATAGTACAACCATGGTTCAAAATCAGAATACCGTTTGCTCAAACTAGCTGGAAAACTTGAATTGAATAACAAATTCAATCTGTGGATAGTGTAAGTTAGCGTGGCACCTTGTCTCCACTTTTGCTGCATGAATCTAGGTTAGCTGTTTATTTTTCCATTCACCTCACAAGAAGAATAGAATCTTGTTTTCTGTACTTGTACATTCAGTGATACCAAGAAGAGCAGCTACAGAAACAAAAAAAAATGGGAGGGTAGATTTTATGGGAAAGGAAACATTACCGTCTTCACAATCATGATATTTAACAGGTTTTAGAAATGGCATTTGGGACTTCCTCTTTAATATCAGTTGTCCAGGCCCATCTCTGCCTTTTACCTAATGAATTTGTTATTAGTCGGCACAAGCGCGAACAATATATAACACTGCAGTATATTGGCTTTATCTAGTCATCACGCTACGTTGGTTTTTGTCCGTAGTAATCGACAGATTTCAAAGAAATGCATATCTCCGTCAGCCTTGCCAATTGAAGTAACCAACGTAAGTAAGAGTTATTACTCCTGAAGGTCTATTGAGGAGAAGTTACAACCAACCTCAAGTTCAAATAATCATTGGACCTTATTTAAATTGTTCGTTCATTCCAACAAAGCTCGTAGTATTATTAGAGGGAGAATGTTTAACCTCAACACATACATTATTCAAAGATTGTCTGAGTTTGAATGTATTTTTGTGTGGAAGATTCATAAACAAAAGCCCTCTCTCTTTTTCAGTCTCCTTAGTTTGACATGACAGATAAATAATTGAATCAGATTTGAATGACTCGTACATAGTAGACGTCCACACTAACCGGAAAAAAAATCGTTCAATAGCCATTCATAATACAGGATATCGTTAAACGTTCCTATACTCCAACTCAACAGGACCTGTCAGTCTCTGAAGATATAGCACGAATATTGGTTGCACTGTGAGACTCATTGAGACCTCGTTTCCACAATGTTGTTGGTTCTTGGTTTCTAATTGAAGATTGGTCCAAAATGAGAACGGCTTTTTGGATTAGCATCCTTTGGAGTTTGGGACAATGGGGCTTGGGTTCGACGATGCTGCCACCCTTGAAATTCTTGGATGATTTCGTGCAGGAACACAGCTTGCTTGGAACTGTTTTGTATATCCCGTTGAGTAAATTTTCAAATGACATCATACCCTATAGGAAGCAAGCCAGGTGAGAAAATGAGTACAATATATGTTTTGATAACTTTACCTTAAAGTAAAATTCTTTTCTGTAAGTCACTCACTAAGTATGATGAAGTTTAGGAAAGGACCAAATTTTCAAGTTATCATACGTATATCTATTTAGTATGCCATTGCCAACTTGACATTCGACAATAGTCAACAGTTTTCAGTTTTAACGCTCTCCGCACTTTGTCCGAATTAAGATGTGCCAAAACAAAGTCAATTCTAGCATGAGACATTTTCATAAAAATCAAGGAACCAAGAGGAATAGCTATTTATTTAACGTCAAGAAAAGAGCAGCCGCTGATCAATTATTTTATTCAAGCAATATAACATCCTCATTGGCTCATTGGTTCCCTAGTACAGCTGTATAATCCTTGTACATTCTGTGCATTTGATATGATTAAAAGCCACAAAAATCTTTGGTCGACCAGATAATATACAGTATACAAATAAAATTTCAGTAAAATGAATATATTTCTCGTCTGGAACTGCTGGGATTCCAACCCCAGTAGCGGCAAGGAAGTCCGCAAAAAAAAGAAAAAGAATGACTTGTTCGGTTTTATTTAATTTGTGCTAATTCACATCATTCTTGTGATATATCCAGACTGCCTTGCACATTTCAAAATCATTAATTCTTCATGAAGAAGTGGTCGAATCCTTCACGCTTCTATAAGCTATTTATGATTGACTGTCCGCACCTATACAAGACAGAGGGCGCTGCTCAAGGGCCTAAAAAGCGCCATAACAATCGACAATTATGTACACAGCCAAAGAGTGGTTATAATTTTGTTTTGCCATTGTTTTAGTGAGGTAACTTTTTTGCATGATATTCTTGGATCTATTGGTTATTCTCGAGTTTGTTTGACCCTCAAGTCTCCCTTGTACCTTGCTTTAGCATTTGCTTTGTTCGACCATTTTATTCGCTATATTTAAGGTCGAAAGTAGTATTTTAATTCGATCGAAATTGACATCGCCTATTTTTTTTTTCGTTTCGTTTATTTTTACTTGCATGACGTGATTAATTGTTGAAAAAAATATTTCTTGTTATAGGACCAAGGTCATGAAGGTGGTTGATATGGACAATCCCAAGATTAGAAAGCAGAATCGACAGAATATTGTTGATTTACAAGTGGTTTTGGATTTGAATTCTTCAGTCTCATTTTTGGCGGATATGATAGGATCTCAAACCAACAACGATTACTGGTTGATTGGCGTGACTGGAATGAACATTCCGGTCATTAAAAGCATTTTAGATACGTTCGCCATGGTACTGGATGATCAGATATATTTGTATGACATCCAAGACACTCGGATTATCCTTTATGAGGCCTATAAGGTTCATGCCACAAAAAAGGCTAGATTCCAAAGGATCGGATATTGGAGCACTTCAGAGCGTCTTCAGATACAAAATGATGAAATTTGGCAACGCCGGGCCGATTTGGAGGTATGCGACCATTGAACATCACAATAGTCTATCAAGAGTCCCTTTCAAATCCATATATTCTTCGAAGTCTCAAAATAGACAAAACAAGGTGTCACCTATTGATGTAAACCAGAGCCCTCTAATGTAACCCAATCTTCTTGCGACCAAACATACAATCCAGTACTGGCCATATCTACGAACACTTTCTGACCCAAAAAAACAATCAGGGACCAATCTCAGCAATAATGAATTGCAATCTGCTTGCGCAATGCAGATTGGTTACATCAGTAGACTCCAAGGATTCTAGAGCCCTGAGTATTGTCACCCTTGCTCAAACAAAACTGGTTGAACTAACAATTACAAATTGGTAAACTTTTTTTTATTTAATATAAAAAAATGGAAAAGGTGCTAAGATCGAAGTTTAATAAGCAAAAACAATCAAAAAGACCCAGCTCAAACAAACAAAGAAAAGGTTTCACACTTGCTCACACAATAAGACTAAAAAAGAAAAAAAGAAGAGTTAAAAAAATGTCAAAAAGAGTTTTTCAAAAGTGCGTATGTAAGGGTAGAGGTCAGAACAAAATTGAAGCCAAAGCACCTGCTTGTCTTTAAGGATATGAAGAATCGAAATTTTAGAGGAGGATTTCAAGCCTATATTTCAACGCTACCAATTTAGAGCCAATTGCCACTCTTTCAAACTAACCATTTACGATCAAAAAGTGTATTGATGAACTTCTAGACCAAATGTGTACGTATTCTGGTTGGAGTTTTTCTCCAAATCCGCAAGTAATACTAACAAAAAACCTTCGTAATTAGTTTCGGGCTTGGGTTTGGTTTGTCAAAAATCTCAAAATTTACCATTCAGTTTTCTGAAGGTTGCAAAATGGCATCTATGAAAGGCAAATCAAACATATTTCAGCTTATTCAATTAACGTACCCCCACCTTCTCCTTTCAGGGCATTGAATTTAAGATCGCCACATTGTATTCGCCACCCTATCTAACGGCTAAGATACCCATTAACCAATCGGATTCTGGGGCCCCGGGAAGTTATGCCATGGCGGGAATGTTTGCAGATGTATTCTTAAATCTAAAGGTAACCGTCAATTTTGTCATTATCTGTATATTTCTATCTTTTGGTACCCTTTTGTGTAGGAGATAATGAACTTCACTTTTGTGGTGACCAAGCCCGAGGATGAACAATGGGGTGCTGTGAATAGTGACGGAATCACTTGGTCAGGAATGGTGGGAATGCTACAAAACAAGGAGATTGACATGGGTATGAACGTGAATAAGAATTAAGCTGTTCTGCCAGAATTCATCTCATGGGGTACCATTTGGGGATTTGGGCGTTATTGCTCAACCGCCTACTCCATAAGAAATGAAACCCAAAGATTCCTCGACCAAACAGCCCCCGACAAAATAAGACTTGTCATTAGTTTTGAACACTTTCTCTCGTTCAAGTACATGTCGTGCAAGCATCCCAGGAAAAAAATGGACCTCCCCACAAAGCTGAACTAATGCTAAACACCAGGGTTTGAACCGTTACCGAAAAGTAGCAACGCGTTACCGTTACTTTCTAGAAATAGTAACACGATACTGTTACTTTTTAGAAATAGTAAAGCGTTACCGTTACCATTACCCGTTACTTTTGCAGAATAAAAGAGGGCCTAAAATTACAAAAAAACGTTTATGCCATTTTTAACGTTTAGTGAATAAGACGCGAAACAATTGACTCCGTTAATATTTTAATTGATCTCTTGATCTCATTAGAAATAAATAATTCATTGCATTTGGGACGGACTTTTTAAAAATTCGTGGCGGAAACCTTTACACAATTATTCTTTCGCTCGTTTAGTAAAGAAGAAAGTAACAGTAACGGCATGAACAGTAGCAACGGGTGAAACATGAGTGGGTCCAAAGTTTCGTGTCACACAGTATGAAAAGACCATAGTAACACATAAGAGGCAAGTAAGCCATTGCATTTGAGAGGGAACTTTAAAAAAATCAGGTAGGAAATCTTTACCTATTTTTCTGTCCCTCATTTATAAAAGAAAGAAGTAACGGTAACGGGAGGGCTAGAAACTCCGTTCCGTTACCGTTATCGTTACTTTTTCAGAAACGTAACGCGTTACCGGTAACGTTACTCAGGCCCTGCTAATAAACACTGATGGACCATATTGTCACTTTTTTGTGCCAAGGAAAAAATAACCTCCCCACATTTCGCTTCCAAAAATTCTAAAGTGTACTTTTTCTTGTAGAGAAATGATAAGCACAAAATGTGGCTGGCTTTTTGAAGATATACTTTGATGTTCCAACTCCACATTATGCTGTACTAGTAAATGCCTTGAGACAATATGAACCCTTCATATTTGTGTCTTTGCAATGTTTGGTTAAATGAACTAGTACGAAGAAAAGCCAAGTCGACCTTTGGCGAGCATCAAACAAATCGTTATTAGACGCCATTTTCATTTCCGTGATTTAAATACCCAAAATTGATATCTGATGTTCGGCCTCTAACCCCCTAGATACATTGATATCCGAGTAGAATAATTCCCAAGAACAGATAATTCACCAACACATGAGGCAGGCACAGGTTTGGGAGTTCAAATAGTTTCTCTTTAAAATTCAGACATTATACAATAAACAGTTCTGATGCTCGGATGACCATTAAACTGTCGCTCGCCAATTCGGACATTTAGGCAAGCGCTGGTACCAGCAAACAAACTTGCCTGCCAATGCCAGTGATGCAAAATTGGCGTTTCAAACTGGTTTTAACGAAGCTGACCTTTCCTCATAGAGCAATGTGAAAGAAGGGTCAGCTCCTCTAAAACGTGTTTGAAGCCCCAAACTTGCATCCCTGACTCTGGTACCAGCAAACAAGCGAACCTGCCAGAGCTTGCCTAAACGTCCCCATACTCGGTCGTTCTGGAAATTGAACTCTTCTCGCCAAATAATGAACTATTGTGACGTAGCCGTGATAGAATGAGAATCGAGCCACAACAACAAAAGGTGTTACCTGACTATTGCAATTGGTTAATTCTCTCCTTAGCTATCACGGATTTCACGGTGACTGTGGAGAGGTCACTTGTGATTACTTTTGCAGAACCAATCACTCAGATATATCATAGTTTGTTCATTAAAAATCCAACGGGAACTCCTCATTATATGGCTTATGTGGAACCTTTACATTGGATGGTTTGGGGTACCTTAGGACTTCTTATTCTCTTCACCCCACCAGTATTGTACTTATCTGCAAGGTACGACTTGTTGCAAAGGTGGTCGAATGACACATAATCTAATAACTTCCTTGCAACTTGTTTGTTCCAGTTTTGGATCGTACGACGTAAATAGACGCGAATTCACTTTGGGGAAATCTTACGTTTTCACTACTGGTGTTTTGACCTCCAGAGGCTGGGACCTCTCACCATCGTCCTTGAAGGCCAGGGTGGCTTTCTTCAGGTGAATTCAAACGACTAGAGCCAATATAATAGAAGATTACGTGCATGAGATTTTTGGTCCTAAAACGTCGTTTCCATTGTACTTTGGTTCTTCAGTTCACCCCCAAGATGGCTTTTTTGTGTTATGTATTTCATTCATTATTTTTGAACTCAGCAAGAAAATGAATCGGGTGCAAGATTTTTTTAACTCCATAGTCTCTACGACCGTAAAAAATAATAATTTAGCTGATTCGGAAGGCTGAGATTGATACAACCTTAGCCCTGCATTGGCAAAAGTGATGCATACATTTTGTTAAATACAATTTGCCAAGCTCGAACTTAAGGTAGAAATAAGTAATTTCATTCGTATTAATTTCCTTTGTTTAAAAATGTCAAGTTTAATGGAATTAAGAGTGGAATAAAAATTGAAAGTGGCGTTGAAAACATCAAATAACTAGAATATTAGCATTCAAAAACATTCACCGATATGAATTTGGCATTCCTGAATGGGCGGACACATGTTTTTTTACTAGATTCCAACGCACCTTCAGGCCTCCTCCATCCCTGCATTATGCGTCAGACCAAGGAGATAACATTAGGTTAAATCAAGTCTAGTTTGATTACACATTTGAGTCAATACTCCAAACATTTGTTTAATGAATAAATGTAGAAAAGTAAACAAAAAAAAAGGATAACACAAATGTAATGAAAATAGACTCCAGCTGTCTATAAAATCTTTCACCATCATCATTATATACAGTTTACAAAACTATATTTGTATCGCCGTTTCCGGATCATGTGCGCTGAACTTAGAAACGTTTGATTTGCCTTCAGGATTGCCAAAGTGAACACAAGCATGGCGCAATTCATCTCAGAAACGGGCGATGAAACTAGTCATGCAGATCATCCCATTCATTTAACAAAACGCACAAGAAATATTTCGGTGTAACAATGAGTTTCTTACTGCATCCTGACATTAGAAACAAAGTCTTGACATTTGCTATGACAAATGTTTTAGGCGCACACTTTGGCATCCCTGTGAACACAGCCGGAAGCAGGGTTGCGTTAACAGGGATTGTCAACCTTCCGGCCCGACTAATTTGTCATTTTAAAAGGTCTTAAAGACTATAGATTTTTTTTAAAAATGCACCCGGTTCATTTTCTGGCTACGTTTGACAACAATGAAGTAAAAACATAACACAAAAAGCCGCCTTGGGGTGAACTGAAAAACCACAGTACAAGGGAAACGACAGTTTAGGACCAAGAATCTCATCCGCGTACTCTTCTACTATTCGGACATTTAGGCAAACGTTGGTACCAGCAAACTAGAGCTTCTCAAAAACGTGCTTGAAGCCCCAAACTTGCATCACTGACACTGGTACCAGCAAACAAACGAGCCTGCCAGAGTTTGCCTAAACGTCCCCATAGTGGCTCTACAAACGACAATTTATCAAAGGAGTCAAAGCAGAACTTTCTCATATCAATTCAGAAATCTTGCACACTTTCTGTTACATACTTTAAATGATGAATTTCTTGACAGCTTGTTGTTGGGTGGAACCCTGGTGTTCTGGCATTGGGAGGCCATGTTGATCTCTTACTTGGCCACTCGGGTCATTGTTCTTCCATTTGAATCCCTGCAAGGCATGACCATCTTATACTGAACAATTGAACATAAGATATAGCAAACAACTTCATTTCAAGCGAATATTTCATATACACTTTTTAAAAACTTATTTTTACCTATCTGAACTGAAAGTCCTTTTCATTCTCCTTTCCCTCCCCTCATTGCGGACAAATAAACGGAGAAATAGAAGAATACGCTCTAAGATGCCTGGCTTTAACAAGGTATTTTTTTGCTGAACATCTTAATGCTGATCTATTCTAACACCATGAATACACTACTTACTCTTTGGAGAGACTTTTTAAATCATATTAGGGTATGATTACAAACACTTTCGACATTCAAATAGGAATAAACAGAGAGTTATATTTTGTATACTTAGGGCATACCAGTGACTTTTAATATCATATTTTCGACTGAATTGTTCTTTAAAAAAGCTAATGGCAAGTCTAGAAAAGTGATGCTTTTAAAGTTAGTCACCAAAAACTAGTCAAAATGAGCTTTTCCTAGTACCAATTTATTGAAAACGACGATTGCAAAAGTGTCATCCGCACAGTATACAACGTCCTTTACAAGTCATAATTGTTTGGAACTTTACCCATGGAGAATTTGAAACGACTCTCAGTAGAGTTGATGGCTTATTCATTGTGTCACAATACTTGGGCAATCAATTCTTCATTTAATAATCTCTTGACAAAGTTTGGCATCTTAGAACGTATTCTCTCGTTTCTACGTTTGTTTGTCCGCATCAAGGCGAAACAGAGGGCGCTTCCTCCGCTCAATGAAAATGACTATTGGCAGAGATGTTCACGACTAAAAACAATCTATTTTGCCGAAATTGATTTTTTGAGCCCCTGCTTATCAGGGTTGGAAAGAAATACTTAAACATCTTGGCATTTTTCTACCTCGCATACTCATATATTAAGATGCGATAATATTTTGCACGCCGCCAAATCAGCACAACAGAAATTCAATTTCAATATATCAATGATATTTGTGTTCTTGAGGAAATTGATTCACTTTAAACTTGCTCTGCAACAAAACTGAAACACACTTTATTAGATTCAAGTATACCTTCTCCATCTCTTTGGCTGATTCAGCAATTTCTCAGGAAAGCATGAATATGTTCAAGTGTTCAAATACTAAAAAAAAACTTAACAAAGGCCTGGTGGAGGGCTCAGACTTCAGAATTTCCCTCACACCTGGGTCCTCGTACATGGATGCTTTCAAGCAAAGTCAAGACCCTTTGTGGCAAAAGGCGTGGAAAGATCGAATTGAAACCAACCTGGCCACTTATCCCAAAAGTAAGACCATATGTTTAAAAAGCTGTCTATGAAAGTCTCAAGAAGGAATTTGGAACTTAAACATGAGTCTATTACAGGTACCGATGACCATACCAAAAGTATCCTACGAGACACTTCCTTGGCCTATTACGATAATTTCTTCGCAGTGAGGCAAGTCATATTGAACCCGACAAAACACCATTCTTTGACTAACACACTTGACAAACCTTTATTTGACCATTCATTGGAAAAAGTTAAGAGCAGTTTTTGGGAGTTGGGGCAAAATGTTTTGATGAAAAATCAAATCTGGCACCCTGATCTTGGGCATTTTGTGGAGGGAGAACTTGGACAAACTTCGTATCCAAATTGCACGCTTATCCAATGGCATTGGTCAAGATCACGTGCCAATGTTTAACACTAGGGTGAGCTGGAGGGGAGATGTCCTAGCAAAGCGAAAAGCTACATGGTGTAGAACTGAAGTTAGAGATAGAACAAAACGCGTGGCACCGGCACCTAGCCATGTCTCGCTCACCTTTTCTCATGTATTGAAGCCTACACTCCAAGACCACTTGAAACTGATGTTTCCGGAAAGCTTCACATGGGCATTATTAACCTCAAACAAATTGCCGACGGTTTCTTCAGGTTGACCAAATTTAGGGGAAGACTCTTTGGTTTGGGAACTTGTCGGAACAGAATTTCCAAATTAGCTGCGTTTTTGAGCCAGTTGCAGCTTGTTTAATTGCCATTTTTTTATTGGCAATCTAGCTTCTTGCAGCTCAAACTAAAACTGATGTTCAAACAATACCTGAAGCTGGGCTTGTCGCAAGATGATCATTGGGTCACCCTGGGTTTCTAGGTATTCTTCCCTCACGCGACCTCTGACGCCCAAATAATCCCTTACTTGTGCCATTGAATTTTATAATCGTGTTAAGTTGTGATACAAAGCTCAGAAAATATCAAGTTTAGGTTCAGTTTTATGATCGCAAAAACATCTTGGCCAAATATCAGACTATTGTTTGATTCAATAAGCTGGCAAATTGAAATAGATGACTAATTATATATATATTCACGGTGCTGGTTGGCTGGGCATGTTGTCTATGTTTTTGCTCAATAGAATGACGTTAGGTGCTCGTCTTCCTTTCGTAAAGACTAGAGGGCTAGGTGTTGCTCCATGAAATGACGTCCTCTAGTAAAGAGTAACATTCTCTTTTTTACAGGACTCTCCCCGTTTTTGCGGATTGCGAGATAATCGCCATTCCCGCCAAGTACGATGTAAAGCCTTATGCCTACGGATTTCAAAAGGACTCTCCCTACTTGGGCCTCTTCAATCACTACTTGAAACAACTTCGTGAACGAGGAACCACCAAAAAGATACTCGAAAAATATGACAGCCGACCGCAAGTCTGTCCAGATTACAGTGGAAAACCCTTGGGACTGAACAATTGCTTCACGGGTAAAATGTCTGGTTTGAGTTTGTTTACATAAAGTCATGGTTTTCATTGTCCTCTTTCTTACCCTTTAGCATTTGTGTGCCTAATCCTGGGCTTGTTGGTCGGACTAGCCCTATTAGTCATTGAAAAATCGGCTCAATTGATATCTGATTTCACTGGTCTCAGCTTCAATTGGCTTTATTCATATGGAAAGATGGATCCACTCAAGGAAGATCAGGTCATTATGGAAGATGCAAATCTTGATTTTATGGCCAAAGTGATCATTCAGGAGAAGAGTAAACGCATTCGAGATCTTGAGGACCAATTGAACCTTTACCAAAACGGATCAGGGGAATCAAAATCCAGCCTTTCTCTGCGAAGAAGAAGAAAAGAGCGAATGATTGAAGGAAGCAAGCCAAGACAGGGGATATTTGGTTATTATTAGAGCGAACCAAGCTGGACCACAGGTTCCGGAACAAATGAAGTCCGAAATATTTGGTTGATTTCGCTTTTATTTATTTGAAGATGATTTGTAAAAATATATTTATGTGCAAATATTTCACTGTTTTAACATGTTTAGTAAACGTAGATTATCTTGACAATCTGGACGGTTTGTTACTTGTGTCCGTCGATTTTTTTTTCAGTCACTGTTAATGATCATTTGGTTGAGACCGTGATAGGATAATTCGACTTTGTAGACAACTCGATTCCGGTGGACAAATTGATGCAGTAGACAAAACGTGCAGTCCATTGGGTCGAGTGGTCTTGGGTCAAGGTGTGCAATGTTTTGAATTGTTTTAGAACAATGGATGGATGGATGGATGGATGGATCCATCCATCCATCCATCCATCCATCCATCCATCCATCCATGTTCCTCATTCGAAAACTGATAACAACATAAACAACATCAACTGACTCGTGTCTTTCCAGTCCCTCAATGACTTGCTCTGCGTGCTCAATCAGTTCGGTAACCGTGCTAAAATGTACTCGGAACAAAGGCTGGTTAGGGATCTTGCCTTGGATCCCAATCTCATGGAGTCTGTTAACTAAAATACCATGATCTACCTTGTCAAAGGCCTTGGCAAAGTCGAGATAAACTACATCAACTGATTCGTGGCCCTCTAGTCCCTCAATAACTTGCTGTATATGTTCAATCAGTTGGGTAACCGTGCTAAAATGTGCTCGGAACCCATGCTGGCTGGGAGGAAGGACTTCATGAATATCAAGAAATTCAACAAGTTTGAACTTCATGATCTTCTCAAACACTTTCGCAATATTCGAAGTGAGAGAAGTCGGCCTATAGCTTCTGGGGAGCGGCTTACTCGTATATCCCCCTTTAAAAATTGGAACAACGTGAGCTAACTTTAGTAAAGATGGAAACTTGCCCTGATCCAAGATACGTTGAAAAGACAGGAGCAAGAACCTTTGAGCATCTCATCAGAAATTGAGATGTCACACCAACAGGCCCAGGAGAGCTCAGAACCCTCAAGTCCCTCATGGCTTTTAAGGCATCTTGATCTGTGACTCCAAGATCATCTACAAGTCCTCAACTGGGTAGCCTCGCCAATATCAGCAATGAGCTGTTGCTCCCAAACTCTCAGGAAATGAAAACACGCTAGAGAAATGATCTCCAAGCATGTTAACCATAGCCTCTGCATTGCCTATGGCTTCCCCATCCACCACAAAAGGCCCTCCAAGGTGTTTCATTATCCTTTTAGAGTTTACATGAGAGAAAAAAGCCTTCAGATTCGACTTATTCTCCTGGACCACTCTAGTCTCTTTTTTCCACTGGTCTTTCTCAATGAAGGCCTTGATTCTACCTTGGATCAAATCCAACCTTTTTTAAGGGTAGCCACAAGCACTGGATTCAAATTGCCTGGAGCCTTTTTACTAATTTACAACTCTTTTTGAACAGCTGTGTCCCACCTTTCGGGACACATTCAGGGATAGCTAGTATAAGGCAAAACTCTTCAAAGACTAAAATCATGCTCTCTTAGTCTCTGCCTATGAACGGTACCAGTTTCAGAATAATCAGCTGATCCAGTTCTTCTAATCTCTCTACAATCAACAGTCATTGTTTGTCTTTGATTTTTTTTATGTATTAATACTTTGCCAGGGAAAATAATTCTGGACATTTTCCGAGATGTAAGCTGAAAGTAACTACCAGAAATGGCAACAGCTCTGAGGCAAGGATTTCTCCTTGTCGACTACTGGTATTGGACTTGACACAATCAAGAACTCCTCCAGGTCTTCTTGACACAATGAAGGTGGACCATGAAGGTTAAAACCATTTAGAAGCTCGAAATGGCACCTGTGAACGCCTCGATGTATTCGTAACAACTGTCTTTATTTTCCGAACTTTCTCAGGGTGCCTATCGTGGCACTACACTTCACCCCCATACCCCAAAAGTGATTTAGAATAACACAAAGAATTCTATTTTTTTGACATTTTTGGCCATTTTCTGCCATTTTTGTCACATATTTTGGACCAATTTCTGCCATTTTATGCAACCAATTTCTGCCAGGCAGTAAAAAATGGCTTTTAATAATTTCTCATCTCTGCAAGAGGGAGCTCTAAAGTCGAACGAGCCATAAGAGAAGCCTTCATTCGTCGGTGGAAACGCTCCACTTTGCTATTCATTTTTGGGTGATTCGAAGTTGTATTGTTATGGGAAATTCCCAATAGTTGCATCAGCTCTTACCACAAAGCCGGGGTAAATTGCCTACCTCGGTCTTTGACGATCAAAACAGGCATTCCATACCGTTGGATCGATCCATGCAGAAGAGCCATCGTGAAAAACGATCTACCACGGCCAAT
This sequence comes from Tigriopus californicus, assembly GCF_007210705.1. Taxonomy (NCBI): domain Eukaryota; kingdom Metazoa; phylum Arthropoda; class Copepoda; order Harpacticoida; family Harpacticidae; genus Tigriopus; species Tigriopus californicus. Next base: position 8,588,611 of record NC_081445.1, on the reverse strand, counting down.
GAGTACCAAAATTCTTGGCTTGGCAGGAGGAGACCAACAATGTCAACGTGTAATTCGCCATACTTGACAATGAGAGGATGTTCTAATTGTTGTAAGAGGTTTTAGTGTTTTACACTGGTGTTTTAGTATTTTCGAGTAACGGTTGTGTGACGAATTACTATTTTTGACCATAGTCATTATTGCTTCAATTCGTTCCTTTTATTGAGGAACGACTAATGCCCTGCAAATAACACAGCAAACATTGTTGAAGGATTAGACCTAAACACCGGATTGGAAGGCATCTAACTTAAGTTATCCTTTCGGTTGCAAGGGCCTGGTGACGCCTAGGCCGAGGCGCAAGCCTGCGGCAGCTCGGTTGCAAGGGCCCAAATCTCGCAACACTGTGTGTTGTATAATTTGGGCCCACAAAAAGAAATGTGTGCCGGAAAGCGTACGTAAGTAGTTTGTGATCTGTGAGCACGTGGAACAAAGCATCTGGTAAGGCCTCGCCGATGTGTCGGAACTTTAAGGGCTAAATATATGCCCAACAACTCTCTGTTATAAGTTGAAATTCGTTTTTACCGGTTGTCCAATTTCCGGCAGAAAAATCTAATTGGGCGCCAACTTATGTAGGTAGCCTGTTCCAATAGAGCTCCCGCTGCAGTATCCGAAGCACCAGTACACACATATCCCGGGTGTGCCATAAGTCCTCGGACACGTTTGTAAAACCCTGTAGCTCAGTGATTAAGATAGATATTTAAAAAAAAAAATATTTGCAGATGCTTTTTAGCATATCAAGTTAAATCTTTTGTTTCAACAACTAATCTTAGTTTTGCCTCTTTGTGCTTCATAACACTGATGAAAAATATCTGTAAAAAATAATTTTGCGAATCAAGGCTGGCGAAAGCGCCAGGATCGTTGCGACCGACTTCAACATCGCTAGGAGCACCGTGTGCAGGGTCAAGAACACATATAATGCCACTGGCAACTTCAGTGATTGCCCAAAATAAAAAAGCAAAACAAAATATTTTGACTTCCACTGGTCTGGATCAAGGGCAACCTGGACGGCAAAGGATGCTGCTACCCGTCACACTTCTGACGTCGCTCTGAAGTATCTGGAGTTGAAGTTGAGCTCCAATGAATTCCGGTGCAAGGAAATTGCAATCCCCTATCATTGCTCTAAAGGGATCTGAATAAAAGGCATTTGAATCTGAAAACCTTAACCTAGTTTTTAATGGTCCTGATGTGTTTCATTTTCAATGAGTCCTCGAAAAAACCAATTGCAAGTCCCAATGTGAGTAGATAGGGAACTTTATGATACGCAATTTGCATGCTTAATAACAGATTTGGAGCAAGGCTTATTTCCAAAGTTAGGACTGCCACTCAACTCAATGAAAAAAGCTACGTATGATTGTTAGATGAGCTTTTTGTAGCATACATTAAGTGAAAGTGACAAGTCCGTTTACTACTTGAAGCACTTTAAAGTACGGTAACTAAGCATTAGCAATGGCAGGAGGTGAGAAAGCACTCGTTCAATCTGGTGCACCCACTAAATTCCAATAATTAGAAATTCCATCCTCCCTTTCATTTGCCTCTGTAACATCACAGTTGTAACCATCTGTTAGACTGTGTTGATCATTCATCTTTAATCCAACTAATCAAAAATCAAAAAAAGAACAAGAAAGCGTAGTTTATGTTTATTAATCTATTTCTTATTTTCATCATATCATATCCCACTTCAAAAATGGAAATAAAAGCTTTTCACTTTTTGTTCTACTCCCTACAGTATAAGTGAAACTATCGGGCGAATTGGCCCTATTTAAACTGAGGCTAGCTTTAAAAAGAACAAGAAAGCGCAGTTTAACGCGACCATTTTGGGGTTGATTCGGGATCTTGTCGTGCCATTTTTTTAACCTTTTATTGCAACTTTTAAGGGCATGTTGATGATATAACTTTCAAATGTCCCACTAAGTGATGCCAAACAAATATCTGTATGTACTTATAGATTAGCCTGTAAATCCTATGAAGGGTCGTAGATATATCATGCAACTCATTTAAGGAAAACCCTGATTTTCGAATTTGTAAATGACATGCTATGAAATTCAATTGCAATCACTTCTCAAATAAGCTCTTTCTTCACAATAAATGGAACCCGTGTCAACCATTCATGGTTCTTAGATTTCTACAATAGAATTCAGACAAAAAAGTGTTTTTGTGAGAGAATCATAAAGCAGGTCAGTGGTGCTCTTTTCCTACTTTCACAATTTGCTGAGCAATCGATTGGCCGGAGCAAGTAAATTTTCGTGAAACCTTTAAAGGGGACGCAACAACCATTCTTTTTCAAAATCTTCTCCAATTTTGTTGTAGGTGTGTCCCTTGAGAGTAGAGATCTTGAGCAACGAGGGGCGTACAACAAGAACGACGTGGGATCAATTATTGACTGATCATTTTTTTTCTAAATCGGCACCATTGGAAAATTCAGATAGCTTGCAACAGCAGCATTTATGGAAAATTCTGTATAAAAGGTTGACGCCAAATTATTGGCTTGAGTTTGAAGAGTGCTATGCTGAACTACAGAAAGGTGTAAAGCTCTGGGAATTCATATCAATATGCCTTCTCTAGTAAAGGGTTCTACTCCTTTTGCTTATAACCTTATGATGGCACAAATTATTAACTTTTTTTTGTTTTGCATGTCTTTCACTTGCCATGTTTGATCCAATACCAAAGGACCTTAATGCTTTCATTTGGCAGTTCTATGGTTGTATGCAGTGCATTTGTGAAGTCTGCATATAAGTGCCAGAGCCACTTTTCAAAACATATCCTTGTAACGAAATTATTTCAAATTTAAGAAGAATTTCAAGCAAAACCATGGGTTAGTTTCAGATTTCATTTGAATTTAGTCAGCGTGGGGTAATGTTTTTGAGGGTAGGCCCCTCGTATCAGCAATGCTCGTTAAATCTGCCCCCAGACGCCTCCACTTTCTCTGCTCCTTTCCGAATTGAAGAAAAACTTTGGCTCATTTCAATTCCGGAATTGAAAGTGAGATCATTGAAATTGAATTGTCTTTGAAAAATACACTTTTGAGAAAGAATGCAATGCCTTTTTTTGGTCATCATCATTGGTACTTTTGGACAAACGTTCTTTGTTTCTTCCCTTTTCCCTCCTTTGCCGTTCTTGAACGATTTCATGGGGAAGTTCAACTTACTTGGATCTGCTTTGTATGTGCCATTCAGCAAATTTGAAAAGGATTTAATGTCGTTTCGAAAACAAACCAGGTGAGATGCATAAACCAAACCATTGCGCTTCATGTCAAAAGTGCTGAAATAGGTAGTTAAATGTAATATTACCAAGCCCAATGATTTTCTCTTGAAAATCCTATTCGATTTAAGTTCGTTCTGTTAAAAATTAGGTTAGAGCTATTCAACTTTCATGCAGGGTTTTTCATTAACAAATTATTGTAATCTAGACATCAGGGGCTCTCTTTGCCCTACTAATCATGCAAGGAAGTCACGCATGTCATGCTGAATTTTGTTGAAAAAGCCACAATTAGTGCTGAATCAAAATATCTAATAGCTTTTATGAAACTCAACCGATCAACGGAGTTAAATTTTCACTTACTGGAGCCCATAACTGGTTCTTTGCCTTAACAATGTTCCAATATTCGAGGTCAAATTGATATTTGGTTGCGATGTATTTAGCAGATATAAAATAAATCTCGTTCATGCACCCGACTTTATATTGGTCGAATAGTAGTTGTTGCTTCCTCCCACAGTTACAATTCTGCCGTGTTGTGGACTTCTTGTAAGCAACACTCCATATCTTAAGTGCTCCTTGGTTACATGAAACATCTAAACGTTCAGTATTTTGCAGTCAATCATCTTAAAATTACCATCACTTTTAGAAGCTTTAATTGCTTTTGAAATAAAAATTGCCTTTATTTAAATGTGCAGTTCATTGTTTGAATTTTTTGGACACACAATACTCTCTTTCTTACCAATTAAAAGCACAATATCTAAATCACTTAGGAGGTGTCATTTTTAGGCCCTTATTTTCATTTTGTGCAAGGTAAACGTTTCACAAATCAATCTGACTTATAGATCCAAAACTATGAAAACGATTGATTTGAACAATTCCAAGATGCTGAAAAAGCACCAGCATAATGCTCATGAGCTTGGCGTGGTTTTGGATTTGAGTATATCTAACCCGTTCCTCCATGACGTGGTTGCTTCTCAAACCAACAAAAATTACTGGTTGGTTGGCGTAACCGGAATGAAAATTCAGGAGATTAAACACATTTTGGATGAATTCCCCATGGATTTAAACGAACAGATATATTTGTATGACATCCAAAACGCCCGGGTTATTCTTCACGAGGCCTACAAAATTCATCCCTCAAAGAAGGCCAGATTCCAAAAGATCGGATTTTGGAGCAATTCTTCTCGTCTGCAAATATCAAACGGAGAAATTTGGGACAGACGAGCTGATTTGGAGGTAAGTGCATAGAACGGGGACGCGAAACTTGACAGAATTTTTTTCTAGAGTTGCACTTTTGAGCGTGTCTGTTTCACCTGGATGAAGAAGCTTTAGTGTGACGATGTTGATTCATGGCGACTTTTGAGCGTGGACCGTCTTGAGAGTGAGAATAAGTATCGTGCTCGGTTACTTCCTTGAAAGATGAGTTTTCTTTTCACTTTTTTTGAAATTCACAAAAAGTCATTACGAGGGCAAAGGTATTTTTTAGATTCTAAATTAATTTCAAATTTTTCAAGGTTCTTATCAGAAACGAAAAATCTTGGATCGTCTAATTCTAGTGGAAAAACAACCCAGCACGTGGATGGCATAATCTAGTATCTAGACTTGCATAGCATTGCCCAAACTATTTTGGCTTAAAAACTAACCTAAAAACATTTATAATTGATTTAGACTTTTAAAAAATCCCAAGGCATGGCAATGACATTCACTTGTGCATTCAAAAAATAATCTAATTCGTTGGTGGATCAAATATTATGTGATTATAAAATCAAGCAAAAATAATACCTTTTTCCGTCTTGAACTGCTAGGGGATCCCATTCGATTAGCGGTAAGGAAGTCCGCAAAACAAAAGAGAATTTTGAAAATGATATTGTCATGTATGTATGTATTTTTTTATTATTTTTTTTCTCTTTTTTATTATTTCTTTGCGGATCGTTTGGCTAGTCTAGTTTGGGGGAGATGCTCTCTCAAAACGTAAAATTAAGGTGAACGAAAAAAGACCCATTTTCTAAAAAATCCATATACTCCGTCAAAATAAGCTGAATATCACGAGCAATAACTACTATGAAGCTTCCCTACTTCCTATTCGGACATTTAGGCAAGCGCTGGTACCAGCAAACAAACTTGCCTGCCAATGCCATTGATGCAAAATTGGCGTGTCAGATTAGTTTTAACGAAGCTGACCTTTCCTCATAGAGCAATGTGAAAGAAGGGTCAGCTCCTCTAAAACGTGTTTGAAGCCTCAAACTTGCCTCACTGACACTGGTACCAGCAAACAAACTAACCCGCCAGAGCTTGTCTGAATTGTCGTCACGATCAAAACAACGTCACGCTGAAGCTTCCTGACTAGTGTTCTCAAACTTACGCAAACAACATTTATTTGCATCCTGGGCCCTTAAATGGATCTTTTTGCACCCTGAACCTTTATTTGCATCATTTGCATCTTTGGTACGTTTTCGCATTTTTATGCATTTTAGGCTTCTTTTGACTGATTTTGTTTGGGCCGAAAATTTGTATTTTCGTTATTTTGATGAGAAATTGGCACCCCTGACGTATGTCTGCACTTGACAATTTAGGGTCCCGCCTGCCATCGCTTTCTTAGGACAAAGATCGTTGTACAACACACTGGAAAATGTTGAATGAGCATATTTTGTCAAACAAAACTCCATAAACAGCAACCCACTAAGGACTTTTAAAAATGGCATTGGCTGAAGTTGATTTCTAATAATAGCAAGCAGGTTTTCTTTGGTATAAAAACTGGTGATCTCCGGGAGCGACTTGAATTTTCCTTCCATGGTGTGATCTCAGAACCTATCCCAGACACCCTGACACCAGTCATCCAAACTTGAAGTGTCCCTACTGGCTTTTGATTACTAAAAGGGACAAGTCAAAGCTGTTGTATTGACAACACCTGTGATTGCTATGGAAGTTAAATCTTAGATTAGTGTTCAGATACTGATCCATTGGAATCTGAGTATTATATTAGAAAATATGTGTCAAGCTTAATATATTGCTCAAAATACCTTAGTATACCATAACAATATAAGGCATCTTTGAAGTTTATTTGCATCCTTATTTGCATCCTGGGCTTGTTTTTTACGTCTTTATTTGCATATTGAGGACCTTTGTTTATGCATAATTTTGATAACCCTATTCATAACGATGAAAAAAACACAATCAGAAGTGCAAAACTTCAAAAGACCATGATCAAGTTTCAGAGCGCCATGTAGAACTCAGGTCCAGCTGGGAATTTCTTAAAACGAAAGGATCTAATTAGATCACTCAAATATCAATACGAACCTGGCGATGCGGCAAGCGTTGTCATCCATTGCAATGTTTCCTTAAATTTAAAAACAACATTTTTAATCAAAGATCTTTCGCAGCTTTTTAAGACTGACAATCAATATTTGTATCCTACTCAAGGGTACCTTTATCAAGGATACCTGTAACACCAGTTAATGGTCTCTTCAGACGTTTTGGCACGCTCTGATGTCTCCACAATAACGTGCCTGTCAGAATCAGTGATGCAACAATGGCACTGGGCAGGCTTTTGAACGAAGCTGACCGCAAATCATTGCACTCAGAAAGAAGGGCCAGCTTCGCAAAAACGTGTTTGAAATGCCAATTTTACATCACTGACAGTGGTGAAAGTAAACAAATGAACCTGCCAATGCTTAAACATCCTCATGCTTTGTCATTGGAGGTCACTTTTTGACCAAAATTACTATTTTGCTACAACAAATAGCCCTTACCAATACGTTTTCAGGGGATTGAATTCAAGATCGCCACCCTGTACTCGCCACCCTATATTACAGCTATGATCCCAATTAATAAATCTAGTTACGGAGTTCCGGAAAATTATGCTTTAACGGGAATGCTTGCTGATGTTTTTGCAAATCTAAAGGTAGGTACACGTGTCTTGACCTTTGCATCACAGTTATTGCATCTAACTTGCCATTCATGCAGGAAATCTTGAACTTCACTTTCGTTGTGACCAAACCACAGGATGGCCATTATGGTGTTGTGAACAATGATAGAAAAACATGGACGGGAATGGTGGGAATGCTCCAAAACAAAGACATAGACATGGGTGAGAAAGTATTTCTTGCCCTCTTTCCGACAATTCCCATTAACTTTGAAATCAAGGGAAAGAATAATGAAATAGATTAAGGTTAAGATTCGCCCGTGTAAGCAATAGATTTAAACCAACGAACGAAAGAAAGTTTTGACAAAGATTACTGGCCACTTTAAAGCAATGTCATATCTTAAACCCCTCAGCATTGTGCAAAAGTAGTATGATTATTATCACTTGGTAATTGGCTCTGCTAATGATTGAATGTTAGGAAAATTTTAGCAGAATATAGTACCTATCATACACGAGAAATGGAATTGTCACACAGTAACAAATCAAAGGATCTTGACTTATATCATAATCTTGTACTTTTTGCGTCTACTTTCCATGGAAGTTTGTTGCAATGTACAAAAAGCTTTTTGATTGACCAATTTTCACGTCTTAAGCTATTTGAGAGGCAAGCAGTGAATATTTTTTTTTGTGGACTTCCTTAACGCCGCTGGGAAACTATTACTTAACTTATTTGATCGACCAACGAATTAAAGTTGGCTGATCTGGCTAACCCTCGAATATAAGGTTGATCTTTAGTCAAAAACTTGTCCAAGTCTAACTTAAATCCTGCTACTGGATCAACGCCTACATACGCCTTGCGAATATTTGAAGGCAGCAAATTCAACAATGAAGGAGCCCAAGGAATTTCGAAGAGAGTTGGACTTCTTTGTTTTAACTAGCCTGGATTCTCGAGGGCTTGAAGATGCTCTCAAAAAACTCACGTTAAGCGTCTACGGTCACTAGAATTGACCCGAAATCCTGGCAATCATGAATGCTTTTGAAAACGTACAATATCAGATACCTTTCGTACCTTCTCTGAGTACTGTACAATCCCAACCTTTCTAACCTCTCCCAATACGAGAGCTCTCTCATATCTTCAATGTTCCTAATAAAACATCTTTGGACCTGCTCGAGCTTTTGCAAACCTGCTGAACTAATTGGAGCCCAAATGAGCGAGGCATATTCAAGATGCGGCTGAACAATCGATTTGTACAGAGTTAGCATCGTGACACTATCTCTGGACTTAAACGTGCGATGTATCCAACCACATGTTTGAAAAGCTTTTCCAACTTTCAACTGGATATGCTCATCGAACTTTTCATTACTTTAGAGGACTACACCTAAATCCTTCATGGATGAGACCTGCTCAATGCCCTTGCCTTCAACATCTAATAATGGAGTGTCTAATGACGTCGACCCAAAGGTCATTGAGAGGAATTTCATTCCATTCAGTGCCATGTTACTCGCAGCAACCCAAGAGTAGATTTGGTCTAGGACCTCTACCAGACAACCGGAATTCTGACCATTCCTACCAACTACCAATTTTGTATCATCAGCATAGGAAGAGATACTGACATTACTACTACCAAGCTTCTGCAGCGGAGCAATGAAGATGATGAAAAGGAGAGGACCCAAAATGGAACCCTGAGGAACACCCGACTTGACATCATGTATGTCACTAAGGGATCCCTCAACCTTAACTAATTGCTTCCTACCAGAAATGAAACTCCTTAACCAATTGAGAGCCTTGCCTTGGATCCCAATCTCATGGAGCCTGTTAACTAAAAGACCATGATCTACATTGTCAAAAGCCTTGGCAAAGTCGAGATAAACTACATCAACTGATTCGTGGCCCTCTAGTCCCTCAATAACCTGCTGTATATGTTCAATCAGTTGGGTAACCGTGCTAAAATGTGCTCGGAACCCGTGCTGGCTAGGAGGAAGGACTTCATGAATACCAAGAAATTCAACAAGTTTGAACTTCATGATCTTCTCAAACACCTTTGCAATATTCGAAGTGAGAGAAATCGGTCTATAGTTACTGGGAAGCGACATATCTCCCCCTTTAAAAATTGGAACAACATGAGCTTGAGCTAATTTTAGTGAAGAGGGGAACTTGCCCTGGTCCAAGATGCAACGCATCAAGTACGAGAAAACAGGAGCAAGAACCAGTGAGCATCTCATCAAAAACTGAGATGTCACACCATCAGGGCTAGGAGAATTCGAGTCCCCTACAATTAATACCTTCGAGCAAACTGACTGGTCCAACTCATTTCCTATGAATTTGAGAGCTGACAAGAACGAGCTTACTGAACAAGAGGGGGCCTATATATTGTCGCAATGGACAGATCAAGACTTTGAAGATGACGAACTAAGACGTCTGCTTCTCCATTCGACATTTTTACATGACTAATGTGTATGTCATTTCGAACATTTAGACATACGACCCCATGCAGAAATATGGGAATGTCAAGGCGTACTCTATCATATTGAACTAAATTGAAACGAACCATGGCCAGCTCTTCATCTAAAGCCCCTGGTCGAAGCCAGGTTTCTGTCATGGAAATGAACGAGACCTGCCTATCTAAAGCTAGTTCTTCAAGAACCTTGATATTTGTGCTATCCTTTTTGGAAATAAGACAATGCGCATTCAGATAAAGCCCTTTTACGGGCTTATTGTCCTTCGATGGACTAGTGCTATCAAATCTTTGACTAGGCATGCTACTAGGCCTACTAGAATAGTATTGATATTGGGATCATCTCCTTGTAATATGAGTGTTCATATGCAGTAGAATTGTACAGTATGAGACTAAACTAGTCCAGTGTCAATATCATTCCACAATTCATTTTTTATTCTTCCCGTTGATTTTTGTCAGCTCTAAGTAAATACAAAGAAGACGGCTCTAGTAATGGATTATGTAACAATGAACGTTTTATACTAACTTTTTAAAGTTAACACCTTTTCGTGTTGTCATAAATGTCAAAATGTTATTTAAAGCTTGAAAGTTTCAAAGCAATGCAAAAATAAAAAAGTCCCACATTTGATAGAAACCCCTGCACGGCCAGAAATTGAGTGCCGTATTGCAGAATATTTTATAAATCTAGTTTATACACTTTTCAATGCTTAATTTGGCCAAGGGGCAGCTTTGGAGGACTCTCCTAGCAAAAGAATGCCCTGAAATTTCCCTAAAATCCTTTTCATGAAAATGTGTAGCTTTTTTATCTCAGGGAACCATGACGAATAAGTTTCATGTACGAGGTGTGCCCATTCTAAAATCAGAATATCGAAATAACTCAAAAATGCGGATGTTAGTGCGGAAGCTTATTAATTGACATTTTTCCACGTAATCGCCCTCTTTATCAATACATTTATGAATCCGCTCCATCCCTGACAAATATGCGGTTTTGAAGTCATCTTCTGATAGAAGTTTCCTTACTGCCGCATTCTAGACGTGGCTTTCTGTATCCCCAGTGATATTCTTCCATGCAATGAGTGATTTGACCTTTGGGAACAGAAAGAAGTCGCATGGGGGTCAAGTCTGAGCTAAAGGGTGAATGTGGGATGTCCCAATGTGCTAGGAAGAATATTAATTTTGGGGATACAGTCAACCATGTTTGGATTGCGGCAGTAAGGACCCTTCTATCAGAAGATGACTTCGCACCGCAAATTTGCCGTGGATGAAGCAGATTAATAAATGTATTAATAGAGAGGGTGATTACGCGGAAAAATGTCAATAAATACGTTTTCGCACCCGCATCCGCATTTTTGAGTTATTTCGATATTCTGATTTTAGAACAGGCACACCTCGTAGATGGGATACACATGAGCAATTCATATAAAGAAACACTATACATCAAAACTTTCTTTTAAGAATTGGCATTTTTTCTGATATTCGTTTTTTTTAAGTTCTACACTGTAATCGTTTGTTGTCTATAGTTTTCTAGATTGACGGGCAACGATAAGTGAGCGATTGAATATTATTCAACGAACTGATTTCCAACTTTTGCAATGTCATTTCCTGACTTTGTTTTATTTTTACTTCTCTTTGCAGCAGTCACAGATTTCACTGTAACCGTGGAAAGGTCACTCGTGATCAGTTTCACTGAGCCCATCACTCAAATATATCACAGCTTGTTCATCAAGAATCCAACCGGAACTCCTCATTACACGGCTTATATAGAACCATTACATTGGATGGTTTGGTTAACCTTGGCGTTTTTCATCTTTTTCATCCCTTTAATCCTGTATCTGAGTGCGAGGTATTACTTGAGTGGTTTTTCTAGTGATTGGCGGGTGCTTGCTCTTTATTCAAACATCATCTGCCTCTAGGTTTTATGGCTATGGATCACATACCGCCAATAGACGTGAATTAACTTTGGGAAAATGTTACGCATTTATTGCTGGCATATTGACATCTGCCCGAGCTTGGGACAATGCACCATCACCTTTGAAGGCCAGACTGGCCTTTTTCAGGTACATATTGGGTGTTGGCCGTCGTTTGGACAGCTGTATGTATAAAACATAATGGAAGAACTTTTGGGGGGTCTGCAAAAATTTCAAGAAGCACCCTGCTCAAAAAATCACTTCACGTTAAGGCATTTTACGAGTACTTATCTCCATGTCTCGCAAATGTCTTAGCAAATCCCAACTTCAAGAAAAAAAACGACTTGCTCCATTTGTTCTAACTGTACTATACAGGCTTTTTGAATTCCAGTTCAGCATGAGTATTTTAGCACTATCTTTTATCTTTTTTGACAGTCTTTTGGTTGGTGGCACTCTAGTATTTTGGCATTGGGAGGCCATGCTAATATCTTATTTGTCAAGTCGGGTGATTGTTCTTCCCTTCGAAACCCTTCGAGGCATGTCGATCGTATTCTGGACTGTTGAACTTACTTCAATCTTTACAAATGCAATTCTTTATGGTAACACTCTATATTTGAATTTTCTTTTTTTAATAAGCCGTTTTTCTAAAAGCTCCATATATTTTTCAAAATGACATGTTAGCATATCTGGTCAAGAATATTTACATGCCAACTTGCGTAAAAAGATTAACGTAATTCATGTGGCAAAACACCTGTCTTTCAAGCTTAATACTTGAATTACTGCAAATGCACTAAAAGTGCAAAGCTCTGTTCTGCTTTTTTAAGGGCACACTTTTGTGCCAGTTGTTAGTTTCTTTCAATATTTTGATAAGGTAAAATCAGTAAAAATGACAAGGAAATTCAAGCATGTTCAGCAGTTCAAATATAACAAAATCCATGTCAAAGGCCTGGCAGAGAACTCAGATTTCAAGATATCCCTCACCTCTGGAACCGCATATATGGATGCATTCAAACGGAGTTACGATCCTTTGTGGCAAAAAGCATGGAAAGAACGAATTGAACCCAATTTGCACACTTATCCCACAAGTAAGCCATGACTTCATAGACACGGAACACATTGGCTGAGTGACCATTATGATTTTTAGGTGCTGAAGGTCACACCAAAAACATAATGAAATCCCCTTCAATAGCTCATTATGACAACTTCTTTGCCATCAGGTGAGTGATGTTAGTACGTCAAGGTAAACCCACTCAAGTTAACTTTTAAACTGGCTTGATGAAGCGAAAGAGACAATAAAGACGATAACTTTAATTGATCGATTCATCATGTTTTTCTTCAAAAAAACCAAAGTCTCCTTATTACACATATCGTACATGTCCATGCTTATGCCGAGAGAAGTAAAGGTAATTAAGAAAAAAATAATGTGACACCCTGATTTTGGGCATTTTAAGGAGGGAGAATTAAGACAAGCATCACAGGCAACTTGAAGCTTGATCCCATTTACATTTTTACCACCGATTGAGTTGTGCTAAAGCTCAGAAAATATCGATTGTGGTGTAGTTCTGTCACTGCACATACATCTTGACTCCATACCAGAATCATGTTTGCTTCGGCAAGCTGGCAAATTGAAAAAAGTGACAAATTCAGCCTATTTCCAGCTAAAGTTGATTCGTTTAGATTATCATTCCACGAAATGCCGAAAAACAGGGTGTCACAGTACATTTTTCCTTGAATTTCTTTTATTTCACATGGTCAATACATGTGTGATAGAAAATTTCCATAGTATCAAAAAAGAATCTGCCGATTTCACTCGTCAGTGATTAGGGCCCATTCTGGGAATCTTTTAGCGTCTTGTCTGCTTTAGCGGATTGTGAGATAATCGCCAATCCCGCCAAGTACGATGTAAAGCCTTATGCCTACGGATTTCAAAAGGACTCTCCCTATTTGGGCCTGTTCAATCACTACTTGAAACAACTTCGTGAACGAGGAACCACCAAAAAGATACTCGAAAAATATGACAGCCAACCTCAAGTCTGTCCAGATTATAGCGGAAAGCCCTTGGGACTGAACAATTGCTTCACGGGTAAAATGTGTGGTGTGGATTGGCATGCATTACAAAAGACAGGCAAATTGTGTAAAAGAATTGTTGTCACTAAAGACCACTTTCTTACACATTTACACTATTCCCCTTTATTTGCACATTTTTACTTGAACTTTGCACTTTATCTTGCATGTTTTGGTTTGAATCAGAGCTCCCTTGGTGTTAGAATTGGTTTCAAAAATCGCAATATAGCTGCTTTAATTACCTCCTCCAGGTTAACTATCTTCTCTTTTATAGGAAGAAAAATAAAAACTTTTTCTTCTGTTAGATTAATGTAGAAACTAAATCAATGTTGCAGATCTGCTGCTGGGAAAAGAGGATAGATAAGCAGGGGGAAGCATTCCTTGACCTAAAGTTATGCCAATCTGGTGCGAAATTGATGCAAAATTCGGTTTTTATGAGGGCACTTTCGTACTACTTTGAAAAATAGATTTGAATATCCCTTCTTTTGCCCTTAACTACGCATTACATCACCGTTTTCATTGGCTTCTTTCATACTTTTTAGCGTTTGTATGTCTAATCTTGGGCTTGTTGGTCGGACTGGCCCTATTAGTCATTGAAAAGTCGGCTCAAATGATATCTGATATCACTGGCCTCAGCTTCAATTGGCTTTATTCATGTGGAAAGATGGATCCACTCAAGGAAGATCAGGTCATTATGGAAGATGCAAATCTTGATTTTATGGCCAAAGTGATCATTCAGGAGAAGAGTAAACGCATTCGAGATCTTGAGGACCAATTGAACCTTTACCAAAACGGATCAGTGGAATCAAAATCCAGCCTTTCTCTGCGAAGAAGAAAAAGAAAAGAGCGAATGATTGAAGGAAGCCATCAAGGAAAGGAAACATTTGATTACTATTAGAACTAATCAGACAGGACTAGTGATTTTTTAGAACATTTTTGTAATTGGAAGCAACAAGTTCAATGACAACAAGGCATCATTCTGGAAGTCTGAAATGATTAAAACCTTGTGCTAAACCTATTTATTTTTGATCAGTCACTCTATCTCACATGCTGTAAGTTGACGTACTTTAAATTCTAATATGACACGCCCAAAATTCCATTCAAAGCCTGCTATGATCACGAATTCAGTCTATTTCTTGCTTGAAAAATAAAACTTAAAAAAAAAAACAATTGCTCGCTTAAAAGTCGAATCAGGAGATTCAAGAGGCCATACATGTTTCAATTGATGTTGAGCCAAGGTATTAGTACAGAGAGAGAGCTACACCCAAAATAACATTTTTTGATTTTTGCAGTACAACTCACTCAATTAATGAAAATTGTTATGATGGACCAAGGCAGTCAGTGACAAACTGACTCAAAATCCGGCCAAAAGTTATGTACTAGCTGATGAAGTCAAGTGTTCGCATTTTTTCCCGCGCATTGTGAGGTCTAGACATTTTATGGTCTCTGGACTTAAACATTAGTGATGGGATCAGATAAATATTCAAAATCAAGGTTGCCGAAAAACATGGAAAGTGTAGCACCGACAGATTACATCGCCACGTAAAATTTATAAGCCTGAGTAAAAAACAACCCTGGTTGGACAAAAGGAAAATCAGGGTTACTTTTTGAGGCTAATTAGCGGGTTTCCCACATTCCACCAGTCATGCCATATGGCATTGAGAATGTAAATTGGCAGCCCTGGTTGCAACCTCCCGTGATTATAAATTTGGTCCCCATCAGTATTAAACATCTGACAAATCCAACCGTACGCCAATAGATAACTTCATATATAGATCGATCAAGGGCGCTGCGATCGCATGTTTTCGTCTCAGCTGTCGCTGGTGGAAAAAATGTTTCATTCGTAGTCAAGCTAATAAGGACAACTATGGTGCAAATTTGAATCGTTGACGGCTCGTCCAAATTCAGAGTAGAAACCCCTAATAAGACTCCTTGTCAAGCAATTNTTGGTTGCCGATGCCCTCTCTCGTAATTGCCTTGCCAACTTAACCTTGCC
>NC_081445.1:8572563-8573059 GCF_007210705.1 Tigriopus californicus | reverse complement strand
GCTTGCGTCTTCACCCAGAAAAATGCCAGTTCGGACAAAGCACCCTGCATTTCCTCGGGCACAATATTTCTTCGGCTGGAATCCAACCCTTGAGTTCCAGAGTGGACGCTATTACGCAATTCCCTGTTCCTGCCACAGTTGGTTCCTTGCGACAATTCCTTGGAATGCTATCCTTTTATCACCGCTTCCTTCCAAACATTGCCCAGACTCTCATTCCTCTGTTTACGGCTTGTAACAATCTCCCCTCCACGCGCACCTTGGAATGGACTCCCTTCATGACGGCCGCCTTCCATCAAGCCAAGAAAGCCTTGGCAGACGCTACCCTGTTGGTCCACCCCATTCCAGGGGCACCGCTGGCTGTTTCTACAGACGCTTCTGATCTCGCGGTTGGGGGGGTGTTGGAGCAATATGCCCACTCCTCATGGCAACCGCTAGCATTCTTCAGCAGGAAACTTAGGCCTCCCGAAACTAAATATAGCACTTTCGATCGTGAGTT
>NC_081445.1:8572269-8572531 GCF_007210705.1 Tigriopus californicus | reverse complement strand
ACCGATACCCAGTGCCCCACATCCAAGATTTTTCTGCTCGTCTAGCAGGATGTTCAATCTTCTCCAAAGTAGATCTGCTGAGGGGGTACAACCAAATTCCTGTTGCGGACAAGGACGTGCCTAAAACGGCTGTGGTGACTCCTTTTGGTCTTTTTGAGTTTATCCGCATGCCCTTCGGCCTCAAGAACGCGGCCCAAACTTTTCAGCGCATGATGGACTACATTTGCTCGGGCCTTGATTTCCTGTTCGTCTATTTAGACGA
>NC_081445.1:8525719-8572237 GCF_007210705.1 Tigriopus californicus | reverse complement strand
GATGCAAACGTGTCCCCCCCCCCTCCTATTCAAGTACGTTGTTGGGAAATTCAAACGAAATTCAGAATGCCTCATCATTGCGTTGCAATTTCAGATACATTTTGTTACACTTTTGACATGCGTTGCTAAACAAGGGCGATCAATAGAGTACGTGATTTGCTCTACAAATGTCCGAACCTTTTTTGACATTTTACAAGTATTATGCCCCAAAAAGCATGTTTTTATTATTCTACCACTCTTTCTACCTGCATATTTGTAAGATTCAAAAGAAATTAAGATTAAAGAGGAATAACAAACGTTTCATGATAATAATTCAACTTGACTGAAGCGAGATTTAACGAAATATCTTTGTCCCATTTCCACCAGCGTCAGCTGACCTGAAAACATGTTCATGCGGTACAGCTCCTGTTGAACTTAGGCATTCTAGTTATGGTTTTCTATGCATACGTCTGACAAGTTTTACTCGCCTTGAAGTGGATATGCTCATGCAGGGACAGAGCTGGGCTAACGCGGACGGAATACTCTTTTTCAAATCTTTCCCGCCAAAACACGGGGAGGCCAACTTTTGAATCGATCATACTAATGGCGTGCGAATTACGATCAATGTAAGTGGGGATTTCGCGTAAAAAGTGATAGTGTTCGGAGATGAAAAAGGTCGTGTACCCCCCCCAAGGAAGACCTGACTGGTTTCTGCCGCTGGTGGAGTGTCATTTACACCGGATTTCGAGTATGAAGGCCTCCCAAGACAGATCAATTGGGGGCCAAAGTGGCATTCAGAGATGATGAACTTTGCTCGTTTTTTTGGGATGCTCAGCTTACAAATTGATGAACAAACCCATCAGGACGGTGATGCCAGGGTGGTTGAGGTGAAGGCTCCCACTATCCCGGTTCTCCACCAGACTTGGAGTCCAGTTTGACTTTTGAAAGCCATATAGGTTGCTTGCCAACTTGACAATCCACGCTACTAGATAATACAACAATTATAGCTTTAACTGGCCGGGAAATTCTGTCATAAACAACTTTGAATGATCAGTAACCCAAGTTCTCAAGTGCATTTGCGACCATTGTGTTCAATAATCAGTGTTGAAGGACCATGTCGAATAGGTTCCCTCATGCATAAAAATTGGCAATCCCCGGGAGAGATTTGAAATTTCTATTCCGGACGCAAAGACAGCAGCCATCAAAATCGGCAAAAATCACAGCATCGGTTATTTTTTTGTACCTATTTGGGCCCAAGCGCCATCTTTTGGATATGTGAGGATGTATCAAACGTAAAAGTGACGTAGCCTTCTCCTCCAACAATTGAAATTCTGTGTCAAACCGAGCCCAAAATGCAAAAGATGAAAGGAAGTGTCTAAGAGGTAAAAATATCTTAATTGCATAATATTTAAGAACATCAATGATAACAAAAGTACCTACAGAGACCATCAAAGGAAACTTCATAACTTAGTTTCAAAGCAAAACAGCATTGTTAGCAATGTTTATATCAAAAATACAGCTTTTGAAGTTGAATTTTGCATTGAAAATGTATTCAATTGGTCCTCTTCAGGGCAATCATCAAACTACTTTGGGCACTCCATTTCATTACAAGTTTTCAAGCTATTTCAGTGTATAATTGCAATTACTGCAAAATCAACAATTACGTCAGCTGCTGTTTTGCGGATTTCCTTACCGCTCCTGGGAATGGGATACCCAGGGTTTCAAGATAAATGAGAAGAGTTTTTTATGGTTGTTAAGGAAAATGCAAATCTTGATTTTATGGCCAAAATGACAATTCAGGAGAAGGGTAAACGCATTCGGCTCAATTGATATCTGATATCACTGGCCTCAGCTTCAATTGGCTTTATTCATGTGGAAAGATGGATCCACTCAAGGAAAATCAGGTCATTATGGAAGATGCAAATCTTGATTTTATGGCCAAAGTGATCATTCAGGCGAAGAGTAAACGCATTCGAGATCTTGAGGAACAATTGAACCTTTACCAAAATGGATCTGTGGAATTAAAATCCAGCCTTTCTGTGCAAAGAAGAAGAAAAGAGCGAACGATTGAAGGAGGCAAGCCAAGAGAGGGGATATTTGGTTACTATTAGAGCGAACCAAGCTGGACAAAAAGTTTTGGGGCAAATGCTTTCTGAAATATTTGGTTGATTTCGCTTTTATTTATTTGAAGATGATTTGTAAAAATATATTTATGTGCAAATATTTCACTGTTTTAACATGTTTAATAAACGTAGATTATCTTGACAATCTAGACGGTTTGTTATTTGTGTCCGTCGATT
The DNA here is from genome assembly GCF_007210705.1 of Tigriopus californicus. Taxonomy (NCBI): domain Eukaryota; kingdom Metazoa; phylum Arthropoda; class Copepoda; order Harpacticoida; family Harpacticidae; genus Tigriopus; species Tigriopus californicus. Next base: position 8,569,958 of record NC_081445.1, on the reverse strand, counting down.
TTTTTTTCAGTCACTATTTATGATCATTTGGTTGAGACCGTGAAAGGATAACTCGACCTCATAGACAACTCGATTCCGGTGGACAAATTGATCCAGTAGACAAAACGTGTAGTCCATTGGGTCGAGTGGTCTTGGGTCAAGGTGTGCAATGTGCTGAATTGTTTTAAAACAATTCATTTGATCATAATGTATAATAAAGCTTTTAACTAACTTCTTGCTAATTGTATGTAAGTCGTTGGTACCTTTAATTGAAGGACGCTAATAAATGCAAACAATCGTGTTCATATTGGCATTAGGGAAGGTGACATGTTATGGCTTAATGGTTAGCTCAGTATCCAGCTACAAATAGCCGTCCTCAACAATCCTCGTGCCACCTGCGTCACATCTCTTCATTTCTTTCACATAACTGGAAAAATATCAAATCAATTCATCTGAGATTGTAAGATTTTAGCATGCATATTATTGACATTTCCATTTCTATTTTTTTTTTACTTTTTGCATGTGTTTGACCATTCATTTACTTGTCTAACAAATAGCTTGACCACAAGTACCTATAAAACAATGCAAATGCTTACAATATGTTCTTCATTCGAAAACTGAGGCGTTAAACGCATTTGATATTATGCAGGAGGTGACGCATTGACTGCACTTAATGGTTTAATGAAAGAAGAGATGACATTATTTTACAAGTCGATTCCTCGAGTCATAAACCCAAGGATTTAGGATGGGTCAGTCTTTCAGCTTTTGACTCTGAGAATGAACTTGTATTCATTTGCAGATCTTATTACCTTTCATTTCCTTTAGCAGACTTCTTTGCCGCTACTGGGAATAGGATCCTAAGTAATTCAAGACGAAAAGCTTATTCATTTTACTTCACGTTATATTCATAAATTATCTAATCTGATCCACCAATGGATTAGAGTTGGCACATCTGGTTAGTGTAAAGCACATGCCTAGGAGACCCTGGATTCAGAGACCCACGAGGTTTGACAAGTGGCTCCGCTTCAAAAATGTATGCCATCAGTGGAACTAAAAGTTTCCAAACATATTTTGAAGTGATGCGGTGTATAAGAAAGATTTATATCATAAGGACCATTGAATATTTTCTTCGACACTGACAAATATTACTTGAAGACAAGCTGATTCATGGATATGGCATTTTAGATTATTGCTACTATTTAGTTGCTTTTTTAATCCTTTCTGAACCCATTTCTACATAATATTAGATACCTATAATATCTCATTAAATTATTCAGATTAACATTATCACATGTGAGCTTCCTGAGCCTATCAAGAAACAAATCCCTTTATACTTTTAAAATGTAATTCCTTGAATATAGTTGTACTTTCTCTTTTGAAGTGCTCTAGTCCAACTTGAGACTGGCAGCATGCGAAAGATCAGCGTGTCAAGTAGTACATTCTATTGAGAAATACCACACTAATTCAATTCTAATGACAAAAACCAAAAGCACTCTTAACCCTGTGGAATGAGTTGGTTGAGTCCATGGTGGATCAAGTTTGTCATAAATCATTCAAAGCTTTGCCCTATTATGCAATGCAAACGTGTGACCTCTTTTAAGAAGCAACTGACTCCCTGTTGAGAAGGTTTCCAAACAAAGCCCATGTTCGTTGACAATTGCTAGTCTATCAGATCGGTCGAATTTGATGACGCATACTCGACCTCGCGCATCTATGCCTAAAGCATCTATACACAGGCCTGATAAGGAATTTTGATCAATTTATTTTCCAAATCTAACTTAATCAACACCCACACATTACCCACAAATCTTTGACGGAAGCAAATTGACCATTGAAGGAAACTGAGAAAGAAGCGATTTGAACTTCACATCGTTCGGACTAGCCTAGTTTCTCGAAGGCTTGAAGATGCTCTCAAAACGCACGTTAAGCCTCTACGGTGAATATAATTGACCCTAAATCCTGGGTTGGGATGCTTTTGAAAACGCACAATATCGGATGCCTTTCGCACCTTCGCTGAGTACTGTACAATCCCAACCTTACTAGCCTCTCCCAATACGAGAGCTCTCTCATTCCTGTGATGTTCCTAATGAAACATCTTTGGACCTGCTCGAGCTTTTGCAAACCTGCTGAACTAATTGGAGCCCAAATGAGCGAGGTATATTCAAGATGTGGCTGAACAATCGGCTTGTACAGAGTTAGCATTGTGATACCATCTCTGGACTTAAATGTCCGATAGATCCAATCACATATTGGAAAAACTTTGCCCTCTTTCAACTGGATATGCTCGTCGAACTTTCCATTCTTTTGGAGTACTGTTCCCAAATCCTGTATGGGCAAGACTTGCTGAATAAGACTTGCTTCCCTCTGTCATTTACTGGCGGAGTATTTATTGGCCTTGACTCAAAGGTCAAAAGGTTATTTATGTCATTTTTCCCCAATTTATTACGTAATTTTAGCTGTCTTGGAAACAATGACAAGATTATGCATTTTGTTGATTAAATGATTTTCTTGTGGATATTTTTTTCTTCTTTTTGTAGATTTGTGGTTATCATGAAGACATCAAAATGTCACGACATATTGCAAGCAACCGCAATAATGTTCCACAATTCAGCCATATTTAGTTATACCTGTGTGACTTCAATCACTCCTGTTTCAGTCCTTTTGGGAGATAAGTCAAAACTGGGGAGACAGCTCCATTTCCAAACCTATTTTTGTCAAAAATCATGTAAAAGGTCGGAAAATTTCCAAAATATGAGAACTAAATAGATTGACCACCCTTCCCTCCACACTTTAAAAACAATCCTGTGATACCATTTTATTTTTATTCATTAACTAAAATAACAATTCCGGTTGCAACTTGCTTTCGAGGTTTAGTTACGACAAAAGAAAGCTTTCACAAAAGCATTCTTGTGATTCTTTTTCAGCTTACCAGTGCTTGAATTTTCATAAACTTATCTGCAACTTTTTTCCCACCTTTGGAATTTCGTATTTTTATCGACATTGTCGAACATTCTTAACTTTAATGCCATAGAGCCTTAGAGCCATAGCCTTAGAGACTACTAGTCCGCCTTAATGTGAGGGCACCCCAACTCCAGGAGCAACAGTTTCACCTTTCAATTAGGTGGTTAATCAGAGATTAAGTGAAGCATCATGTTTTTTATGCCATTTATATCAAAAAGCTACCAATCATTCAGTACAATATAGTTTTCAAAATGCACTATATTAGATGCCATCAAGGATTGTAGGTTTATTTAGCTTGGTGTTGAAAACGCTATCGATACATGTCAGCTGAATTTCCATCAAGATAGTACCACGTCATGTCAATCAATCATGTTCATACTAAACGCAATCAATTGTTAATGAACAATCCATGCAACAGGCAAGTTTGATACCTGTTTAGTTACGTTTATATGATATGAAGTTTTTGGTTTACGAAAAAAATCATGTCTTTCTGTTACGGTGTCCTCTTGAATATTTTAAGTCTTTCTGATTGACTGAAATGCTGATAGGCTTCCAAGGAAAATATTAATTGCCTATGAACCTTTGCACGGATATTCCTTGAAAATGCACTGAATCGGTCTTAAAAGAATTGCAAGAAAACTATGGAACATCAGCAAGCTTGTCATTGAGCCAGTTTGTAGAAGAGGAGATCTCAAGTAAGAAGATTTTGCCATCATTGAGGAAAGGTATGGGACGGGTCACGGATTTCTAGAGAGGTGGGCTGCAAAAGGAAGTAAAATTGTCATATCTCCTAAACCGTTCACTTTACTCCAAATGAACACTTGATACAACCACAAAATCTTGTCGAAGAGTTGAACTTGGCCAAGTTTGGGGACAAAACTATGCTTAGGGAACTCAGGAGATATGTCCAAAGTTATCTAATAAACAATGCACAACATTCCAATTTTCGGCCTGCTCTTGCTCAGCTACATAAGCTTTTGACAACATAACTTTGAAACTTACCACTTTACAAGTAAATGGTATAAAAATCACCTGTCTTTAATGGAAGAGATCTACATTCCTGAGTGGCTTAAAATTGATATGACCGAGAGCAGGCCGATTTGGCGGGAAGCTCGTTCACAGTCCATATTTCTAGAAGTTCGTGGACAGGTAGAGGCTTAAAAGAAGTTTGAAACAAACTTACAATTGCATCCCTACGATTTGGGTAAATTACTTGGAAAGCTAAAACGGTATCAGAAGAATAGGAAATGCCCTCAGGAAGGAATGACCTACTTGAAAATTCATTGACAAATTGAACATTAATGTTTGAATGCCCCGCGTATCAACGGAAGGTTTTTTGTTTCTTCTACTCAAGTACTCAAGGGTACGTCTTAACATGCGACTCGTCCAAAGATACGTGAACTACTCTTCATTGAAGAGTCCGAAGAAGCAGTCGTAAATCTACTCAAGCGTGACCACTTATTCACCAGGAAATTACTATTGCGAATATTCATATCATTGGGGGTGGCTTTACAATGTCAAACTCATAAATCCAGGATTGATTCTAGATATTTATCTTTGAATTAAAATGGTTCAAGCCTCAACATACCACCTGTTCCATTGGAAACTGGTCATGAACATCGTGTTCCACGTCACTTTTGGAAAAGTGGTATTACCGCCAGTCAATTTTTTAAGTGATTTTGCGAGCGAGAACAGTCTTCTTGGTCATGTTATCTATCTACCTTTAAGTAAACACCGACACGAAATCATTCCATATCGCCAACAAGCAAGGTAATGTTTCAGTGAAGCAGATTATAATGGTGCAAAAAAGTGGGACTGGTCAAAAATGCACTTCAAAAGTTTAAAAAAAGGCTTTTGATTTCTCCAGAGCCTAATGTTGTGACATCTTAGTTTTTGATGAGATGCTCATAGGCTCTTGCTCCTGTTTCCGCCACTTCAGTATTGTAGCCTTAAATGGAATGATCAATGATGACCTTTGGGTCGATGGCATTAGATACTTCACTTGTAAATAATGGAAGTCACGATATTGCACAGGTTTGGTCCATGAAGGATATAGGGGCGGTCCTCCAATAGAACAGAAAGTTTTATGAGCACATTCAGCTCAAGTGAGGTAAAGCTTTTCACATGTGTGGTTGGATGTATCTTATGTATCGGATGCTCAGTCGTGAAATAGTATCACAACTCATTAGTATTACTAACGTTATACAATTCGATTAACCGGTCACATTTTGAATATACCATGCCAATTTAAGCTCCACAGACTCGTATGTAGGTCAGTAGGTTTGTGCACAAGGTAGAAAAATTGGTAAGACGTTTTCGTAAAAATATTGCAGATTAGATAGAGATTTAGTTGGGAGGGAGAATAGAAAGGTTGGGACTTGGGACTACAAAAAATTCAAAGGAGTGAAAAGTATATTTTTAAGTATTCATGAGCTTTGTCCCAACTCAGGATTTAGGGCCAATTCTAGTGACCGTAGAGGCTTAGTGTGCGTTTTGAGAGCACCTTTAAGCCCATGAGAATCCAGGCTAGTTCGAACAATGAAGTCCACATCTCTTCTTTCTCTGGCTCCTTCATTGTTTAATTTGCTTCCCTCTAATACTTGTCAGAACATGTGGGCGTTGATTCCATACTGTGTTTTAAGTCAGACTTGAAGGACGTCTGACCAAAGAAATATGCTTACACCTCTACTCTTGAGATTGGCAAGTATTTCTTTCTTGTGAAAAGAAGAACCATTTCAATTCAATTAGGGTGGAATTTGAGAAGCCTAGTTGGTTGTCTTGTCAGAGGTTGCAGAGAACCATATTTTAATTGTGCAATTTTCGTTGTCCAGGAACCTAATGATGAAGATCATTGACGTTAACCTCGCCTCTCCCACAATTGATGCCAGACCCAATACTCCGGATCTTCACGTGGCGTTGGATTTGCAATCTACACTCAGTTTTCTAACTCAAGCCTTCAAGTGTCAGGTCACCAACGAGATCTGGCTCATTGACATGAATGGGATGGAATTTTCCAAAGTACAGAGTCTCATGAACTCTTTGAGCATTGACTTGGACGATCAAATCTATCTGTTTGATGCTCAGCTGAATAAAACTGTTATCTATGAAACCTATAAAATATCCCACAGCCATGATGCCAAATTGAAGGCCGTGGGATTCTGGACCAACTCATCTGGTCTTCATGTGACCGAAAGAGAAATTTGGAAACGCCGAATGGATTTGGGGGTAAGGTTTATTTGCTGGCTTTATTTGATACAAACCATGGCAATTGATCATGGCAACTGAAAGGCTGGAAAAATAGCCTACAATTAAGGCCCTAAGTAGGAATGGATTCCAAAATCAGTGTTACCCTAATCCGTTGGCCCATTAAAAAGCACTTGGTCATGAGATGATTATGAGTTAGTACTTACTTAGTATCTAGTCAAGAGGGCTAGTCAGAGAAACGACACTCACGAGATTTCTGAGATTTTTTTGGCTCCCTCTCGGCTGCCTGGTGTGTGCGATGGGGATCGGCTTTGAACACATTTAGTCACGTGATTCTCAAAATTTAGTTCCGAATTCAGGGAGTCAGTGAGTTGATGGCTCGTTTGTCTGCTTTGGTTGAAACTGAGTAACGCAAGAGAAGTCGATCAGCCCGACACCCTGCTGCCCAACTACCAAAATGTGTTCAAAGCAAAGTCTCAAGTGGTTTTGTTGGAGGTACTTTTCTCCGACAAGCCCTCTAATCTAGTCTAATTCGGCAAAATGAATCAAATGAAACAGGGAAGGAGTTACTAAGCGAATTTGTAATGTTTATAAATTAAGTTTTGAGGTTTCGAAAAATAAACTTAGGAGTTGAAAATGATAAGATAGACCGTATGATACTACAGCTAATCTTAAGATGAAACGGTGAAGATAGTTTTTGCAAATATGTTATTTGTAAAACGTACGTTTCCTTTGCCTTTTGTGGGGTAGCATTTTTTATGACATCGATTATTTAGTGGAGTGTTGCACATCTAAGGCTGTCAAGTTTCAGTTTGTAATTGTATCTCAGATAGGCATTGATAGAAATTCGATATTAATCGTCATGAAAGGTTGCTCGAGTGCATTTTCTATTGATCAAGCAAAATGGTAATTCATAGCTAGGGCTCAGAATGATAAGTATTCATGTGATATTGTTTGCATGGCCCACCTTTTCAACAATATTTTTCTTACGTCATTCCATGCTTTATGCCCTAATATAACGCAGTTGTATGGACACTTTGGTCACGGTCTCATTTGATTGCCGATTTTTTGTTACACTCTTTTTACGTTTATTGGGACAGGCTAGTTTGGGCACCGTATTGGTAGAGACATCCGCTTTCCATTTTGCGAATCCTGGTTCGATCCCAGGCTAGCCGAGTTCAAGCTTCTTTGCCGTACTTAATTGCAGCATAAGTTGCTGCTTTAACAACTTAAATGGGCGAACCTGCGGTTATTCCCGAGGGTGAGGTAATAATTAATGTTGGCTGTGATGACAAAGCTGGAATATCCCTCAATTGAGACACCCATCATTCAGATGGCAGGCCTAGCGAGAGAGCTGGCATTTGACTCCGTAAGAAACAAACAAACAAACGTCTACTGGGACTGTATTCCCCAGTAGAATTAGATAAAAAAGTCTTATTCAGCTTTTATTGCATTTTGACTATTTATTTGTACATATGTCAGGGTACAGTGTGATTTGTGATCGCTGTTATGGTTATGGACACAAAATGCACAAAAATGTGTCAAACAAATAGCTGATGAAAAAAGATCGATAAAACAGAGCAATTTATCAAGATTTTATCAAATCTATGAAGAATCTGGTCAACTTTGCTTAAAACATCTTCAACTAACTTCAAAGTCGCACTTTAGAGATATGAAAATATGAGAAACTTTCCCTCTTTGGGCCTTTGGTCTTTTGTACTTTTGGGTAGATGCGGTGTTACGGTCGGAAGGTTGAACATTGACCGGCCACCAAAGCTAGCATTACAACCGTTAGTATTTGTTTCCGAAATACCATCCCCCTTTTAGCCATTCAGCTGTCACCAATGAGCTCTGAAAACGAGTCCACTTGCCTAGCTCTCATTGCAATCTCTAGGCCTTGCTTCTTCTATGGTTTATGGGTTAATTTTATTTCTTTGCTGACCAAAAAACTAAATTAAGATTTGTCCCTAGGCGGAGATACAGTTTAGTTGCGATGAATCCTTGGTCATGGCTTATCATTTTATTTTAGATTGCAATTTCAGAACCTTCAAAGAAAGAACTGCAATTTTGGAACTTGAGATATGAGTCGGCACAGAGGTATAATTTTACAAAACTTTAAATGCAAGATAAAAATAGCTTTTTCTCAACCCAACGATGATTAATCCCATAAAAAGAATAATCCGTCTCTCTTTGACTTATTTGTTTGTTCGGAGTCAGAGGACAGCGCTCTCGCTCGGCCTGACATCTGATGATGGATGTCCCAATTCAGGGATTTTCCGCTCCGCTGTCACAGCCAAACGTGCAATATTAATTATTACTAGGCTCCGACAAAATATGTTGGATTTTTGGCCCAAATATGTCATTTATATGTTGCTTAAAACAACCCATATATGTTAATTTTATGTTAACCAAAAACGTTTCGGTTTGTTGTTTCTGTCCCGTTTATTTTTCCTAGCATAAAAACTAGATCCGGCCAAAACTTGCAGATAAATATTGTCTTTATTGACAGCAAATTTGCATTAAAACTTAAAAAAAATTACACAAAAATTTACAAATGAACTTTCCAAAACTTAGGCAACAACACGTTTGAGGGGGGGTAGTTTTGCCTTCCATATTGTTATATGTCTCCTCTAGTCAATCTGCTCTCCTTCCTCAATCCATACTCTTAATGATCCATCGATTTCTCTGCATTAATACATGTCCCTCAAGGCAATAAACAAGTAGTCAGAAACTGCCTCACTTTAATATGGCACAGTCGGTTTGAGCCAACCTACATGGCCAAAGCACGGGAAGACGCCGACCATACGGGAAAAATTGCCCACTGGATGGAAGAATTACCCACTAAATGGAAGAATCGTCCACTGGATGGAATACCCGTCCACCGGATGGAACACCCGCCCACCAGATGGAAAACCCTCCCACCAGATGGAAGAATTGCCCACCAGATGGAATACTGGCCCACCAGATGGAATCCCGCCCACCGGACAAATACCCAATCAACATAAATACCCACTCAACGGACGAATACCCACCCAATGGACGTATTCCCACCCAATGGACGAATACCCACCCAACAAACAAATTCCCAACCAATGGATGAATTCCCACCCAACAGACAAAGCTTGCCTACTAGACCAATGCCCGCCAACTAGAACCAATGCTTGGGATGAAGATTATTCTAGTCTCATTATCAATTCTAGTCACTAAGTGTTATTACCCAGCCTGCCCCCCCCTCATGTTCTGGTCTTCTATAGTCAATCTGCTCTCCCCCTTCAATCCATACTCCTAATCATCCATCCATTTCTCTGTATAAATACCTACCCCTCAATACAATAAACAACTAGTCAGGAAATAGCTCACAACCCTCTAACACATATCAAGCAACACATAGATGAAAAGAAATATTACATTATAATAGCTTCAAGCACCGGTAATTGAACCTGCTATCCCTAAGAAGCATATTTTTGCCATGTCCATGCTAGGTCCTTATTACTAGACCTTGATAATAAAAACAGCTGCCATTTTTTTGTTAGTTGGGAAAAATGAAAAAAAGTTGGAAAATATGCGAAAAAGAATGCAAAAAATAGCAGGTACGAAAAAGTTGAGAAAAAATGGGAAAAATTATGTTGGGAATAAACGAAAAAAGATTATGAATTGCAAAAAACGTTGCTGCCATGGCCAAAAGGTCATTGTTAGTCCTGTATATTGCCTTTTTCTGCTGCAAAATTTAAGGAAAACATTTGCATATACTGGGTGATATATTGAGCTTCTTCATTTTATTGACAAGAAATTAAATCCTCTTTTTTGCAATGCTTGACATTAAGACACCTTTTAAGTGATTCCGATGTTGTGGTACAGTATGAATTTGATTCTTTTCGAGAGTCTAGTGCTATTGATTAGGGCATTTTTGCTCACTTAATGATTAGATTTGTGTCCTATGTAATCCACAACTAAATAAAGTCCTTGTTCTCAGAAGTCATCTTTCTGTTTGTTACGCATCATCACAGGAAAAAAAGAAAAAGGTCAAAAAATTGAAAATGGACAAGAATATTTTTTTGGGCCCCAAAATCCCAAAATATGTGAAAAACTTTTTTTTGGTAACAACATTTTTGGTATGACTCTAATTAAAACTTATTTTTCCGGCACATATCTATTACCAAAGCAAATTGGAAAATTGATTTCATTCTCATTAGAAGGAGCATTAATTTTCATGTGTCAACTTACTCCATTCATTAACTCCATCACTGTCATTTTCTTTTCAAGTTCCTGCCCTGCCGTTTCTGCTTCCAATAATTTGGACCTTTTTCATATGCCAATCACAGAAATTATGAATCTTTTCGTACCTGTAGACTGCGCGTCGTTCCCACTCCTTCAAAACGTATCTAAAAATTATCAATTTCAGGGCCATCAGTTTAAAATTGCCAGCATGGTTTCTCCTCCTTACATCACCTCCATGATTCCAATCACTGTTTCCAATTCAGGAATCCCAATGGACTATTCGTTGGGTGGCATGTTCGCTGATGTCTTCTTTAACCTTCAAGTAAGCTCATTTAATTGATCAATGTTTTACACTTACTCTCAAACAATGACTGTAATGTAATCATTCGCATTTTTATGAGTGCCTTTAAGGTTGAACTCTTTCAGGAAATCCTCAATTTCACTTTCCAAGTAACCCAACCTCCCGACGGGGAATGGGGAGCAATTCTGGGTGAAAGCCAGGGTTGGTCAGGAATGATTGGAATGCTTCAGAACAAAGAAATAGACATGGGTAAGTAAGGAATTATCTTAACAGCACTAGCAATGATAACTATCTTCTTAACACTTTATGGCTGACGTACAAATGAGAAGAAAAAGAGTTAAAATAGCCAAAGCACTTTTGAAAATCCCTTAACTCCTGCAAACAAGTGCACTTTACTTACCAAATCAAGTGGTTTTGCTCGTCTTTTCAGAACCACCTGTTTATGTTCCACTGTCTATTTCTTTCAGTTCATTTAAATTTCATTTGAATGCAAAACGAAAAGACTGAAAGAGTTACCCTCACTCTCCTTGGGATTAGGATGTACCGAAATGCAGTTTTTGAGAGGTTCTAAAGCGGGACCTTGGCTTTCTTTCTTTTTAGCCATTGCAGATTTCACGGTCACCAAAGAACGCTCCTCTGTGGTCAGCTTTGCTGAGCCCATCGCACAAATATATCACAGTTTGTTCATTAAAAATCCATCCGGCACGCCCCATTATGGGGCGTTTGTGGAGCCATTGCATTGGATGGTATGGCTGACCTTAATCCTTTTCATAGTGATGACTCCTCCTCTGTTGTGCTTGACTGTCAGGTAACTTTGATTGGGATCAGATCAATGCATTTGTGTCAAATAATCCATTAAATTAGGTCAGATTTGGTCCCCAGTAAAACCGTCAACTTATTATTCCACAAGCAGATCTATGGAGAATACTGTGAAAATTACGATCAAATGATCAAAGTATTATCAGCTACATTGTTTTGATTTCGCCATTTGAGAAAAAGTTTTTTAATGGTTGATTGGGTGAGGAATTCAGAACTTCAGGATCTGGCAAATAAAAGCATGTTAACTTATCAAAAGTTCTTGTAAAAATATATGTTAGTCATCCTTTGTGTCAAAAATCATTGTTTTCCCCTTTAATTGATCCGTTGTTTGCCATATCATTTGATTTGGCCAATCAGATAATTTGTCAAGGAAATTATTTTGCCCTAACAGATGCTCTTAAAATTTTTCGGGTTTCTTCTCCAACGCAAGTGTCTTCATGACTTTTTTGCCCTCACAATTTAGTTTTACGGCTGATCAATTCGTTCGCAATTGAAGCTTGTGCTCACGAAGCCTCGTGCATTTAACCTATTTATTAGTTAGCTTATGTCTTTTTCTCACGCCCATTCTCGATTGCAATCACTGACTTCAAATCATTAACATGCTAATTCCTATTTTATCTACTTAGCTTTGGGTCGTATGACCAGTATTGGCGGGAGTTTACGTTGGGAAAATCGTACGTTTTTACTGCGGGTGCGATGACTTTTGCACGAGCGTGGGATATCACCCCAACTTCATGGAAAGCGCGATGTGCGTTCTTCAGGTATTAGTACAAAAAATACAACCGTATTCTTAGCATATGATGGATCGAACCCATTTCTAGTTAGCACAGGTCCCTACTAAGGAAAATGATGTTATCTCTTTAAAGAAGATGATGGCGCTAGAATAAGTTGTTTCTTATGGTTTGCATGCAACAAGAGGGGACAAAGTACAATTCTTCAATAATGTTATAAATAGAATTACATCTCTTCCAGCTTATTAATATGATAAATTGGTCAAAAGTGCAAAGATCACCAAAGTCGATATAAGAATTTTCTTTTGCATAGCCTAATGTTTGGTGGAACGTTGGTGTTCTGGCATTGGGAAGCCATGTTGATCTCTTTTTTGGCTACTCGTGTTATCGTGCTCCCGTTCAATTCACTTCAAGGACCGACCAATTTCATCTTGAAATGCCAGCTCACCTTATTCAAACTCGATTAAATTGCATGGATTGCCATTAATTTTGCCCACGAATGAAGTTGAGCAAGAGGCAGGCAATTGAGTTTAGTTTTATAAATTTCACTCTTGAAAAAATATATATTTTTTTCTTAATTCATGAGAGTGTAAAAATCATCGAAATGAAATATGCCCCGATTGCCCTTGAATATTTTTGCCACTCAATACAGAAATGGTATTAAAATTTGATTTTCCCTTCAAGGAACACATCTCATTCTTACCATCTGATAAAAAGAAATCGATAAGCCACACACAAGGTTAGGGCCCCAAATCCCACGGCAATTAAAAACCCCAGACGTGTGTTTCGCCAAACGTAAAACATGATTACAAAACACTCCCCAACCAAAATTCACACCTGCAAAATGTCCGCCAACAAATACACGTAGTTATGAAGTGCATCTGCAGTGCAAAGCAAAGTCGTAAGTTTGACTGGCAAGGTTGCAAGGTTAATGAGCTTTACATAGGCATTTCATTTTTATACTTTACTTGTTTCATAGAGACGTGCATAGGTGCCCTAAATCCTTTGAGGATACTCAACTTCATAGTGAGACGAGATGGGCCAAATAGAAATTATTCCCACTAACGCAGTGAGTGACTTCATTCCCTATAAATTCAAGTTTTCTCGAAGCGAATTATTTTGAGCTATTCGTTCATAGCTTGTTGGATACTTAAAAAAATAAAAACTTCCAAAAATGTCGCAACAAAGCATTAATAAGCTATAGATACTTCAATAAAAAGCAGAACTAGATAGTCCTCTTATTCGAGAGTTTTGGTTTGATGGGCATTTCGAGATGACTCCCGATCGTTCAAATCGGAAAACAGGCCTCGTGGATGAGTCAGATTTCCGAATCAGTTTATCACCAGGAACATCTTATATGGATGCCTTCAAACAAAGCCAAGATCCAATCTGGCAAAAGGCGTGGAAAGACCGAATTGAGCCATATTTGTCAAGCTATTCGAACGGTATGACTATCATTCTAAGAGTAGAAATTACCCCTAAATATCAATTCAGCCGACATCTTTCTGCAGATATTGAGGGACAAACTCGCCAAGTGATACAAGACACAGGTTTGGCCTTCTATGACAATTTCTTTGCAGTAAGGTAAGAACTGATGGAATTTTCACTTTGTGACTTCTAATAGTCGCCATGGTTTTTAAATCTTCTGTCTTTAGAACATTGGAGAAGTATGGGAACTGTGAAGTAATCGCTATTCCAGCCAAATACGATGTAAAACCCTATGCATACGCTTTTGCCAAGAATTCGCCTTATCTACAGTTGTTTAATCATTACTTGAAACATTTGAGAGAACGAGGAACGACCAAGAACATTTTGGACAAATATGAGAGCCGACCTCAAATTTGTCCGGACTACAGTGGGAAAGCTTTGGGGCTGAACAATTGTTTTACAGGTAACAAAATCAAAACACGTTTTCAAGTTGACGTCATTAATTTCCGAGGCTATCGCCATCTACCGTTCAAAGGGCCGATTTCTCGAAAAGTGGCTCATTTGAAATTACATATTTGTCTTAATTTCGAACGAATTTAGCGTTTCAATTCCATTCAGTGTGATCAAAGAACGGTTAAGCTTACTCATGCTTTCAAAAGTTTACGCATTAGACCTTTGCCATTGATAAATTCAACAAATCAATGGCTTGTTTAACAGACTTATGTACTGATTCAGACATGAGGGTCCTCAGGCGGAACTAGCTTGGAGAAAAAAGGGAGAACTCCATTTTTTGGCTTCCTTCCTCTTTGAATGCCCTCCCTTACTAGTTTCTTTGGATTTAACCCGGTCACTTTCTGTGACTCAGAGCTTGACTTTTAGATGGCGGGACAATAGCACCATCAGAAAAGCCTCATCGCGGCCAGATTTTCGTAATTTTTTCATCTTGAAGCCATATATTCAAAAGCTATTTTCAAATGACTTCACAGTAATAGCTAGTTTTTCAAAGTCGCTGAATTTTTCCTCTTACAAGCATCTTATCTTCAATGACATGCAGGGTCTTGCAAATGATATGTTACTAATGATTGGGAATATTGCGCACTGATGCATGAATAAATAAAGCAAACCTTATGGCATCCATGTCACAAGTGAAGCTCGAGTGAAGGTTTATTGCTCTATCATTTCATCCTTTCATAACATGTAGACTTTTATGTTGTGCTAAAAAAGTGTGAGTTGCTTCTCTGTTTGTTCTGGAACCACAATTTTCAGATTTAGCCCTTGTCTACCTACAATCCTAAATCTAAAATTTGATTACTAAATGGATTCTTGCCCTTGTCTAACAAACACAGATTTTACTTAACAAGTCACCATTCAACATAAAGTCGGCCAAAATATATCCTGAAACTGCACCATCCTTTATATGCACGTAGGAAGAGCAATACTTATGTATTGTTAAAAAAGTAACCAGTGGTTTAGAGATTCTCACAGAGGAAATTCAATCATTTTGCTTCCTTCCAGCTTTTGTGTGCCTCTTGTTGGGATTGATAATAGGCAGTGTGTTTTTGGCCATGGAGAGATCCTCTCATGGTCTCTCTCAAATCACTGGTTTAAGCTTCAATTGGCTCCATTCATACGGACAAGAGGATCCGGACAAAGAAGACCTCGAGATCCTTAACGATGACACAATCAATGTGAAAGCAAAACGTGCCATTCAAAGCAAGACTCAGCGGATTCAAGATCTTGAAGAACTCGTCGTCAAATTAACTGCGGTTAACACTCAATCTGTGGAGTCCAATCAAGGCTTCATTTATGCTGACGAGAAAAAAAACTAAATAAAACACAGACAGAGCAACAATTTAGTATCGTTAATTATCAAAAGCGGTCAATAAAGTTAAATTATTTTCATGCTTTGTTCTGTGATAAACGAAAAACAATTCAGGTCTAGGTCATTTGTTCAAATCTGATACAAAACAAATTAGGTCAATGATTCACTCCAAACTGAAGGCCTTCTTTGCTTTTTGAAATTATCCCTACTTTCAAACGGAGAATCTATGAGTTTCAATCAATTAAATGGTATTAAAAAAGCCATCTGACAATGCCCTTCAAAAAAGAAGAATGCCTCATTGAAACAAACCATTCCTATTGTTCACTCTGTCCAAAATGTCTTTCTGACATTCTTTCGTCAAGTACAATAGGCTCAATCTTCACAATTATGATAAGCTTGAGCAATGAAAAATAGCTCAAATACTTGACATCCCCTATTAGCTTTGAAATAACGAACAGAATTGAACAGTGCAGACCCGTTGTCAACCCGTCGTTTATTCATTATGAGCTAGGCTTCAGGTACGGAGAGAATGGTTGATGACCTACTCCGTCTGATCCATTTCGGTCGCAACGTGATGGAACATAAGAGTCAGTCCGTTTTAAAATATAATTGAAAATTGAACAATTAAAGTCATGTTTAATATTCTGCTCACATCACATTGTTATACCAAATATTCTATCATTGAGAGTTTTTTATCTTACTTTTGCCTCCTCTTTCTCTAGTAACTGAGGTCCTTCAAGCCAAAAAGTTGACATTCCAGTTTTTGCAAAACCTGAGAAAACCCTGAAAATAATATCTTTCTTGCGACTCTTGTTCATGTCATGGCGTAAAAATATAAAGGAAAGGTTGTGTGAGTAAGAACTGAAACTTTATTTAAACTTGACACGGAACCTTTCATATACGAACTACTACATGCCCCTTCTTTTGGATTCCAATTCAGGATATCGAATAGGGCTTCGACAATTTCTTTTGGGTCTATCGCACCCGAATCCTTTGGATAGTTAAAGTTTTGTTGAGCATGACGAATTGGAATCTTCGCCTTCAATTGTGTGGTAAGGTTTTAGCATCCGTCGATTTCGCAAAGGAATTCGTCCTTGAAAAGATATTTCATTCGATCTTCCTCCGTGGCCATCACGAATTCCATTGACAGTTCCCAGCCGATCCCAAAGGTGAGTGGATGCATGCATCTTGGACCCTTACTTTGACCCCAATTCCGAGTGGTTCAAGATCACGAGGTCGTTCATCGTATTGACAATTCTGTGAAGAAGATCGTATGAAATATCTTCTCAAGGACGAATTCTCTTGTGAAATTGACAGATGCTAAAAAACCTTACCACACAATTGAAGGCGAAGATTCCAATTCCCTGGATTCAGCCACATATTACCCCGAGACCTGTTCAGCGGTTTGCCATTAAACAGCACAATAAATTTATTTGGAATTTCCCGCAACTTTCCCATGGCACTTGGAGATGGCCTAGACGATCGCCTGAAGTTCGGCCTCAAGTGCAGCATATCTTGATTCTGTACTTGTGAGAAACCTGCTCCCACAAGTAATGAGGCGCCAGTGCTCTTGATTAGGCTTGCCGTGATTTTGCATAAGTGCGAAACCAAATCCAATGATGTGGGACGCATCCGTCCAGAGAGCAGTCGGGAGGTTCATCCTAAAATGCGCAAAGACCGGGGTAGAAACCAGCGCATATCGAGTTTCATCAAAAGCTTTCTGGTGATGCTCGATCCATTTGAATTCCGCTTTTGGAGATAATAACGTTCGAAGTGGAGACGCCAACTGAAGTAAATGAGGATGAAAGTGTGCCAACTGATTTACTAAACCGAGAAACGAGCGAAAGCCAGTCAAATTTTTCGGTACAGGGAACTTTTGGATGGATTTCAATTTTTCCGGATCTCAGACAACACCTTCATTGCTTATTTTGTGTCCAACGAACGTCGGGGTCCCTCCAATCGTAAATTTCTTTGGATTCAGGGTGATATGATACTTTCGACATCGATCCAGAATGATTCGAAGACGTGAAACCAGGACTAGGAACGTTGATCCACTGGTGAGAACATCATCTACAACTTTCATGGTTCCTGGAATACCAGCAATTGCATTGTCTCCACGCTTACAGTATTCGTCTCCCGACGAAGCCAATCCCATGGGTGCACGACACCAACAAAACCTGCCCCAAGGGGTCAAAAAAGCGGTCAAAGGTTGACTGGCTTCGTCATGGGGAACCTGCCAATAACCCTTTGGAGCGTCCATCGTTCCAATTCCAAACGATTTTGCCGAAGCATCTACAGAGCTGATGATGTCTGAAATTGATGAAAAAAGGTGTACAGGGCGGATTATATACTTGTTTAGCTCCTTGAAGTTGACAACAAGCCGCACTCCCACACCAGGTTTGGCGACAACCAGAAAAGAAGACAACCATTTAGATGGTCCAATCATTGGGCGAATAATACCCTCGGACAACATGCGATCGATCTCTGCCTTAGCCAAATCATTGCAATGTATAGGAACCTTCACCGCAGTCGTGCGTTGTTGCAGTTGATCACCTGGAGGTACGGGTCTTAAGTAAATATGCATCGGCTTTCCGAGCATTGACCTTAGAGAAGACGTATCGAAAACATCATGGTATTTTTCAAGTAGGCTTGTCATGACAAGTTCCACGTCTCGTGGTGTTGGATCCAAAGGTAAAGAGTCCAATAAGTTTTGAAGGGAATCGGTCTCGGAAAAGGTGACACACTTTGCGGGTTTGATTTGCCTCACCTCAGCAGCCTTATCCGCAACCACTAGTCCTTTTTGGATTGCTTGGCTGCAGGAAAGCGGTTCAATAAGGCCTTCCTCCAAAGCATCTCGATCATTGAGGGGAAAAAATCGGCCAATTATACGTAAATCTTTTAACGTGTGCCAACTGACCAGAATACCATCGACTTTTGGACTAGGATATGCGGTAGTGGTGGTGATGAGATCTCGAAACCGAACTGTGGACTCAACAGTTTCATGACATCGCATTTCATCGCCATTGGCAGGAAAAAGGAGCTTCCTCAACTGATAAGGTTCCATCGATTGGGATACCAATGCGACGCAATAAATTTGAACTAATGATAGTATCAGTTGCACCTGTATCTGGCACGACTTCATGAGTCATCGTTTGACCCAATTTTGTCATAAGGGTCATCACTGCAGCAGGGTCTCAGCCATACCACGGATTGCTAGGACCTTTGTACGAATGGCATTAGTGCGGCCTTTGCGTTGGAATTGACTTTGGTTGGAATACTTTTCTGGGTTCTTTTCGTTGTGAGGCGCGCCTTTGCTCACTAAACAACGATGGGATAAATGCCCTCGACCTTGGCAGCGGTGGCATTTTTTACCAAATGGCTGACAATTGACGTGAGGATGCAACTTGTGAGATCCACACCAAATGCAACACCCGTCATTTCCGGCTCTGGGGCCTTGTTCAGAAAATGCTTTGGATCGCAACTGAGATCGAGCACGGTGTTGTAGGATCGTGTTTTTTCTCTCCTATAAGATACTACCAGAAGGGGATACATCAAGGGCCTTTTGGTTGGCAGCAGCATTTTCCCATTGCATACATTTGGTCCGAATCTTCAATAAAGTGTGAGTCGGCATCTTCAGCAAATCCGCTTGCAAATCACGGTTGGAGACGGTGACTACCAAATGTTGAGCCAAGCGATCCTCTTACGACATTCCATCAAGATCTGCATTGTCAACAATCAAACGAAGCCGCAGGTAATAATCATTGAACCCTTCGCCTTGCTCTTGTCGGCATCTTTAAAAATTGACTCGCCGTGTAATCAAACTGATTTCATTCTTGATGTGATTTTCCAACGCATCTAGGGCCGTCTTGACATTATCAGTATCCTGAACGTCTAGAAGCAAACGAAGTGTGTTGTCCATGCAAATATCCATTCAAACGCGAAGATGGGCTCGCTGGTCCATAATTGGTAGAGTATCGATCCTTGATGCCGAAAAAAAATCAATTACGGTCTTCCTCCATGAATTGATTTTTTTTTTCAATTTCAAATTTGGTTTCGGGTCCTGGAAGTTGTCGTTTTCATTGCCAAATATCCTCAATTGATCGTCGGTAACATGGAGACGATTCAAGGCTTTCATTTCCACCCTAAGTACTTCAAATCAGACGTTTTTTTACTCAAAATGGGGACGAGCCTGTCCCGTGACCTGTCACGGTCACCATGTGTGAATAAGAACTGAAACTTTATTTAAACTTGACACGGAACCTTTCATATACGAACAATTACGAAGATGGTGTATAAACATTATACACGCTTTTAGGTGGATAAAAAGAAAAATGTCAAAAATGGGAAAAGCAATAAAATAGTTGACTAGAGAGTGATATCACAGTGAATTTGACTAGAATTGGTTCAATACACAGGGAAAAAGTGAGAGCGAGAAAAGGCAGTATAAACAGAGTTAAGTAAAGGTAAGTGATGAAATTCTTAGTTATTTCAGAGAAGAGGATGGGCCAGATTGGACAGATCTTTTGTCAGCTCCCGTCGACTCCGAAGGGATGTCGGGCCAAGGACAATAATTTGTTAGCAAGTCCTTGACCGGGAAGGACAACTTGTGTCCGGACATCATCTCCGGGAAAGGTCTAGTTCCCAACACTGTTGGACACTAACCAGACCAGGCCGATGGTGAGGGGCTCGGTTTCGCATAGGAAATGCGTCCTTGCATTGTTGGCATATTGGGGCACGCACAGGTATCGTTTGAGGAACTTGGTGAAGCTGGCATCGCCGGATTTGAGGGCGGATTGGGCGGAGTATGGGAGCCAGAGGTGAAGGCCGTAGAGGAAAATTGGAGTGATGTAGGTCCGGAAGAGTTAAATAACTATTGGAAGAGGAAGGTTCGTGATGGGAAGTCTATTGCAAATGTATCCGATCCTGCTCTGGCTTTGACTGTTGATGATTTGAGGTGGTTGGTGAAGGAGAGTTGAGTTGAGAATGTGAAACCGACATATTAAAATTGTTGACGATTTCAATCGGACTATTGTGGATATGGAAAGAAGTCGGAGGCAGACGATCTTTGTGGAAAACCATGGCCTTCGTCTTGATGGTATTGACTTGAAGGCCGTTCTCTTGGCAGTAACCGTGGAGTGCATTGACGGCATTTTGAAATTCCACGCCTGAATCAGCCAAGAGAACCAGGTCGTCTGCATATTGGAGATATTGTACCATAAAATGGTTGATGGTGGGGCATTGGTGTGTGAGGGCTCAGGCAGGTCGGATACATAAAGATTGAAAACAACTGGCGATAGGGGATCCCCCTGTGGAAGACCAAAAGAAGTGAAGTAGCAGGGGATAAGTCCTCACCAGAACGAATGGAGTATCCGAGTCCCGCATAGATGTTGGACAGCAGGACACATATTGAACGCGGATCAACAAAGCATCCACACGCTCTAGAGCTCTCCTATCAGTGCAGATGTTTGAGTAGCCTATCAATGACACTTATTAATCCCGACTCTAGTCATCAGCAATTTTCTTGCCCCTTCATGGTCAGTACAATCTTATCTTTTTTAAGGCGTGTACTTAATTCTGATCATAATACAAAGACACTATTGTTATCTTTTTTGATTGCAGCTTGCCCTAAAGCTAAGCGCCTAATCTTTGTCTTACGTTTCTATACCGTAGAATGTTTCAAGGCGACTGGTTGACCACGGCTTTATGTGCAAAGCCGCCTAATTCAAACCCTTTTCGAAAGCAACTTGAGAGCAATTCAAGACAGGTATGGACACTGATTTCGATTCCGTTTGTCGAAGTAATATTACATTAATTAAGGCAAATCACTGACAAAGGCTTATCTGTGGCCTTGGCACTTCTACTTGGCACGAAAATGTTGATCTTTTTGTCGAATGCAGACTTTGTTTAAACTTGACTTGTTATCTGCACAAGATATTGCACAAGCATTTTTGCTTTGATTTCATGTATGGAATTTTCATGAACTTCGATTTCTTTGAAATTCTAGTGCTTATGGTTGGCTTGCTAGTACTTTCCAACACACGATTCGACATTGATTACTGAACATGATTTTTGAAAAAACAATATTCTTTTACAAACAGTGACACTTTTGACATCCGAGAATAAAATCAATTAATTCACCCTTACGAGTTATGAAATTCCCGATCGCCACGTAACCCCAAAAATTTTTTTTCGATATCTTATCAATTTAAGAATAAAAATAAATCATTCCTCTAAATTGGCCTCAATTCAGAGTCAATTTTGCTACGCATCCACTTGTCAAACAAATATTGCGTCCAAGGGAATCCTTCCATTTATTGTTGTAAACAAGATTGAAGCATCCCAATGAGTCTGTTAGGTCTCCAAATACACTTTCACCTCTTCGGGTAAGCGACCGTGGCCGTGTTTGACACAGACAGGCATTTATTGAGCGCGTGTTTCTGTCTGCGAGGCCGAGAATGAGCCAACAGAGTAGCTAGAGAGCCTTGGCGAGATGGTGTAAGAAAGGCCAAATTTGCTTATTCTCCTTTATCCCTCCCGCACTCTTCTTGGTCTTTCTCTTGGTTCTCTGGCCCCCCTCTCTGGTTCCTCCTCTTTCTACAGCGACAACTACTATTACTCCGTCTGGCTGGGAGTTCCTTTGAAGACACCCATCATTGAGTGGAATAAGGTTGGAACTTGGAACGAAGGCGAGGGAGTGACAGATTCACTCAAGACAAGAAAGAGAGACCTTCTCTACCTTCCTCAAAGAGCTTGACAAGCAAGCACTGCCCACAGCAACCAAAGTTTGTCCTGGCCTTGTCGCTCGCCTAGTGCTTCTTGGCCTTCTCTAACGCCTTATCTCCAGACAACCGCTTGTCTTAGCATCAAGGTTAGGGACAGCGACAAACAGAAAGAAAGAGTGAATGCTAATTGGAATTTTCGCATCTGACCACCGCTCATCAATTTTGGCGCTCAACAACCAACTGCCTCTCAGACTTGTGCAGTGACCATTGCCACCATCGGCGTACAATACATCCCGCAGCACATCCAGCATATATGGAGCGTGTTGGATCGCATTTAGGAGAAAGGATCCATGATCTTTAATAACTACTAGTAGTTATCCCAAAGGCCCAGGAATAAGGCTCAAGTGAAGTGGTTAGTTGTTGTTGGTTTTGCGTAAATCAAGTGCTTCTCCTCGCTTTCGTGGAACACAAGGCTCACCCATCCAGGTAATCTTTCATTTGCATGTCATATATTAATTCCCCCAGACGTTGTTGCGTCCACTCACGGACCAGTTCCAGTTTTCCGATTACTCAAGAGGTAATTTGTGCATTAGATTGGAACCTATACCAGTGCACAAGAAACCTCTCACACCAAGTTTTAGCCGAGTAATAAGATGAACCTCTAACACCAACGAATTCGTATAATGCACTTGATTCGTTAACAAAATCGGCTAAGGAATAGCCTAAAATGTTATTCTGGATTCCACTCACTCAGCTGGCCAAGGTTTGCCGCGAATTTTCTGTTGGCGGATGTACGGTACAGCAGGATTCCACTCACTCAGCTGGCCAAGGTTTGCCGCGAATTTTCTGTTGGCGTCCACTCTGGTCCAAAGACCCTCCAATATAGGCTGAATTGGCTAGGTACGGCTGTCGGCAAGCGAGGGCTGCCCAGTGAGAGTGCAGGGTTGCTGAGGGAGGAAAGCCATCTATACGGGCTTGGAAGCCATTTTGACGCAGAAGCTGGACGAAAATCATAGATTCGGTCGTAACCAACCTGACCTATTCTATTCCATTGAGCGTCTTCCCCACCCTTTACCCTTATTGTGGTTCATCACCCATTTGTCCATCCAATGTCCTTCGCCCGTTTGGATTTGCCCGTTGTTATACCTCTTGCCACTTACTCATTAATTTGGGCCCATATCGGAAAATCTCAAACTGGGGCGACGTTAGGCTCAAAAAACGCCTTCTATTCCACTCCGGGAGGTGGGTTATTCGACGCTTGACTCCATAGATTGGCGGAATTTGCCGGATGCGAAAATACCCGGAAATTAATACCAATTTCGACCCTGAGTCCCTGGAACATAATAAACAAAATTGGATTGGACCTGATCCCAATTCCCAAGTTTGTGAACCGCTCATCGCTTCCGGAGTCCATCCCTCAGCATGGACCCTGTAGAAGTGAAGGCCGAGGTGGGCGATGAAGTGCCGCCGGACCCCAATATCCAAGTGTTTGACGCCACCAAAGAAGAGTTGGAAGAAGAGGATGACGGAGATCCGATTTACGTACCGGAAACAAGAGGCGGGTCCCAAGAGGCCACGCTCAAGGGGTCGAATGCCAATAAACGCTATTTGAAATCTTGGGAGCGGCGATTCCCGTGGGTAGAGCGCGCTATTCCCGGTAAAGAGAACGCCTTCTGTAAGGTATGTTCCAAAACGATTAATCCGAAATTGGCCTCACTCCAAGTTCACGCCCGCACCAAAGGACACCAGGTTCGAATGCGTGAACTAATGCCGGAAGCTTTTCGCGATGAAGATGAGGAAACCCGCTGGGGTTCGCAGAATGTCATTTGTAACATTAAAACCGAGTACGGGGTGAATGACCAACGTTTGGCCGTCGACTTGGGCAAGTTGACGTTAGCCTCGGATATTGAGACCATCATGGAGGTGGTCGGACCCAAGATATTTGAAAATTTGAGCATTTGGGAAGTGTTGTTGTACAAGGCCAGTCAGGCCAAGGGCGAAGCCGCGGCCATGGACTTGGTAGTTCGAGATACGGAAAACATCCTGACGCAACTCAAGTTGTTGATTAGTAATTGCTACGAATACATGCGGGGAGACTCGTGTGAGCCCAAAGTTGAGCCCGACGTCGATACTCAGGCTGCCATTGAGGAGGCTATCGAGAAACAAAAGAGCGACAAATCCGGCGTGGGCATCTCACGATTCCTGGCCAATGCTCTGGAGATTGAAGATGGCTATTGGCAGAATCGGGATGACAGTGACGCCAGTTACCGCAACGCCATGGAAGTGGGTATTCTAGGGCCTTTGGCCAAGGTCAAGGTTGAGCTCGCCGATCCCAGCCCGGCCTATGTGGATGATGTCCAGCATGATCCGGACTTCCGGGTCACTGTCAAGAAACGCGGCCGTCCCCGTGGACGTCCGAGTGGGACGAAGAATAAGCGGAAAAAGGTGCCAGCCAAAAAGGACGATTTCATCGATGACGAGGACTATGACGAAGAAGAAGAGACCATGGGAGGGGACGACGATGATGAGGACGAGGACGAAGATGGCGACGAAGATTACGACGAAGATGATGACGACGAGGAGGCTCGAAAACGATCCCCGGGCAAGACACGAACGAACAAAGCGTGTCCTAAATGTGGTAAGCCGTACAAGTTTGAAGAATCTCTCAAGAAGCACAACGAGCACTGTCGAGCCATCTTACGCTATGCCAAAGAAGAGAAAGGCTTCCTGTGTCTCTATCAGAACTGTCCCACTCCGGACAAGGCTTTCCCGGCCAAAGATGAGCTCCTGACTCACTTTGACGAGCACCATTTCACGCACGAGGATCGCACCATCGACTGCACGTATGACGAGTGCAAAACGAAGTTCGCGACCATAGTGCTCCGCAACATGCACATCCGAAAGAGCCACGAGAAACGCTTCGTGTGCGACAACTGCCCTAAGAAGTTCTGGAACCAGAAAAACCTCGACGACCACGTCGAACGTGTGCATAATCGGCCCGAGGGTGAGGGTACGCGAGACATGAATCCTTGTCGGAAATGCGGGAAGATGATCGCTATGACCTACATCACCATCCACGAGAGCAAATGCAACGGTCTCTCCGTTCGAAACCCTCAGTTCAAAAAAGTGGGCGACGAGTATTACTGCACTGCCCGTGATTGCACCATCAAGCACGGGTTCTCGTGTGAGTACGGCGTGCGTACGCATTTCTTCAACACGCATTTAAACGACGAGGAGAAGATCTACACATGCGATTTCTGCGAGCGCAAATTCGGTTGCAAAATTGCTCGGAACAAGCACGTGAAAGCCACCCATCTCAAACCTTATGTCTGTGATCAATGCGGTGGGCGATTTGGCACCAAGAGCAAGCTAGATTCTCACCGATTGACGCACACGGGTGAGAAGCCCTTCGCCTGCGATCAGTGCGATTATCGTGCGGCTAAGAAGTTCAATTTGGACGAGCACAAGCAGAAGCGTCATAACGACATGGGTGGGCGGAATTTCTACTGTGGATTATGCGGCAAAATGTTCCTGACCTCGGGTCGACTCACCAGTCACTTCCGGATCATTCATCACGATGGAAAAGTGGAGGAGCCGCCGAATCGGAAGAAGCAGAAAAAGAAGTTCAATCCAGTCCAACAGATCCAGGCCCAAGCGCAACAAACTGTTGCAGGGGTCCATGCAGTTCAGCCGCAAGATCTGCATCAGGCCCAGCTGCAGCAACAACACCAACAACAGCAGCAGCATCAACAACATCAACAGCAGCAACAGCAACAACATTCCGATCAAGTCGCTCATCAAGTCCATGTTCAACAATCGCATTTGGTGCCCAAGATCATTTTTAAGGAAGGTATGGGTGAAGCGCATTTGGCCCACCATCCAGATATTGGCCAAGAGTTATTTGCCATCAAGCAACATCAATCTCCCGACGGCGTGGAGTATATGTAGTATTCACATTAGGAGGGTTCATGGACACCTACCTACCTAGTGATTGTAAGATAACGTATTTGTAAGATTGAATTGAACCCCTTCCTATTGTATACTGCATTTTTAGAGTCTGTTTTGTTGGGCGGGGGTGGGGGGCGGGTAATTGTGCGCCTTCGGAAGAAATGATATTTCTCGAAACTTTGAAACAAAGAACACTATTGATATTACGTCAAGTGTAATGTGTCCCCTTTTGCTTCATCAGAGAGCTTTTGTGGAAGGGGAGCAAGCTGGACTGCCAGGCTCAAATATTTAGCTGAAAACTAGATATCTATATTTTGCATCTTGGAGGTTTTTAAAATAACATCGGAGGACACAGGGGAACAAAATAATGATGTTTCTCGGCAACAATTTATTCATGCCATCAGAATGGCGATCGAAGGGGAGATACTCACGTTACAGGGAGACACTCGTAAGGTACTGTGGGTAGGACGACATGTGAAGGTTAGTGTATGTGTACGTAATGAAGGCCAACAAGGTCTTGCTCAGCTTCACATTCGTTTATATGGGGGACGAGGAAAAATATATTCATATTAGCACGACAGAGATTTTGAGGACAACGGAAATTTAGTATGTACAAACGTGAACACCTAAACTACTGCTCTTCTGTTTAATCTGTTCAGTTGGTTGGGACTCGATTCTCGTTCGCTTTACATGAAATCCACCGTGGCCTCAGTCTGATCTTGCGTGAGCAAGAAGTCCACGGCCATATCTTGCTCGACCTGACCCGTGGCTGTGACCACTTGACCCGTAGCCGTGACCACCTGACCCGCTTGGACCTGGACCACTTGGGCCTCGTGCTCAATGGACTCCTCCTCCTGGGAGTCCTTGAGCTCTTCTTCGTTTTTGAAGATCATCTTGGGCATGCTCTTGGCCCGTTTCGAGGACGACTTCTTGTTCCTAGCTTTGCCCTCCACGAGTCCGTCATGATGAACGATCCTGAAATGGCTCGTGAGACGGCCGGATGTGGTGAATACATTCCCGCAAATCCCGCAATGGAAGTTCCGTCCACTGAAGTCGTTGTGCTTCTTCTGTTTGTGCTCAGTCAAGTTGTACTGTTTCGAGCATCTGTGTTTCAATCATGGGAACAGAAAAGAAAAAAATAATCAAGGTTAGGTTAGCTATCACACGCGAAGAAATACGTCGTCGACATTGATGTTTGAAGGACTCACCTGAAGTCGCACTTGTCGCACAAATAGGGCTTTTCGCCGGTGTGAGTGGTCATATGCTCTTTCAACTTGGACTTGTCCGCGAATCGTCCGGGACAGAGCTCACAGATGTAGGGCTTCAAATGCTGTCGGACCACGTGGCGATTACGCATGATCTTGTCCGCGAATCGTTTCCCGCAGTGGTCGCACTCGTAGATCTTCTCGGACTCGTCCAAATGGGCCGAGTGGAAGTGAGTGCGAAGTCCGTACATGGTGGAGAAGCCGTGTTTGATGAGGCAATCTTTGGCAGTGCAGTAGAACTCGTTGTTAACCTGTTTAAAAGTTGGATTCCGCACGGTGAGCCCGGGACAACTCTTCTCGTGTCTAGGCAAGGACACTTTGTTCATGGTCTTGCCACACTTGAGGCACACGGCCGAGCCGGAATCCGGCTCCGGATTCGAGTGCACCCGCTCGTAATGCTCCGTGAGATGGCGCTCCATCCAGAAGGTCTTGGAGCACTCCGCGCACGCGTACGACTTCTGATGGGCCTTCCGCACGTGCATATTCCGCATCATGATAGTCTTGAATTTGACATCGCAATCCTCGTAGGTGCACGGAATGGTTCGCTCCTCGTCCGTGATGTGGTTGAGGTCGATGTGATCGAACAGATCCGTCTTCTTCGTGAACACCTTATCTTCATCCGGGCAATTGGGGTATTGGCAGATCATGTTCTTGCCCTCCTTTTTGTAGCGTAACATGGCTGGACAGTATTCTTCGTGCTTGCGTGTCGACTCCGTAAAGGGGAAGGTCTGGCCACATCGTTTACAGGTCTTGACGAAATCCCGATCCGGAATGGGCTTCGGCTTCTTAAATGCACTCGCAGGAGCCCGATACTCTTCATCTGAGTCTTCGTCTGAAGAGAAATTCCGCTTTCGTTTGCGTCGTCGCTTGGAACGGCCCAACTCCTCGGGCTCATTTTCTTTCTCCTCCTTGACCTTGACTTTGTCTGAACCGTCCTTGGAATCCTCGTCCTCGACTTCGTCGACCTCTTTCTTGATTTCAGTCACCAGGGATCGCGAAGGACGACCGCGCTTTTTGCCAGTGCTGACACTCTCCTTGATTTTGGCCAATTCGGCTTCATCGTAGATAAGAGGGAACAAGAGATTGGCCTCTAACGGATTGTTGTACTGCAACATGTCCGGGTCTTTCTGATGCCAGAAGCCATTGTCCAAGTCGAGGGCGTTGGCCAGAAACTTGGGCAAGTGAATGCCAATATCTTTGCGTCGGCGGACTTCGCGTCCGGAGCCGAAGCGTTGAAAACAGTTCAAGATGAGCTCCTTGACTTCAAACAGGAGACTCTCCACGTCCTTCAATATGAGATCCATGCCACTCACGTCTTGCTGCATGGAGGCCTTGTTGAGAAGCAATTCCCATAGGGACAACTTCTCGAAGAGGGTGGGCCCGGTTAGGGCAATGAGCGTGTCCGAGCGGGCGTTCAACAGGAACGTCTCGAAATCCGTCTTGGGCTGGGCGATGGTGTTTTGGGAGCCCAGATGCCGATACGGATCCATGGGGCCATCCGCTCCCAAGCCCAAGAGCTGAGCATCCGAGGGCAGCGCCGCATCCGAGCGCTCCGAAATGATCACTTTCGGCTCATCTTCTTCGACCACGTTCTGCTCGCGTTTCAAACTCTGAAAAATCCAGCCGTGAGACAAGTCTCCGTTAGTTGAGCACATCATTGGAAAGGCTACAAAGGCCATATTGGTGAGGTAATCACATTCCCCGAAAAAAAAAAAAGATCTCCACTCTCCACTGTGTTTATTACCTGAAGATGGGCCTCCATTCGGGCTCGTCGAACGGCCTCG
Source organism: Tigriopus californicus (assembly GCF_007210705.1). Taxonomy (NCBI): domain Eukaryota; kingdom Metazoa; phylum Arthropoda; class Copepoda; order Harpacticoida; family Harpacticidae; genus Tigriopus; species Tigriopus californicus. The sequence goes on along the minus strand of NC_081445.1, from coordinate 8,540,776 downwards.
GCGTGAATCTTGGTGTTCTCATGCGAGACTAAGGCCGTTAACCGGGGATGCAATGTCTTGCCGCATAGCGTACAATAGGCATGTTCAGTATGGGGTGTGGCCTTTTCCACCCAAGGGAACCGCTCCTCCCACGCAGCCTTGTATTTGTAGTTGGTACGATATCGTTGCCAACGTTCCTTGTTATATTTGGCTTGGGAATGCTCATCATCCCCCTCGTCTTCCTCCCCCTCAGCCCCTTCCGCCCCTTCCTCCTCCCCTTCGTGTCCGCCGCCGGTTTGGAACTCATCTTCCACTTCGCCGGCGGCCACGCCCTCCTCCGGCAAGGCGTGTGCCTCCTCCTCTCGGCCCTGATCCTGATCCTCCTCCAAGGCCTCCGTCACCACATAGACCGTGTCTTGATCGTCATCGCCCGCTTCTTCCGAATCCTGGATCAGCGTCAAGATGGGCGCGGATGGCGCCTCCGAGGCGCCCGATTCCGACATGGGCGTGACGGGCGGTAAAACGGGGGGCGTGACTGGCGTTTTTGGTCGGCTCTAGAAGTCGTCACCTTGGCGGGCGGGCTGGGATTGGATGGGATTGGGAACTGGCCAAGAAGGTGATCACCCTGCGTGTTACAATGGCCTTTTTCTCGTTTTTCGTACTTGCTCTGCGTCAACCTCTGCTTCTCTCCCTGAGCTAGCTTCTCAGTGAGGCGAATTACGAACTACCTATGGGTCAGATTTTGAAAGGATTGCTGCCCTTGGCGGAGTCGGAAACCTGGGGCAATCTTCTAGTTGACCTCGTCGAGGCGGATGCACTAATACGGTTGATGCGGGTTCACAAATCCGGACGATGGTAATGGCCGTTGAGGTGCCGCGAGGGGCCACGAGTGAGGGATTGGGCTTCCGCGTCCCATGCCAAATTGGCGTCCCTGAATGAGTTGGCTTCAGCGTTGCAACGAAAAGGCGGTGATCGCGTGGTTGGCTTCTTTTTGGAAGAGTCGGCCAGCCTCCACGGTTTTGGCGCCTGAACTGCCCCAAGCTGCCATGGCCACTGAGCAGGCAGAATGGGCAGGAGGGGGAGGGAGACCAGGCCCATGGAATGATGGGTGAATGGCGTAACTGGAGACGAAAGATGATCACCCCCGAAATACGTAAGAATCTAGGAACAGGATGAGTGGGATGCGGTTCGGGTTCTGTACTGTTACATGATTGGGTTGCGGCCCAATGGGTCACGGCTCCTAGAATCTGAGCCGTATTAAAATAACCTGTCACTGGAATCGGGGAAGACTGCGAGTGGTAGAGATTCAAATTTAAGGCGGGAAAAACTTGGCGCGCAAATTGGGGACAGTGATATCGATGGCTGTATCCATTTCAAAAGAGTAAATAAGTCGATACCAATACACCTTCATATTTCAAATAAACTGCACAGTGTCTTGGACTTCTTCCTGGTTGATGAGGAAGTCAACGGCAATGTCCTGCTCCACTTGCCCACTGATCTCCTTGTCCTTTTTGTCAAGGAACTCGACTTTGGCCACATTTCGTGACCTTCTTGAAGAACCGGCGCTGGTGGCGGGTTTACTCCTTTGCTTGACCAGATTCTCCACTAATCCGTCCTGGTGAATGATCCTCAAATGGCTGGTGAGGCGTCCGGAGGTCAGGAACACTTTGCCGCACAGTCCACAATAAAAGTTGCGCCCGGACAGGTCGTTGTGCTTCTTCCGCTTGTGATCCACGAGATTGAATTTCTTGGCGCAACGGAAGTCGCACTTGTCGCAGATGAACGGCTTATTCCCGGTGTGTGTGTTCATGTGTTCGGACAGTTGACTTTTGTTCACAAAGCGACCCGCACACAATGTGCACACCACGGGTTTGATGTGCACGGATTTCACGTGCCGTCGATACATAATGCCGTCTGCGAACTTTTTACCACAATGCTCGCACTCGTAGCGCTTCTCGGTGTCGTCCAGATGGGCGTCGAAGAAGTGCACCCGTAAGCCGTGCATACTCGCGAAACCATGATTGACCAAACAGTCTTTGGCGGTGCAAAAGAATTCGTCGTTCATGATTTTGAACGTGGGGTTGCGCACCGTCGAGCCCTGACAGGTCTTTTCGTGGTTGCGCATGGATGATTTGTTCCGCGTTTTCCCGCACTTGAGGCAAATGGCCCGGGCCGCGTCTTCTTGTTGCGGATTCTTGTGCACTCGTTCGAAGTGATCCGTCAAGTGCTTTTTGAACCAAAAGGTCTTTTTGCACTCGATGCACTCAAAGGACTTGCTGTGACTCTTACGAATGTGGATGTTCCGCATGATCACGGACTTGGACTTGACGGAGCAGCCCTCGTAAGTGCAAGCCACGGTCCGCTCGTCCTCGTTGACGTGGATCTCATCGATGTGTTCCAACAGATCGAGCTTCTTCTCGAATACTTGCCCAGCTTACGGACAATTGGGATACTGACACAGGAAGTTCTTGCCGTCTCGACGGTAGCGCATCACGCCCGGACAATATTCTTCATGTTTCCGCGTGGATTCCGTGAAAGGAAACGTGTTGCCGCACCGATTACAATTCTTGACGAAATCCCGGTCTGGAATAGGTTTGGCCTCCTCGGGTTTGACGTCCTTCTTCATCAATCGCTCTTCCTCCTCTTGGTCGGAGTCATCTTCAGAGGAGTAGTTTCGCTTCCGCTTCCGTTTTCGTTTGGCTCTCAAGGGCGTCTCCGGTTTGTTCTCCTTCTCCTTATCTCTCTCTTTCTCCTTCTCACTCTCGGGTTGAGCCTTCGGCGGGGTGTCTTTGTCCTTCAAAACCTTGATGACTTGCAGGTTCCTTCGGGAGGAACGGTTTCTCGGTTTGCCTGCGGCGAGTTCTTGCTTCACCAAGGCCACGTTCTCGTTTTGCGGGATAACTTGAGCCAAGACTTTTTCTTCGAGAGGACGCTGGCACCTGGCTTGGTCGGTGCTCTTCTGTTCCCAATAGCCCGGTTCCAATTCCAAACCCTGAGCCAGGACGCTACTCAAATCCACGCCGATGGTCTTTTTCCGCTTGGTCTGGTCGGACTTCTCAAAGCAATTGATCATCAGAGACTTGGCCTCGAAGAGCAAGCACTCCAAGTCCTTCAAGACCAGGTCCGTGCCGCTCAGATCAGGCTGCAACGTGGCCTTGGTGAGCATCAGCTCCCACATGGTCAACTTGTCAAACAGCGTGGGTCCGACCAACGATATGAGCGTGTCGGTTGAGGCGTTCATGAGGAAGTTCTCGAAATCCGTCTTGGGCTGAGCAATCAGATTCTGAGAGCCTTTCTGTTGACAATTGACGGGCTGACTCTCGACCTCCACCTCAACTGGCACTAAATGCATAGTGTCGTCCCTGTGAATCACAATTACTTTGGTCTCCTCGTCATCGTCATCCACCTCCAGTATCTGTTGTAGTGGCTCCGGCTCATTCGGGCTCTCCTCCTTGACGCTTTGCTGTAAAAGCCAAAGTCGTCCGTCCATAAAGATCAAAATCCATCCCAATTCAACACCCAACAACACTTACCTGTAATTGGGAGCGGATCTTCTCCCGATCCACGGAGTCGGCGTGGATCTTGGTCTTCTCATGCTTGACCAACGTGTGATGTCTTGGGATCAATGTCTTGCCACAGAGAGTGCAGTAGGCGTGCTGCGTGTGAGCCGTGGCCTTCTCCACCCATGGAAACTCCCTCTCCCACTCGTGTTTGTACTTGTAATAGTGACGATATTTGTCACGGGTATATTTAGCCTGAGATTCAGGCTCGGGCTCGGCGCCTTTCTTTCCGTCTGGCTTTTTAGTTTCTTCGGAGAGCCCTTCCTCCGCCTCCTCCTCATCCATGATCTCGTGCTCTTCTTGTTTCAAGACCGAATCATTGACCGGGTCCATCCCCTCCTCATCTGGGCGTGGCTCTGTCGAATCCTGATTCATCAGGGGGGCCGTGTCATCTGTGTCCATGACACTGGACTGGGAAAAGTCGGGGTCAGAGGTCGCGTATCAAACAATATATCATTCGATCAGTCTACCTACTTAGAGGGCTAGGGCGACATAAGACGCTGTTGAGGGATTCTGTGTTGTCTGTATTAGAGTCAGCACGACCAAAAGCAAAAATTGAAAAAGCGCAAAAGCCGAAATATGACCAGCTATGGGACGGCGCTTTAACAATCAAAAGGGGAGGTGCTTTTGATGTTTGACATCGAGATATATTTTTGATGCAAATCAATCCCTATGTAAGGCTTGCTGGGGTACCGTATTGGTAGAGCATCCTCTAGCCAATTCCAAGCTTCTCTGTGGTATTTGATTATAGCATGAGTTGCTGCTTTAACAACTTAAATGGGCAAACCTACGATCATTCCCGAGGGTGAGGTAATGATTAATGTGAAACGTTTGGCTGTGACAACGAAGCGGGAATATCCCTCAATTGGGACACCCAAAATCAGATGGCAGGCCGAACGGGCGAGCTGATATCTGACTTCGTAGCACACAAATTAAAACAAAACCAACAATACCAATGTCGACTTAAAAAACGCATGAACTAGACGCAACAGTCTTATTTTTGGCGCCCTAAATGACTCTTTTGATGATGAAACTTTTGTTCAAAAGCGTTTCAGAGCTTATATCTTGACAAACGTAAGATAAAAAATATCAACGCTCCAGAACACTAAAAGTGTGCAAAATTTGGAGGCACTGTGAACACTGGAGGTTGGAGCTTGGAGCATAGACTGTGGTTGGAGCGCAAACCAGCGGCAGTCCAAATTTAGAGGAAGAATAGTTTTGGCTCCGTCAGGGTTCGAATAATTGTCGTAGAAGGCCAATTGATAGTAAATCGAAGACCATGTTTAAGGTTGCCAATGTTGAGTTAGCCTTAGTAAACTTGAAAGAAACGGAGTGACTCTTTTGCTCTAGTCCAGTTAGGACTTGGTGCCTATGAGAGTGTAAAATGATTGAGTGAAAGAAAAGTATCTCATGTATTGTATTGTATTGTATTGTAAAGACTACTCAAATCATCAAATCTGATGTGTATATGTGGATCAACTTGCCTGGCTAATCCTATTAAATGATACACAAAGGTTAATTAACCTGAATAACGCACCATGTCAATTGCAACAGCCTGAAGTAGTGAATGCGCTGTCTACCAGGTCATGACGGGTTTGTCAATTTTTTTTTTGACGAGTTTGACATTTTATGTTGGCAAATAATTCGCATCGTCTTATCATACCAACGAATTACGCAAAAATTCCCACTTGCTCCATGTATCGAAACACACTTCTAATTTGAAAGAAAATAGCACAATCTATATTCGAATCAAAATTGTTCCTTATCTAAGAGCAAGATTGGTAAGGGTACATTTGGAGACAAGATCCCCCCACAAAAAAAAGATCTTCAAGAAAGATCGCGCATAGGTCAGACCGCACACAACAGTGCTCCAAACACGGAATGGAGAAGAATATCTACATAAAGTCGGCCTGGTCTTGATTCATCAGGAAATCCACGGCAATATCCTGCTCCGCTTGTCCACTCATGTTCTTCTCCTTGCCATCCACTAATACGATTTTGGGCATGGACTTGCCGCGTTTGACAGCTTTCTTTTTGGGCGTGCCCTCCACGAGACCGTCTTGATGAATGATCCGGAAGTGACTGGTGAGTCGGCCGGATGTGAGGAACACCTTGCCACAAATACCGCAATGATAATTCCGTCCTGCCAAGTCATTGTGCTTCTTCTGTTTGTGGTCGATCAAATTGAACTTCTTGGCGCATCTGAAGTCGCACTTGTCGCAAGCGTGCGGTTTGTTGCCCGTATGGATGTTCATATGCTCGGCCAATTGGCTCTTATTGCCGAAACGACCGGTGCACAAACTGCAGACATACGGCTTGACGTGGACCGCCTTCACGTGTTTGCGGAACATGATGCGGTCGGCATACTTCTTGCCGCAGTGCTCACACTCGAACTGCTTCTCGGCTTCATCCAAATGGGAGTTGAAGAAATGAACCCGCAGACCGTACATGCCAGAGAACCCGTGTTTGATGTGACAGTCGCGGACAGTGCAGAAGAACTCTCCGTTGACTTCCTTCCATTGGGGATTGCGACAGGCGTAGCCCGTACAACGACTCTCGTGTTTGCTCAGAGAAGTGCGAATCATCATCTTGCCGCATTTGCGGCACAATTCCACGGCTTTGGCTGGAGCCTCGCCGCTATCCTTCAACGTGTGCCCGTTCTTGATGTGATCGTTCAGGTTCTTCTCGGACCAAAAGCGCTTGGGGCATTGATCGCAGGCAAAAAGCTTCTCGTGACTTTTTCGGATGTGAATGTTGCGCAACGTGACTGTGGCGAACATTTGCTTGCATCCATCGTAGGTACAAGGGATAGTGCGGGCTTCATCGGTGAAGTGGTGCTCGTCGAAATGCCGAAGGATGTCTTCTCGTAATTTGTATTCCTGCTCCGGATTGGGGCAGTTGTCGTAGCAACAGTACATGAGGGCGCCCACCTTCTTGTACTTGAGCGAGGCTGGACAGCTGGGCATGTGAGTCTTGTTGTTCTCTCCAGGACCGTAATCTTTACCGCATTTGGGACACTTGGTGTGCTTGATTCGCTTGCCCGGCGCTCGCCGTCGGGCGACATATTCTGGATCATCCAACGGGTCTCGGCCTCGGATCTTCTTTTTCGACTTGGCTTTGATGCTGGTCTTGATGTCGTCTACTTCGTGGGAAGGATAGGACATGACCATAGGGATGAGGAGTCCCACCTCGAGCCCGTTGCGGTAGGTGACGTCGTCGGGGTCTCTTTGGTTCCAAAAGCCACTTTCAATTTCGATGGCATTGGCCAGAAACTTGGAGATGTTCACGCCCACTTTCTGTTGGCTGAGGATCTCTCTCTGTCGGCGGCGGGTGAGCTCTACGTGGTCAAAGCAATTGTTCATGAGGAGCTTCATTTCCATAAGAATGTTTTCCACATCCTTGATCACGAGATCCATGGCGTTGAAATCTTGGCTCTGCGTGGCCTTGTGCAGAATGATCTCCCAAATTGACAACTTGTCAAATACTTTCGGACCTACGGCCTCCATGATGGCCTCTACACTTGAGTTAAGGGCCAGGTTCTCCATCTCAGTCTTGGGATCATCGTCCAAACGCTCTCGTTTGATCGACATCGGGGCAATCATGGCATTTTGCGTTCCAATCGCCTGAACGATCTTTTTGGTGGGTCGCGGGGTTTGAATGGAGTCCGGCATAGTGAGCACGGACTCGCCATCCACGGTCACATACGCCGCGCTCTCTTCCGCCGCCATGGCCAGTTTGCTCTCCACATCAGCCTCTTCCAAGGCTTCATCCATGAGTTGCTGCTCCACTCGAAAGCGCCGCCAATTCTCGATATGCTTGGCCGACTTTTCGTGAGCCGCCAAAGCCGTAATCCGGGGACGGAAGGTACGTCGACAAGCCGCGCAATATGCAAATTCCTACAGAGAATTTCAGTCCAATCAGGCAAAATGGTTACCATCGCTAGTGTCTTACAAATCAATTTTCCTAAAATTCAACGACAAATTCATAAAATCTCCAAATATCGCGTAGCCAATGTTGGCTCCCTAAGCAATATTAAAAGACAAACCATTCTCTAACTAAGGACCCTAGCCACCTTGACTTCAAGTCGAGCAATTGGCCAAGTCAATTACCTCATCAGGAACGGCTCTTGAGACCCAGGGATGGATTTCCTGCCACACCTCCCGATATTTACGTCCGGCGTCATAGCGACTATAATTCTTATTCTTGGCTGGCGTTTCCATGGACGACTGATTCTCCTCCTCGGCCCGTTGTTGATCCTCGGCATCCTGTCGATCCTGCTCATCCTGGTCCTCTTGGTCCATTTCCTCCATCTGTCCGTCCTCATCCTCGCCGTCGTGCGGTGCGGATTCGAGGGCGGAATTCACAGCTTCCGTCAGATCATGCTCGATCACGATGGTGTTGGTTTCCACGGCCTGAACCAAGGCGCCCAAGGCGTCTTTGGTGTCCACGTCCTCCATGGGTTCGAAAGGTGGGCCGATGGATTTGAAAACCCCGGGGATGGGTCCGATATTCCTGGTTTGAATTGGCACAAAATCGGACCACTTTTGGCGTTTTTCACGATGCCTGAGCTATTCAGGGCTGGTTCCAATCTCACTCAAAAAGCCAAATCAGGAATTAGCTCCATATATATCCGGCTCATCGGACAAAATGTCTCCAATACTAGTGTTCTATTACTCATCAGAGCGTTTTCAGTAGATTTTTCGGCCCGCTATTCTTATTAAAATTAAAATCAGGGGATTTTAGAAGCTGCAAATCGAGCGTTTGGCTTTAAAGATCAAGTGCGAGAGGATTGGTAAGACCCTGGCTGGGATCTAGGAAAGCGCGGTCAGCAAGCGCGGGCAACGCTCTTTCTCGATTGTTCATTGGCCCAGCCCAGTGCTGCCAGTTTCGAGAAGCCGTCGCCATTTTGAATCCCATTCAGGGCGTCTGGCCCAGAAACGCTCATTCACCCGCGCGCAGAATTGGAACTCTTCAGCTACACACCGGAAACGTGTTCTGCTACACTAATTCATAATAGATGATCTTTGATGGCGACTCGTGGCCATCACGGTCCTGTACATGACTAGCATTGTGATATCACAGAGGTGATGAATGAAAAGAGCACGTTCAGCTTCCGTGGAAGAACTTAAGAGGGAAATCATGATAACCCCATCTTTTGTTTTCAATGAGGGAAATGCGCAGGCAATGCAAATCCAGGAGAGGAACGTGGTCAAATTCTTGGTTATTACCAAGGAGAGGGTGGGCCAGATTGAACTAGTTCCTTGTATTAGAACAATCCCTTGTCAGCCCCCATCGTTGGTGGCTAAAATTAGATCTTTTAAGAAATGGCATTAAGATTTTCTAAAGCTCTTGAAACTGTTTCCCCGCATCCCCTTCTTGAGGCTAAAGGTGTCATAAAAAAGAGCTCTTTTTATGACACCTTTAGCCTCAAGAAGGGGATGCGGGGAAACAGTTTCAAAAGTCGCCAAAATTGCCTCTTCAAGTATTTCCATCCTGTTAACCGTGATCAACGACATGGAACCTGCCCTAATTGTCGGATGTCGAGGGTGCATCTAATGGTTACTGAATTAGATAGCCACTTGAGAAGGCGCCTATGAAATTCAATCTCTAATCTCAAGGTTTTGGGGAGTGTATCTAGCCAGAAAAACAATCTATTGCTTTCCGAACGCTGCGAATCGTGCAATTTTTCGAGAGGGGAAAGATAAAATCAATAACGGTTTTTCACTCTTAAAAGTTGTTCCCATTATTGTCCCTTTCTTTTTTGGTTTAGACTGGACCTCGCCCGGCTAGCGACACAACCAACAAATCATTCATTTCCAACGTCCAACAATGGGGTTTGATGGTAGAAGAAGATTCTTAGCGCCTTGTTCGCGTTGCCACTAGACCTCTTGTGACTACACTTGCTCCTTAAACAGGATTTCTTGCGGCATTGGGATTGGACCTTACCACGCATGTGCAGGTGATTCTTGCCTTATTTCCGCTGCCTCTAAGACCGCCTTCTTTTCTTTTGTTTCAAAATAATCGTTTTATCGACAGAGAATCGCTTATTCTGATTTTCTACAAATATGACCTAAAGAGTCGCGAATCTCATGACCTCTACTATGAGAACCAAAAATATCGATATGATCGCAATTCATTGGTAATTTGATCATTCTTTCCAAGTCTTACGATACCAACTAATCAGGTCTGTCTGACAGCTAAACAAATTTCACAAAGATATTCGGATCTAAGATTGAATACTTTTAATGATAATATAATACAGGAATTCAGATTTCTTCCAATTGGAGTCAAGGGCTTGGCTGTATCAGACTCGAGTCCGGGTTGGTCCTTAGTATGTGTGCCCCCAAAATAGTGGTTATGGATAGGTCATTATTCAATTATAAGGGGTCGGATAATTCATTTCAAACATACAACTTCGTGGTTTTTTTTGGGGGGGGGGGGGAGGCTACATTAACGGTGGTGGGAATGAAATCCCCAGTAAGTTAAACTTTGTAATTTACACATGTAGAATAATATGTCTAAATTCAGATTCAGGGTTACCACAGCATCAACCTATTAGAGTTGGCGGATCTAATTAGCCCTAGTATGTAAGGTTGGTCAGGAATTTCAATCAGAAACTTGTACTCGTACAAGTCTGACTATAACTCAACTATAGGATCAAGTAACTCTTTAGGATCAAGGCTTATGTTTTCCCTATAAATATTAGAGGGAAGCGGGTTAAACATTGGCGGAGTACTTGCTAACCGAGATTTTAGTGGACTTGTCCTTAGATTCAACCCTCAACGGCCACTAGAGTTAAACCTAAAATTTGGATTGGAACAAAGCTCCTGGAGCTCTTGAAAATGTTCCTTGTTCCTAGTACGACATAAATAGTTGATGCAGAATAAGATTGTGTCAGAAAACCTAGTATTGAATAATATTGACATTGAGGATGATGATTGCTTTTAAATAGATTCAATCAAATAAAAGTTACAACTAGGACTGAAAAGACCACATGTCATCACCATTGCTCGAGATAACGAGTACGTGGGAAAAGACACGTGGCTGAAATATGAAGTCGAAACAGTCGAGAATATTTTACCATGAATAATCTCTCGTTAGTCAATCCCTATGGGGCTCTCAAAAAAGGACATCTCGTGGAATTCATTAAGGATTGATCTGGATGCTAGTTAAAAAAATGTCCAAGTCTGGCTTGAAAGAAACTAAAAGATCGACAACTCATACGAATATTAGAGAGAAGCACAAGCTCATGAAACAATGAAGGAGCCCAAAAAAGAAGCGTGGTGGACTTCATTGTTCGGAATAGCCTTGCTTCTCGAGGGCTTGAAGGTGCTCTCAAAACGGACGTTATGCCTCTGCGGTCACTAGAATTGACCCTAAATATTGGGTTGGGACAAAGGCCATGAATGCTTTTGAAAACGTGCAATATCAGATACCTTTTGTACCTTCTCTGAACACTGTACAGTCCGTCCCAACTGTTTTTTAATCACTCCCAATATGAGAGCTCTCTCCCAAAACTAGGCAACATTCATGAAATAAAAGAACAAAACACTTGAAGACTGAATTATTGGTTACTCAGTGGTGTGCAAAGACATGCGTTAAGCAATGAGGTTTTATGCGAAAAATATCCAAGATTAGTACCAAAGCACTAGTGCTGGAGCGAGTCCGGACTCGAGTCCAAGTGCGCTCATGTCTTTTACTAACACTATCAAATACGGCCCTTGTGTAGTTTTGATCATTATCTACTGTCATGCGCTCTTCAGCCGGTAGGGGTCCAGGACTCTAGATTTCGACGGGTATACATTGAACAAACTTATCTTTATCAATTCTCCTTTTATATACAAGTGTTTCCCCTCGCTTTAATTGCAGGGATCCGTTTTCAGAATTATGACTTCGAGATTTGTGAACCCATCACCACAGACTCACTCGTACAACTGAACGATTTAATGGCCAACATATTTGGCATTGGACCCCTCTCAATCTCACAAGTAAAGTTCATAACCATCCAACCCTGATCATGAGAGTTCCCCACTTTTATTCATCTTAAGAAGGTGCACCTTCCAAGGTTCCTTCAAATCCCGTCCGTAGAGAGTCATTTTTCTCAGGTAAGCAAGACAATGACAACATCTGTGAGAACTAATTTTAAAATGTTGATCAGCATTTATCGGTCGGATTGTCCCCTTATTAGGTACGTGACTTGAGTCCAAAATACAAGGAATCTGGTTCTTGATATGCCCAAGAAAGCTCGTGGTGCTCTTCCCGGAGCCATGTCACTTCCTGGGGACAATACACAACTTCCAGTTTACCGAGTATGAAATGAAATCTAGTCGTGGGTACACTCCAATATTTCTGAATGATTTCATTTTCACTCCATTTTTAGATTGTTGTGGTTGGCGATGGAGGGGTGGGAAAATCTGCCATGACTTTACAGCTCATCCAGAAGACGTTTGTGATCGAGTACGACCCCACCATAGAGGATAACTATAACAAACATTGGGAGATCGACGGAAAGATTTGTTTGCTCAATGGTAAGATCTTTTTAAAGATTAAATCCCGGTGTCATGTACGGTGCAACATGCCCCTAAATGGCCCACTGCAATATGGACAAGATAATGTTGAGAACAAAGGTGCCTCAACTTTTAAAATGACACAAACTGAAGTTTGCGAAGACTTAAGTCTTTAAAGTCTACCTTCATTGAACAACTGGGTTAAAAAGTGTGCTCTTTCAAAGCTCGCGATATAATAGTGCAAATTTTTTGAAGTGTCATTGGAAATCGTTTGTTTGTTATACTTCCTATTTACATTTTATATCATCTTCTATACTTTTCTAAACTTTGCAATTATTATGGAATACTTTGCTTGGCTAGTAGCCCTAGTGTATCGGTAGAAGGGCGGACATTTCATTTCTGGACATAATTGTCCACCCCTGTCCAAAAATAAGTATGGACAAAAGTGTCCAAAAATGTCCAAAAATACGATACTTTAAAACTGCAAATCTAAAGGAAATTCTACTTGAAACCTATCTTTAACTTCAAAAATTGCTCATTAATGGTTCCAAAAGCAAAAAAGTCTTTGAAACCTTTGACACATACCTCTAGCCACGGACTTCTAGAGATATGGATTGCAAACGGAAGCAAAAATATCCTATCTCCTAAACCGCTCATCGTATTCCAAATAAACACTTGATACGACCACAAGATCTTGTTGAATAGATAAACTCAGCAAAGTTTGAGCCTAAACCTATGCTTAGGGCACTCAGGAGACAACTTTGAAACGATCGACTTTGCATGTAAATGATATAAAATTGACCTACCGTTAATTGAAGAGATCTACGTTTCTTAGTTTATTACTGTAATTCGAAAAGTGGCTCAGAGTGGCTATGACCAAGAGCAGGCCGATTTGCCGGGAAGCTCGTTCACAGTCCATATTGCTAGAAGTCCGTGCTCTAGCATATCTTGAGAAGATAATTGAAAGACAGGTTCTTAACTCTTTTTATCTTACCTTCAACAGCAAGGAGAGAGCATAGCTTCCCTCTAATAGAATACAGCTGGTGCAAAGCATTAAAAACTGGAATAGCTAGATAGTATATTCTGGTTTTATAGCTCCATTCATTCAACATTGCTTACGTTTTTGCAACAATATTTTGTTGAATATTTATCAGTCATTTGGGATAGTCTCTTAAAAAGAGCTAATACTAAAAATTGAACAACTTACCCAACTGCTAAAATTAAATGATGACATATTTTTCCTAGATTTGTGGCTTTTCTTCCATAAGCAAGTTACTTGAAATATTGTTAAGGCAAGTCTCTTAGCATTAAAAGATGCGTTTGATGTCAGACACAGTATATCTTAGTTTCTAGATGTATAATAAAAGTGTAATTCATACACTACTTAGAGGTATAAAAAAATATTATTGGATATTTGACATTCAGCTCCTAAGTTTTTTTCATTTAAGACTTAATTTTAGTTAAAATTACCCAGTCGCCAAATACTCTGTTTTTAGTGTGGCTTTGACTTTTCAACATCTCAAAATCTCAAAAACACATTTTAGTGTATATTTTGGAGATTAAAAACGTTAGTGAAATGATGTGTCTGTTTTCCACAAAGGCTACTTGCTTCTTCATATTTATCTATTTTAAGAAAGCTTGGATTTTATTAATCATTGATTCTATTTGCTGGTTAATATCTAGATTGGGTAAAGAAATAACATGACTTAAGGTTTAAAACTTATCGCTTGTCAACCCCCTTTCGCACAATTGTACTTACTTTTGGACACGTTCTGCCCACTCCTATTCACTTTTGTTCACTTGGAGTCCAAAAGTCAAGCTGATTCTCAAAATTGCCCACCCTGATTGGTGGGGCGTCCGTTTTCTTTTATTCGGACATTTAGGCAAGCGCTGGTACCAGCAAACAAACTTGCCTGCCAATGCCAGTGATGCAAAATTGGCGTTTCAAATTGGTTTTAACGAAGCTGACCTTTCCTCATATAGCAATGTGAAAGAAGGGTCAGCTTCTCAGAAACGTGTTTGAAGCCCCAAACATCACTGCCACTGGTATCAGCAAACAAAGGTACCTGCCAGAGCTTGCCTAAACGTCCCCATACTAACCTGAATTCGATCCCTGGATAGCCCAGTCCAAGTTCCTTTGTTATATTTGCCTAACAACATGAGTTGTTGGTTTAGCAACTTAAATGGGCCAAACTGGGGTCATACCCGAGGGTTAGAAAAATTTATGGTTGGCTGTGACAACAAAGCGGAAAATATCTCTTCATTGGGCACACATCATTGGAGGACAGACTGAACGAGAGAGCTCTCATCTGCCTCCGTAAGAAATAAACAAAAAACGACGTCGCTTGCTTTCAATCTTAATTTTGCAACTGTTCTATTGTGGATTTACAGATCCCTGTCACATTCAATTTATGTCATTTTTTGGAGTCGAGGGAAAGTGCTTGGATGCAGAAACATTCCGGATCCAGATTTTATCAGTCAATGAGTTAAAATGTTGTATTCCAGTCCTGGACACCGCTGGTCAGGAAGAGTACAGCGCCATGCGAGAACAGTTCCTTCGTCAAGGTGATGGCTTCCTTATCGTATATTCTGTCACTGATACGACCAGCTTTGAAAGGATCCCCAATTTCAGGGATCAGATCATAGCTGTGAAAGGAAAGTGAGTAGACAAAAATATCCCTAAAAACTCAAGGTCTAGGTCTTGGCCAACAACCTGCAAGTCCCTTCTGTTTTAGGGAATCCCTTCCCATGATTTTGGTGGCTAATAAAGTGGACCTGAACACCCGACGGAAAATCACCGAGGAGCAAGGCCTGGAAATGGCTCAAAAGCTTGGGATGACATACATCGAGACCTCCGCCAAGGACCCTCCTCAAAACATTGACGAGGCATTCAGACAGGTAAGTTAAAGTAGAGAACTATTCCAAAAGTAATCTGACCACAGATTATGAACTGACTAGATCTGCATTGGCCCGACCTCAGTGAAGGGAAAGATAGGTTTTGTGTCAGCTGT
>NC_081445.1:8495494-8524857 GCF_007210705.1 Tigriopus californicus | reverse complement strand
AACAATTACAAACAATGACCTACCATTTGCCAAGAAACTTAATGTCAAGATATCACCTGCTATGATGAATGCAAAAAGTCCCTTCGAGGGTTATACATGTTCTTTCGACTAGATGCTGCAAAAACGATATTTGTCAACCTAAAACCCGTACTTTCTTCGCCTTTTCTCCTTGTTTCTTTAATTACTAACTCACCACCTTCTGTCTACAAACCTGCACACAAATCAAGCAAGCCATTAGATGGGTCAAAATAATTGTTGGCATATGGGTACTCTTTAAAACAGAATATCATTAATGAAATTAAAGTTAATTTTCAAATTTTAGTCCCAGGTGTCTCAATCAATAGTCAAAAGAAAAATACTTGCCAAAAATGTTTTAGGTTTGTCTCAAAGCATAATGTGTTTATGCATTTTTCAAATATGAACTTCCTGTACAATTGGACTTGTTTTTTTTTGTTTTTTGTTTTTTCCTTGCTAATTCTCGGGTCTTTAATCGAATTCGCGAAGCAAGGGACTGAAATTTCCTGTAAGTCAAGTAATGCCATATTTTATAAAATATTTGGTCATGCAAAGCGTTCGAGCGTGACTCCCTTGAACAAAAGATTGGTCTGGGATTGTTAATAAAAAAAAACGATCCAGGTCTCGTCTGTAACTTAACATTGGAAACAAGATTCTTGTTGGAGGAGTAAAAAAGCAGGTCCATCTTTCCTGATTTCAAGTAGCTACCATATATATGCCAGCAGCAATTTTCAACCCAAGTAATGGCTTTGATGATAAGTGTGCAATTAGTCCTAATTGTAGCGAGTCTTTGTGAGTGTACAATATTTTTGTATTATTGCATCACACCTTCAGAGAAAAGTAAGCCCAAACACAATCGAGAATTTACGAGCCAAAAACCCATCTCAAGAATCCTCCTAAATGTTACCTCTATGTGTCCACCAATCATTACACTCACAGTATTTATATCAATATGAATATATATATAGTATATGTAGGAATATTAGAGGGAATGAAACGACTCTGATGAATCTTTTAAAGGCTCAAATACAGCCAATGAATGGAACGAAATAAACGGCTTGATACGTGGACTGAAATTAGTTTATTGTCGAACGAGAAAAAAAGGTATTCATTGGAAATATAGATGACGTTCAATACAGTCGCCATGCTGTAACTTAACGTTTAAATCAATTTGCGAACCAAGAAAATTTAGTCGGGCGATTTCGAAGAAGACCTGCCCCTCGGGGCACCGGTCCTCCAAACCATCGAGCGTTTTCCAGCAGCTGACCAGAGTTGGTATTAAGAGACTACATGTACATCACGATCGAGAATCATGGCTTGCGCAATATTTCAGGGTTTTCAAAGCGTCGTTGGAAATTCGACTAACTGCCAATTGAAAATAGAATCCTAACACACTTGAAATGTTTTGCTTTCATTCAAAAATCAAACACGGCAAGGGCTTTATTCAGAGATGGTCGCCATTGAGTAATTTTTTTAAAAGCAATCAAAATGTTTGTTTTCGCTTTCAAATTCGATTTGCCTGTCAAAATTACAGTTCTGGTTTGAAGCTCTTCCAAAGCATCTACCTTGTCCTTAAAATTAGTGAAAGGAACACAATTTGTCTATAAAGAGCTTACTCACTTAAACTCCACGCCAACATTTTTTTGTCCACTGATTTCAACCTCCTCTTGCAAATTAAAAGTTATTAAAACGTTAATTTCTTTGCGGCAGCTTTAGTTTTAAAAAAAATGCTTTGAATCTTTGGAGCTTGTGGTTAACTCAGCCCTATTCTTTTGATCAGTAGTGAGAAAAAGTGTCAGGAAGAAAGAGATGGAAAGGCACACATCTCTGGTGGGTAAATTTAAAATTTGTTCTGCATGGTAATGCTTCCATTGGTCTCATCTCAACATTCCATCTAAACAGAAAATTGTAATTTCAGTGCACTGGGATATGACTTTACAAGAAGCTACAGTACTTGCCATGCAGGCCTTTTAACGCTTTTCAGTCACAGTCTTTTTCAAAACGCGAACAATTGAATCTTGAGAGTGTTCCCAAATGAGGTGGATGGCAAAATGGGATTTAATTCTAGTACTCCCTAGAGGTAGTGTCGAACTTTGAGTTTTTTGTTGAAAAATACTGTTGTTCAAAATGGTTTCCAGGAATTAGCAACGGCGAAAAAGAAGCATGTGAACCTGAGTGAACCTAAGCAGATCTGTCATTTCAGGATCTTATGTCTTCACAAACACCTAGGGATAGAAAGCTTGAGCTTTTAAAGCTCAACTAAGCCTCGCACTCTCCGTTTCTCAAAAATAATGCTTTATTTATGCATTAATAAAACTTTTGCCATGAGAAAGCTGTGATCCTACAAAGCCACATATTACTTTGCTCAACCATGCCCACCTTTGCAATTGGTCAATTTCACAATCATTATTTCGGATTTCACAGTACAGTACATACTGAATCCATGGTTTCTCGTGGCCCAACATACCAACTCCATTTGAGCTAGAATTTTCCGGTTAGTGTATTTCGTGACAATCTACATTGCCTTGGTTGCCTCCATCCTTGCGACCAATAAACGCGGTGGTACCAACAACATTTGTTGAAAGTTTGCTCAAACTTCAAGAACTCCAAGACGATTTGCATTGCTATGAGAGCGAAAGGAACATTTCAAATGAGAGGCACTTTTAAAACAAGCACAGATCAGCATTTTAATCCACTTAAAACACAAAAGAAGACAACATGTAAACAATGTAGTTATTTGTCCAATGGGTTGCTTCTTCAATTTAATTTTCATCTACACATATCCAGCGGACACTTAAATGTTGCGCTTTAACAGTTGCTCTTTGCATTCAATGTGGCCACAAAATGCTCTGGTTATATCATAAAGAAGTTGAAAAGAAATATGTTTCTATTCCCAAAAGCATCAAGGCTTTTTCTCTTCTGAAAAATTTGGAAAAAGTTGAAGGTTCTTTACGACATCACATCGAATCTATCAAAAATAAGCATAAGAAAGGCTAATGTAGCTTTGAGTAATGTGTTTAGAGAAAAGATTGTCGCAATTTTACAACACAAATGAGCATTGATGTCTTTGAAAATTCATATCATAGCATAGGCAAGTGTACTAATAATATTGATAAACTACGTTTTGGAAAGGGTCCTTTATGTGATCTGAAGTACTAATTGGAGCACCTTTCAATCTTCTGTTTTCACCAAGGAATTTCTTTAACCCTTAAAGCAAAAGAATCCATAACTAAGTCTGTGCATTTAAGCAACAACTTTATCTGATTTTTAACCACCGTGTAGAGCTAGTGGTGTGGCTAACTTAGCTACTAAGACGGTGAGACGTTTGGTCTGTAGGTTCGTTGCTCTATCTACGTAGATGGATATATTTTTGGGTGACGGATCAGGCGTGCGGTCTCATGTGCTCAATAGTATACACACACAGAGAGTCCGATACAGATACATCCATCTATCCACCTAGCCACGAAATACAGAATGATCTGGTTGCTGTCAACCGGACCACTCTGGGTTGAGAAACGTGTTCAAGTTCTTCTATTCACTTCTCGGTTAGTCAGTTATTCAATTCAACCCCAAGGGTCGACTTCTCTATCTACGTATACAAGCCAAGTGTGTTTTCCCTGCAAAACTATTTGTTCGTAAAAAAGCTGATCCCACCAAAAATAATTCTTTCTCCAATTGGTAAGTGAGCCTCAAAAGGTCTAATATTTGGTTTGAATCAAGTGGATATGATTGATCTGAAAATAATAGTGATGTACCGAAAGCTCGTTTGGCCGGAAATTCAGTAGATTCGTCAAAAAGCACACAAGCGCAGGAAGATCGGAACTAAAGAAAAATCATGAATGTATTTCAGAGCCGAGATTTTTTTGAATGTCTGTTTATTGTTTTTTATTTGAGACTAAGATATTTTCGATCGATCTGTCGGCCCATAGAAGTAGAAAAGTCAAAGAGCTAATGGCGAATTATTCAAAGGTTTACGGATTAATTCAGTGCAGTAAGATCTGAACAAAATTCATGCCAATATGAATTTCAAACATCCACAACAGCTGGGAATTCCATTCGAAGTAACAGTAAGGAAGTCCGCCAAAAAAGAAGAAAAACAAGAAATGAAATTGCCGATCCGCCTGAAATATCTCTGGATAATTTCAAAATGGCACTATGACATTTTTGATTTTTTCGAAGGCTTATGGGTGAACATTGTCATTTTAGAATGGATATTATTAGGTTTTCAAGTAGCAGGACATTCAACAGATCTTGAAAGGTTAAAACTATCCATTGTATTGTATCGCAGCATAGAATTACTCGTTTAGTCGTTTGGTCCATCACTAATCACAACGCACTAAAGCACGAATGTTCGGTCAGTGGCTGAAAAATCTCCCGAAGTTGCATCAGCACCACAAGATTGCTCCAGCAACTCGACCCCAATCCTAAAATAGGCACCGGCCCGCCGAACCTGCCTACTTTAGGGCACAACGGCTGTTCCCTACATAGTACATTTGTACATGCATCTCAGCATCTGTGCCTTTCAAACTCGTTTTCGGAGTAGATGGGATGGCGCCAGATTCTTGACCCTGGGCCGTTCAAATCTGAAAATCAAAGCTGACCAAAATGAGACAGAAGCTCTCGAGACGCTATGGAGAGAGACACTTCCTGAATCGCGGGCATCGTAGACAAGATCCTTGGACCTGAAACCAGTTCGAGAAATGGTTGATGTGACTTGGGCCGCCGGTTCTCGTCGATAATTGTTCTCGAATCATACGAAACGGATGCGAGCTTATGTAACTTGAAATGAAACCGTGTTGCTAAGGTTGCACTTGTGTGAATGATTTCTTTTCGAAAGAGTCGGTTTAGAGCCCGCCTTTCTTTTTTTTCATTGATCAAAGACGAGAAGGTCTGCAGACCCCAACCACGTTTGTAAGAAAACGGCTTTCTCAAAGATCCTGATGTAGCGTGAGTGCAGCAATTGCGAGACTAACTAACATTTGATAAAACTAGATGAAGCACCTTGATTAGATTATATTCATGACATAAAAATGCTCTTTCTTACACGTATGTAGGATCAATGATGATCTAATTAGTATCTCGCAGGATAAGAATAAAATTGATAAGACGATGGTAAGCTAATGACGCGTGAATGGCTTTCTCATTGTTGCTTTCCATTCCTCAATGTTTCAAGAACGTCGTCATTCTACAAGACATATTCTTAGAGCTGAAATAAAGCGCACGGGTACATTTCAACCGACATCAGACTTTTAGTTGAATCTCGTTTTCCTTGAAGCTCTCAAGATGTCAGTGTCCTCCATGAAAGCCCGAGTCTTCCTCAAGAACAATCAAAATGTCCTCCAACTCCTTCACCGATTCCAATCCAATCTGGCTGGTTTGGACAGGTGAGTGGTTTGAGAGCCATCTATCAGGTTGATACCATCACTCATCAACTTTGGCACGATGTTTTTTTTTTTTTTAGTAAAAAGCTGGAAATCACCCCGGCTGGACCGAAAGAGGTGAAGGCCAAGCCCGAAGTCAAAGACTTGGTGTTTGGCAAGAACTTCACGGATCACATGCTCAAGGTCCGATGGACGGCCAATGAAGGATGGCACCAACCCAAGATTACTCCATTCGAGAACTTCTCCATGCATCCGGGAGCCAAGGTCTTGCATTATGCTCAGGAACTCTTCGAAGGCATGAAGGCCTACCGTGGAGTGGATGACAAGATCCGGATGTTCCGACCCATGCACAACATGGCCCGCATGAATGTCACGGCACAACGTGCCTGTCTGCCCACATTTGAGGGCAGTGAATTCGTCGAATGCATTAGAAAGTAAGATTATACATTGTTCATTTGATGTTATTCCCGCGATCGGGCTATAACCCGGCAACAATTTCTTGCCCCATCAGATTGATCCAGATCGATCAGGAATGGGTGCCTCATTGTACATCTTCCTCGTTGTACATCCGACCCACCTTGATTGGCACGGAAGCCGCTTTGGGCGTCTCGCCAGCCAATGAGGCCGAGTTGTATGTGATTCTGTGTCCCGTGGGACCTTATTTCGCCACGGGTCTCAAGCCCGTCAATCTCTTGGCTGATCCCAACTTTATCCGTGCTTGGCCAGGAGGTTGTGGATTCGCCAAAATGGGCAGCAACTACGCACCAACGCTTTGGATTGGGGTAAGAGTCTTGGAACGGCCATGACGCATTCATTGGCTCTATGCGTCACTGTCGAACCAGTGTGGTTATTCCAGTTTCTTTTGCGTTTCAACTTGGCTCCTTCCTTCTTTCCAGAAACATGCAGAGAAATATGGTTGTCAACAAGTCCTTTGGTTGTTCGGAGCGGATCATGAGATCACCGAAGTGGGTGCTATGAATATCTTTGCCCTCTTTGACCACGGCAGTGGCAAGAAGGAGCTTGTTACGCCTCCCTTGGATCAGGGGATCATCTTGCCCGGTGTGACCCGCAGAAGCATCATTGAGCTCGTGTCAGAATGGGGAGAGTTTGAGGTGTCAGAGCGAAAAGTGACGATGAAAGAAGTGAGAAAAGGCTGAGCTCGAGAACATGTTTATAGTTTACTAAATATGTGTTTGATTCGTCTTAGGTGTTGGAGGCTAATTCCAAAGGTCAACTCTTGGAAATGTTTGGTGCTGGAACGGCGGCAGTTGTGAGCCCGGTGGGAGGCATCTACTTTGATGGGAAGATGCAGCAGATTCCCGTGCCCGAGACGAGTCTGGCTCAAAGGTAAAAATGAAACATACGCATGTCGGATTGCGACATGTGGAATGTTAAGATAACCAGTTCTGACTCATTGTACCGTTTGTTCTAGAATCATGAATTCCATGTCGGACATCTATTATGGCCGCGTGAAGCACAATTGGGCCATCGACGTTGAGGAGTGGAAGATTGACCGCAATCAGCACCTTCAGGATTACGTCAATGCCGAGGAAAAGCTCAGGCGAGTTGAGGCTGCCTAATTGCGATCTCTAGAAGACAAGAAGCCGTTGGAACCAAAGACTTGCACCCTAACCTAGTGCCGTATATTGACCTATATTACAAGAGTACGTCCATGAATTCAGCGCCCCCTGTGGCGCAATTTTGAACCTTCAATTCCGTCCCAAAACAACTCGTGTACAACGCAGTAGCCATAGATCTTAATCAAGCGCATTTTTAAGAAGAAAAAAAAATGGCTTGAAGGGTTAGTCATGTGGCTTTAGTTACTCTCCAGGCACCCTTGAACCAATCATGAATGTTTTAAAACCTTTTAACAATCTCCTTGGGAGATATTCAACTAAATATATATTTTTAGTCCGCTGCTTGTGGGCAATGAATGGTGCTTGTGATTTGAGTTGTCGTACACGTATAAATATAAAGCTAAAGTAATGAATAAGGTTTGCCTATTTCGTTGGCCACAAGCGAGTTTAAATGGTTCATAACTACATATAATTCAGTGCAGAACATGAATATTTTGTCTTGAAGCCTGTTTTGTAATAGAGAAATTGCATTTTTTTTAACAGCAATTGAATCATTTGTTCTTCAAAGTTTAATGAGAAGTCTTCGGCTTTGCCTTATTTTCTGACGTTGTTAAATTTCATATTGCTCCCATGAACCCGAAACAAGAGAGCAACAAACAATTAAAACAGAAGCAGCTTGTGAATTATTCTTTTTTGTTTCGGGTTGTGAAAAACAATGTCAAAGCTCCTTGTTAAGCTTCATCTTTCTTTAAAACAACTTAGCAACATTTGTTACATAATGAAAACTACTTTTTGATGCATGTTATAGGACATAGAAGCCACCCGAAACAAAACAAAATGTTTATCTTCAGTTAAGTGTGTTTTCTCCTATTAAAAGCAAATCAGGTAAATGTAATCGACTAATTAGGAGTTTCATCATATTTCCATAATTATTGAATCACAAAATAGGTGACAAGCATTGCATTTCCCACAAAGGGGACTCAATTACATATTTTCAAAAGAGGCATGAAAAATGGTTTTAAAACATTCAGGATATGTTCGAGCGTGCCTTAAGAGAAACTAAAACTTTTCGTTAAATTTTCATAAAAATGCGTTTTAATTCGGTCTCGGACCATTGTGAACCATTTGTTTTGGGACAGAATTGATGGTTCAAAATTCCGCCACAAGGAGCGCTGAATTCAAATTCCTTCTCTCCTTAGTCAACTTCATCCAAAACCACCGCCACAACAAGAACAACGAAAACAATAACAGCATTCTCATCGATGATGTTCGCTCTCCTTCTGAAATGATCGGCTATACCTCAGCCATTGAAACAAGTTGAGGTTAAGGTCATTGAAACCAACTCCCCGTGCGAATCGCTTATCGTATTGCTTCAAAAACAACTCGTGAATCAAATTGTCATTGTATTACTCTCCTTACAACAAACGAAGTGCACCACACATCAACCACAATACTCTGTATTTAGCCGTCAATCAATCATAACCCTCGTGGGGATATAAAGAAGATACTTAGAATAAAGTATATTTAATTTTAAATACTATATTGTTGTAGAAAATCTAGCACATATGGGATTCAATTTGACATCTCTTCACGGTTCAGACTCATAGGGGTTCTCAATTCCTCGGGATTTGAAGTAGTAGCAAAGCCCAACGCACGGCTTCTCCGTTGTCTTAGCTTCATCTTTTTTCTGCAAAAAATGGTTTTAGAAATGAGTGAATTTTGCAAAAAGATAAATCTATTTGAAATCTAATCCCCAGTGGTGCGGAAGGATACTCGTTAAGAAACGCTTAAGAGTATATATCGTTGTCATCATTTGTAAATAGTTACTAAAATAGGATTTGCACTTTTTTATGATTCTAAAGCAAGTAAATTGGATGGATTGTAATAGTTTTTCACCAGGTACAGAACATTCATTCGGACACTTATTTGTCCAAAATCCGTGACCGATCCTACATTCAGGGGCTTCAAAGATCTACTCCTAATACTAACTCATTGATAGGCCAAGTGTTCTCTTGTCCTTGACCATTTCTTTTTCTGTTTTGTTTTTCAGACTTAGTTGTAACAATATTTTACATTGTATAACATTTTTCATATCAGTTACGAAAATCCGTACAATCTCAGAAAAAAAAAGAACCATTACCTTTATGCGGTAATTCGTTATTGCCCGCTGATGAAATTCCTTTATTAGCGAGGGCAGTTTTGTTCAATATGCACCCCATGTTTGATTCCATTTTGTTTTTTGTTTTGATTGCAAATCAAGTCTTGGTGAAATGAAAATATCAACCCCATGTAAAACTTAGGATTACTGGCTTGCAAGCAACCAAAAGAGCAAGTAGAATAACAACAATATTTTAAAGAGAGATTCTCACGAATGCAAGAATCAAATCACAAAAAAATGTAACTTTCTGTCAACTAAGGGTACACCAAGTGCGCACGTTTTAAACTCAGAGTAAAAGATTTCAGCAATATCATAACATTAATAAGAGTGCAGGAGAAAGCTGATTTTGGAACACAAAACATAACTTAAGTAGCAAAATTAGTGATTGAATTTTGAAGAGTTATAATTTTTTTTAAGGTCAATATAAGCACCGTCACAATCTTTTAAAAGATTTAAAGAAATGTTAAGAGGTACAGTGACGTCATGAAATCTCCTATGAAAGTTTTCATCCTCGTCCTTGTTTTGATTAGTAATTAGGAAATAAGATAATATTGTAAATAGTATGGAGAAAGTAAATAGAATGGAAAAAAGTCAGATAAATCTGCAATCCAGAAAGAAATATAAATGTCACAAGTTATATCTTGTATATTTGTCACTATTATATGTGTATATGGTTGTGTCTGCTTGTCTGCATGAACTAACCCTCATCCTTTTTGTTAAAAACAGTTTTTGTTATCATTGACCTAAACAATGGGGTATGTCTTGCCATTTCTTGCTATACTTAACTCTTTTGAATTATGAAGTGCATCCAAATCTGCTTCATTACTGCCAAATAATAATGTGAATTAAATTATTATGAGACTGGAAATAGTGGTGTAATTGGCTAGAAAAGAACGAATTGAATGATTAAAAAAAAGCCAAAGCATTTAAAAACAAGGTTTTGTTTCAGTTTTACACTATTTTGGTCTCACCCGAGACTACTCATTTTATACTAACGGTACTCTGCCCATCTTTGACCGCAACAATGCCTATTATTCTCTTCTCGTGATCAAATTGATTTCAACTCACCCAATCGTACCGATATGGCCCTTTCACGTAAGAATCGTCAAATCCTTTGACCTTCATGTAGTGACAAAGGCCGATGCAAGGCCTTGATTTCCTCCGCAAGGACCACTAGAACGAACGAACGAACGAACGAATGCAATCATTATCCCTTCTCATTGATTGACTTGAAATATGGGGCCGAAGACAAGTTCATTCCACATTACCTTCCTCCATACAGGGATTCCTGTATCCTCGACGATCTCCTCTCCACTTCCACTCCCACTTCCAATATCCACCTCCTCCTCTTGATGTTCGCCATTGGCTACTTCCCGATAATACTTTAGCTTTTCATAGTAGCAAAGTCCCACGCAAGGGCGCTCTTTTCCCGTTCTCTCGAAGTAAGCTGGAAAGTGATTAATGACACAGCCTTAGCTTCTTTCGCCAAGGCTGAGCTTATTATGATTAGCGCCCAAAAACCTTGATCGTCTTCGTCATAGTAATCAAAGTCGTTGGTGACTCCTCCGTAGTTGAAGCCCCGATTATTCCAAGGCTTGCTGGAGGACTTGATACTGAATCGAGAGCCAAAGCCTCTGGCCATCATTTTGGCGTAAACATCCTCTACCAAGAAATTGGAGAGAACTGAAACCACCACCACAACAACCAAGAATACCCTCATAGCTTGTGACCGGTTCACATGGGAAAGCCAGCCAACTGGAGACGGCTGAAAATGATTACTTGAAATTTACTGCACGGGTTTTATGATAATCGTCGAGCTGAAGTAATTTCATCATGATCAGTTGTAAACGAAGGCACAGTTTTGCATTATTCTTTTTGTTGCACTGGTAAAGGTGGAATTGGCCCAATATCGGAAAGTTTTCTTTCAAGTTAAATTTCATCGTCATTATAAAGGAATTTTAATATTTTCTAGAATAATGAGGCTTACGTGTGACTATAGTTAGATTTGTTTTCCTCTCATTTCAAGAAAAAGAGTGAATTTATATAGACATGCCCGACCAGAGTGGAACGTATATAAATGCATAATAGCATTATGCATTAACTGATGACGAAGTTATGTACAATTCATTTATTATCTTACATTTTTCTTCGAGACAAATTCATTGATTTGTCATTTATGTACATCATGATAACTTTTTGTTGGATGGAAAATCCAAAAGGCTTGTCTGAATTCTTAAAATCGATTGATCATTTCACTTTTAGCGTGCATCGTAAACGTCTTTGTACCTGGTAAAAAAATATAGACTTATTCAACATCTCGAAGAATTGAGATGGTTCCAGGGTTTTGGTTTGAAATGGTTTTATCTAAGTAAGCTGTGAACAAAAGGCTAGAAAATACAACACTAACAATGAATGAACCAGCTTTTCACAACAAGTTTTCAAATGGACTTTCCCGAACAAACAACTTGTTTTGCAGCCTTTGTCTGGATTGACAGAAAGCATATATTGTCCATCACAATTTCCCCATTTTCAGTCAACAACTTGACGACTGCTCTCAGCAGAAGTCCCGCAGAAATCGATTCAACAAATTGGAAAAGATTTTAAGTTCAATTACCAAGGGATCCTCGAACACGTTTGACGGAAAAACTAATGGACCAATACTTCAATGGGATCAACTGAACTCGGTGGAAGTATGCAGACAAAGCACAATTGCGTACCGCTTAACAAGCAGGAAATATGAACTTGATGCAATTTGTCAACATTTTCCAATTTACTTCATATCTATTGGATCTGTTGGACGTGCCCGTCAAAAATAATGATGGAAAACATAAGTGAGNACTTTTTGGATCCGAAAAATCGACCCTTTGGATTAGGAGCCTTACATGTGGTGGATGGAATTTATTGCAAGCCTTTGTGCAACTCGCCAGACGTTTCTTTACTTTTCTGGGGATTATCCTTCATCGTCTTTGCTTTGATGGTCAAAGGGTTCAAAATATTTAGTCAGTAAGCGATGTTAGGGAAGAAGCTCGACTGCACCTTGCATGAGGGATCCTCCCACATATTCTATTCTTTTTTACAAAAACATTGCTTACAACTATTCATACGTTTGCTAAGACAACACCCTATTTGATGCGCATTTTTGGGTGTCATTAAGATTAGGAAGATGATCCTCAATTAGCGAGGATCGCTATTGCCATTTCGACTGAAGCATTGCAGATGAGTGCATTAGATATTAAAATCTGGCCTTTTTTTTTAAGCCTCATCAACTCATCAAAGTTGAGTTTTTTGCCAGAGTAATTTGGGTGAATTAGTTGTAAAACCATTAAAACATGTTGGAGGGATTTTCTTTTTTGCGGACTTCCTGACCGCTACTAGGAATGGGAACCCTTGCACTTATCTGATCCAACGAATTGGAGTTAGCAGATCTGGCTAGCCCTTGAATATCGGGGTGATTCTTTTTTTGGTGAAATTATTGTCCAATTCGAACTTAAATTATGTTATTAAATCCCCTCCTATATACTCCCTACCATGGACGACGGTACACTGGACATATTTGACGCCTCCAAATGTACCCTGATAGTGTAACGGAAATTTTAGAAACCATTGAACTCAAAATTCCGACCAGAAATTGCAAAAGTCATGGTCACGCTCTCCAAGCCAGGCAAATTCCCTCGCCATAGACATATGAAATTATAGGGAGGAACATGGCCAGTTTTAAGCTGTAGCTCGAGGTACTCCTGTCTATCAGGATTTTTTTCCTATTGTTCAAGTTTTTCAGCTGTCCAAGTCAAGTTAAGGTAAACGGGTGATTCAACATGGATGAACCATGAAATTTGACGTGTTCGAATAAAAATTACAAGTGACAAGAATTCGTGTAAAGTTCCAAAATATTTTTTATTTGAGTGGTTGCCAGAAACATTCGAGCACTCCTTGAAAGTGAATCAGACGTGTTTTATTAATTGCAGAGCGAAAAAGGGGCCAACTACTAGACGATCCTGGAATTCCAATGTCAATCATCTTGAATTATAAACAACAATATACGTGAAAATTAGACTATATTGACTGAAAAATGATCAGCAGTAACCTCTTGAACAGGATGGAGGATGAAAACCATCCAAGGTAAGGCTTAACTCATCGTTTTAGCCCCGTTTCCTAATGAGATCAAAGCCTACCGGGGAATACGGCGACAATCTGACAGACCTCCAGTTAAATTGATACCTCCATGTCCTTACGAATTTTAGAGGGGATCAAATTGAACAATGATTTCATAGAGCATCAGGCTTTGAGGGCTATGTGTCACAAAATTTAATTGTTGAGTACCGGCCGATGGTTGACCGTATGAAAAAATGGTACGGGCCAAAAAACAAGCAAGGAAAGTCGAACTCATGCTGTAACATTTTGGCTTTTTGAACCACAAATCTGTTCAATGAGAGACTTGAGGTCAATTTGAAAAAGCTCTACTTCACCGAATAGCATTGGATGCAAATAAAGAAAACAGAAAAAAGCACCAATTAATTGTAATGGAACACTAACATGTCCCGTGTGTTAGTTTGCTGATCAATGTTTCCCTTTTACAGAGCTAGAGGCCATTGTGTTCTTTTTTTAGTTGACTATTTGCCATTTTTTCAGTTCAAAGAAGGCCTGTTTCTAAGATGAATTAAAATGCAGTAAAGCAGTCAATTGCTCATACCTGGCTTTCATTGTGAAAGTCATATTTTTGTGCATTTCTCGGAAACTTTCTCCGTAGAAATTCTTTGATTGATACTCACTAGAATGAATTGTGATATCAAAGATAATGTAATGTAATAACAAGAGATGATTTTTGTCCCTCATGTTCATGACAGTAAGCAGAGCGCATGTTTGTGAGCATCATAAAAAAGTTTTTAATACTAATAAGGAAAGGATCAACATCAAAACCATATTCCCAAAATAACTCAGATGCCCATGAATATCAAAACGATTTTACTAGTCCTATTTAACTAACATATACAACATGTACGATATACTAATGCTCTACTATGGGATAAACTGGACAATCGGTTTTCCAATCCGGCTCCTAACACGCAATAACAATTCAGACTTAACAACCTTTAAAAAAAAACGAATAAATCAATATTGGGGAAACGAGCACTTCACATACCTGAAACGTTTGCTTTTTATACAACGTCGGTGTTTTTCCTCTAATCTGGAACGGATGATTGACTTGCGCGAAAAGATCTGTACACTTTAATGGTCCGTTTTCAACTGATTGGACTTCCGCTCGTCGCAGTTGCCTCTATGATGTCAAAAGGACAGAGAATTCTCCCAATCATGTCATTGGACAATAGTGATGATGATGACAAGGCTGGGATGGGCAATCATCTGGGGATTTGGATAAATCCTTGGACAACAACAACAACTAGGGGCCCTATTGTAAATATGTAGTACGTATCCAACATGACTCAAATTGACGTTGCCCTACGTACTTTATCTAGTGCGAGCAGAGATTCGTTTAGGTTTAGGTACTAAGTATGTATTTTCATGGTACTATATGCAAGTGGATGCTTTTGAAGTTGGTCCAAGAGAGTGAAGATTGAGATCATTAACAATGCATCGACAGAGCAATGACCCATTGAAGGTTTGGTTACTAGGGTTTCCTCGCTCCATGTTTTGAATATATCTTTTCTTTTGAGGCCAAAAGGTGACATGAAAGGGATAATGAAGGCATAGATTCAAAGGTCGACAAAAGATCCCTTTGTTCACCTGCTTGAAAGGTCAAAAATCGATTTAAAAGCGCACATCTCACTTCTTTTTGTCCGTCCAAATTATGACTTCAAGCAGGCTTGAAGACTTTTTACCCACTCATTGCGATCTGATATCCCGTTGTCAATACTAAAAGTATGGACGGATAGAAACGGACCGCATTAGGATCGAAATTGACATCCCAATCTGACATATAATTGTATAAAGCATTACTGAAGGCATATTTAAGACCAAAGGAGATTTTGGCGTTGCACTGAACCATTGATATTGTAATAAACGTTTGTGGTGATAAAAACTCTGATGGACTAGATCTACAACTTTTATTTTCAGAAATTTCTGTCATTTTTTCCCTTTATGATGGCACATGATATTGATTGCCTCAAAGGATCTTAAAACATCATTGTACACTTGAAAGGCTTCTTAAACCAAAAGTTTGAATTTTTGACATTCCCATTTTCAGTTCTAAATTGTTCTCGTGATTGGAACCGAATATCGCCTGAAATTCAACTTGCTTACAGAGCCATAAGTCAAGAGTCATGAGTCATAAACCTGGACAAAACTGGTTTCTGATAAGTTTATGATTGATGCAGTTTGAAGAATGTTGCTTTATTACTTAATGATTTTTGAACAATATTGAAAGTCATGTTGTATGTAATGTATGAATGATAATACTACATATGTAGAATCGAAACGGTTCATCACGAAACACGAGCAACTCCGCAGTACGTAATAGTCGTTGGATATGCATCCAAGACCTTTTTGTGGGTGAGATAACCACCACCGAGAAAGGGTTGATGGTTTGGGGCTGGATGTTGTGGTTGCGGTTGCGGTTGCTGCTGGTGTCCTTGTGGTTTGCTGACATGATTTTTGAAAGCCAATTCTCCGGACGACCCACCTTAAGATTATGTTGAGTTCACTTTAAACGACATCAAAGACATTGAACATGGAGAAAAAACGGGTTTCAGAAATAACAATGCACGAAGTGGGAATATCAGGTCCACAGTTGGAAGGGTTCTTTAGAAGCCACCGGAATGCAAGGCAAAGCGCTTCACTTGACGCTTCTCGTAGGGATTTTCGATGCCCAAGGATCGATAGTATTGACAGAGGCCCACGCAGGGCTTGTGGGTGGTCAGTTCCTCGAAGACGATCTCCTCCTACATACAGAGACAAGAAAGAGAAACAACTTGTATTGTGGGCATACACAGCGACACGTGCTTAATGGTAGTATTTGCTCATTTCCACTCTAAGACCATTCAATCCATCGTGAAATTGAGAGCACTTAGCAATGTTGGTGGTGCTTGTTCCCTTGCTAAGGCAAACAACTCCAAACTGCCATTGATGCTTAACTAGTACTTTGGGAATTGTTATTAGCCACTCTCGGATAAACAAACCATATATGTTTTATTTTCAAGTCCTTCAACATCAGACACATGTTGTATTTGTAATTGAAAAACTATCTTTAGATAACACAACCTGAAAGTAAGTCAGTTCTCACTCTCACCTACCAGTGCATTCGTCAAATAGTGCAGCCCTGAAGTCTAATAGTGTGAGTGCAGATGATAAAAACTTATCTTGGCCAAACCTCTTTTGTTCCAAATTTCAGTGCTTCTATCTTCCATCTTCAAATGAAAAACTTTGGGGGAAACTATTTAAAGATTCCTAATGTTCCCAGGCCGTTTTTGAACACAAATGGAAAACAACAACAGTCGTTCCCATCTCAATCCGCTAACAGTCAACATCCATGCTCCCCGATCAGTTCTCGATCAAGAGATTTCCCTCGTGGATACACATCTTTCTACACGGAAGAGGTCTCTGGGTTTCGTTCCAAAGAAAATGGAAAACGAATCTATTTCCCGAGAGTTAGCCGGAAGCTCGAAAGGTATGATGTCAATAGATTTCAATTAATGGTAGGTTAGTTTTGATTAAAGTTTCAGTCCTGATTTTCCATTAAAAAAGTGCATATTTAAGTTTGTTTTTGTTTTTGCGAAGAACGTTAGGGAAATTGAAATACATGGCCTGTGGAAGTTATTCAGGATTTCGACGCGTTCCGAGTTTAGGGATTAAGAAATTTGTTTAATAAAGCCTCGGTCTGGAGACTTATTTCATTTTCAGGACAGAAAATTGAGGAATCCAGGATGGAAATGATTTACTTCTACCTAATAAACCCTTTGATGCGTCAAAATGTGAGCCTAGTCTAGATTAACTTGAATTTGTAGAGAACGGGAATCTTGATATTTCAAATCTTCTCTTTTTTATTTCTAAAACGAAAGATTCGTTCCATAGATTTTAGCGTTTGAACTCGGGTCTTTGGTAATTCTTAAACAAGAGATTTCAGCACGCCCACCAAAAGCTAAAAAACAATGGCTGAGTCCAACGAGGTTTCAAATCTCCGTAGCCGAAACAATGAAGCAAGAAAGGCCAATCCTTGTCTACTACGTATGCACTTACAGATCTATCCAAGGACACATTCAACAAGGGAGTAGACACTGACAGAGATAGGCCTTTCACCATCTTTACTTTTACTTTTGGAGGGGTCCCTAATGGAAATAAGTCGTTGTGTTCTCTTTGAGGTAAGACACTGATTTTTGTTTCAGCTGAGAGTGTTCTTTGTGGCTTTGCATAGTACTCTTATATCTGGCTGATATTTCAAATTGCATTTTGACGTTTTGTCTTATTGATAGAGCTCCAAAAAGTGCACATATGGAGGTCAGAAGAAAAAGTAGGCAAAAAGTGCAACAAATTCAAAATATACAACCATTTTCGAACCATGAATTTAAAATAAGCAGAATTTATAAAAATGAAATTGAAAATGAAAAAGTGGTTTTTTTTTATTTGCCAAATTTTCCTTTTCTGTAGAAAAGGAGTATCAAACTTAGCCACAACTAGATTAACTTGTGAAATATGTAGTCAACCCTATACACAAGAACTTCAAAATGTACGTTTTTGATAGAAATGAGTTGTTTAGAACCAAATGTACTGGACATGACCTCAGAAGGTCAATTTGAATGGCATCATGGCGTTGCTACATTTTTGAGAAATCTTTAAAAAAGTGAAAATATACCATCTCTGCAATATTCTGTTCCTCCACTCATTAGCATCTTTTGCTAATCAGAAGGGAAGTGTTGTAAATTTTAAGCAGGCAGAACCCTTTTATCCTTTTTTTCAAAGTAATCAAATGACCCACTTGGTAGGTGCTTCTTGAAATATGGACTGTGAACAAACTTCCCACCAAATCGGCCTGCTCTGTGTCATAGCAACTCTGGGTCAATTTTTTGAATTAATGTAATGAAACAAGGAATGTAGATCTCTTCGATTAAAGGCAGGTCATTTTCATTTCATTTATCTGTAAGGTGGTTTGTTGTGGCTGACCAAGAGCAGGCCGATAATTTGAATTTTATGCAGTGTTTACTACCTAACTTTGGACATACCTCCTGAGTTCCCTAAGCCTATGTTTAGGCTCAAACTAGGACAAGTTCATCTATTCAATAAGATTTTGTGGTCGTATGAAGTGCTTATGTGGAATATAGTGAACGGTTTAGGAGATACGAAATTTTAGCCTTCGTTTGCAGTTCACATCTCTAGAAGTCCGTGGTGCTAGTGAAGTTTATTACATCAATTATCACTGACAGTAAGGCTGCATGAATTAATCGCGTCATATAAATTAGCATAACTTAAGATAGCTGGATAATAAAGTCTAAAACTATAATTAATTCCTTCCAAATCTCATTGTCAATCCATTTATTGGCGTGTTTGGAAGCTCCTTGGAGGCATTATACTTTTTCCATATTGAATGGCCTAGATTTGCCCACAGTCCTCTCTCATCCTTCCGTTCAAGATGTCCTTGATCTAACTTACAGGCATGGGCTCATTCTCTCGTCTCTCTCCGTCCATTTTGCTCTCAAGGTTCATAAGTTTCCTGTAGTAACACAAACCCACACAAGGTTCTTCTCCGTCATCATCTTGGGTCGGCTCTGGAACGTCAAGAATGTGATGCGCAGACATTTGCTCGTTAATTGGGGTTTCAAGAAGCTCTGCGGCGTCAATTGCTCACTCACCACTGGGTTGCCAATAGGACTCTTCCACTGGGTCGTAGTGATAGTAATTGTTGGGCCGTCGATGAATGTCCCAAGGTTTGGGTCGATCGTTGTGGTGTGAGTTTAACAAAAGCCCTAAGAAAGCAAGAGAGGCAGGAATAAGACTAAGCACATATCAGCTGAAGTAAAACAAAATAAACAATGTTCGTGGACAATTTAAGGCTGGTTATTTTCTTTGGAAGCTAGCCGGTTGGTTATCTTAATTAGTGTTTTTGCCTTACCTGGGTATTGCGTCCTAATAAAGCGGTATTAACTAAGATTTGCTCAAGGCCTGATATAACTATGCAGTTGAAGAAAAGTTGACGTCGTTGATTCAAGACTGAATCTACAGCTTGTTTGCGACCTTAAAAACTAATCACTTTTATGGGTGCTTAATGATATTTCACCTACGTGTAGCTAGGCAGTTCTAATTTTCGAAAAC
Source organism: Tigriopus californicus (assembly GCF_007210705.1). Classification (NCBI taxonomy): domain Eukaryota; kingdom Metazoa; phylum Arthropoda; class Copepoda; order Harpacticoida; family Harpacticidae; genus Tigriopus; species Tigriopus californicus. The sequence continues at coordinate 8,505,469 of NC_081445.1, read as the reverse complement.
ATCGGAAATAGCCTCACGAAACCTTGTACTCAAACTTTGGGTGCAAAAGCCCATGGCATCTGTGCATTCATTGAGATTACATGCACAATTTGGCAGGATCAGTTCGTTAGAGCAACACGATGGTACCCACAACACTGATAAAGTTTTTGTGCAAATACCAAGACTTCAAGCAACGATTTTTGTTGTTTTTGAAACAAGGAACAACTTTAGTAAAATATCATATCGTATTTTAGCTCAGGTTAGTATATTTATCCACTTAACACCTACAAACAGATAGTATTTTTAAAAACGTAATCAATATATGTTGGGAGTGACCTTACTTGAGTTTTCAGCTACATTTTCACCCAAATCAACATAGTAAACGATAAGACTGCATTTACATCAAATTTGACTACAAATTGCTCCCGTTATATCTTAGAGCAATTGCCAAGAAATATTATATTCTTTTTCTATGCCTAAAAGTTAACTTTTTTGAAACAGGTAGAAAACCCCGAAAATAGTTTGCAATATAACTTAAAACTTACTTAATGTCAATATTTCACAATCGTGATCCCATACTTGTGAATCGCAACTTTAATCAAGCTTGATTTTGAATTTTGAATTTTTTTTTATCAACGTTGCATAAAAACATCGCTAGTACGTAGAAATCTTTTATTGCAAAAAGAGACAAAATTGAAAATTAAACTGTTAAGTGTATTGTTCATATATTTTGGGAACATATTAGAATAATGTAGCGTTTGGCACTGAACTAAGATGAAACGCAATTTTTCATATTTTGTAAGCTTAAAGCGACAATTTTTGCTACTTTTAGCTTTTAAAGAAATCTGAAAGAAAATGGAAAAATGTTATTTCTTGTCGTGTTATTGAAAACATAATAACTAAGAGAACGTTTAATTCTGATTGACTAAGTTTTCGACAATGATGCATTTTAATGGATTTAAGTTATTTTACACAACACACTCATCTGAGCTACTTTTAAACATGTGTATTTCACAAAAATTGTTCCTTTTGTCTCTTTGACAAAAAACACATCTCGTAGATGTCTCAGCATTTGAGCAAACGCTTAACCAGAAAATAAAACCACCATGGCAAGTGTATGCACAAGTTTAGAACCTTACATAGATTAAACGAATGACCGATGTTCCTTTTGCAGAAAGCCTAACTTTATGAATGGTGCTTTGGAGGGCTCGTTCATAATAAAAGGTATGCGTTGCGAATATGATAAATGGTAAAACTTTTGTCGAGGAATATTCGATATTCAATTTGAGATGGGAGCAAACTTGGGATTTTGGCAAAGTTGCGAGACTCAATGCATTTTTCATCTCCATGACACAAATGGAAGAGGATATATTTGCAGAAGACGAATAAGGCTCCTTCTCTCAATGTCGTAGTTGTTCAAGACCAGTGACTTTTGGCTCGGTGTCCAATACTCTTGGCTCTTTCTTAATCCTTGGGTAGTGTGTTGTTTAGTGTCCAAGAAGTCGAGCTTATGCCTGTTTGTGCGATATGCCTCACGAGAATGGGGCCACGACAGCCGCGGTGATTGATGATGCCAGAAAAATCCTCTCAAAACACCATTATGTCCAGGAGCCAACAAAAGATATTTCCTCCTTTGAAAGAGAGAGAAATCGCCCTTGGCAGTCCATCCTTTCCCTCAAACCGCTAAACTCCTCGGGGCCATATCAATTTCTTCTTCTTCTTCTACCAAGTGCCTCCGCTATTAAAAAAAAGTGTTCCTATCCCCTCAAAGCATTCCGATTTGAATCCACTCAAGAGGTTTTGTATTTTGTTTCAACATCCCCAAGGTTACCTTGTTGAGCGGCCTTGATCAAAAGGGCCTCCAAACCTGAAAGTCTCTTTCGTGTCTACCAAATCGGAAACAGTTTTTCACAGTTCTCGTGACAGTTCTCGTGGTGGTAAGCAAGTGCTCTCTGTGGGACTTTGAAGTCTCTGGTTGGCTTTGGGCCCTTCTCTCTTATAGGTTCCACTTCACTTTCATGTTTTGAGGAGGGCCTCAATTTCTCAAGTAAATTCAATTAAAGCGCATATTCGTGACTGGAATGAATCTGTAGATGGGAAAGTTTGGTTCCAGGAGTAACAGATGTGCCATATCTCCTGGCTACTTGTGCGCAGCTCAAACCATTAACAATTTAGTATGCATAGAATGGAGAAGCAAATAGTAGTATAAGGATTGGAAAGTTTGGCCAATCCCCGTCAACCTTTCCTCCTTCGCCTTCTCCTGCTCCTACTACGCGCATCCAGGAGATAAGTAGGTCCCTCTGTCGACCCTTGGGTTCTTTTTATTATCCGACTAATTTCTTGGGTTCTTCTCTCCTTCTTGAACTTTCCCAAGGAATACGAAGATCAATGAGCCAAGAATCTCAATGAACAAGAAGGCAAAGGTTCGTTTTCCAAATTGGATGGGGAAAAGGAAGGCCATCATCTGGCCTGGCTACTCCCCACCACGAAAAGTTCCCAAGGAAACATCAAACGAACCGGGCTTGTTCTCCCGAGCTATGGAACAATCTAATTAACAACAGTCGACATCATGTTCGTCGACGAAAGGTTAAACCCTCGAGGCCTTCATTAGGGTTGATTCAGAACCTTCTGCCCTCTTTTCTTGATTGCAAGGATGCATGCCTAAATCGTTCGGTACATATGGAACAGGACGTGACGTCATTGATTGGGAACCCATAGTCAAACGGCATTACATGCACGTGGCGCCATCTGACATAAAGTTGAAGAATACTTGAGTCTAAACAGTATTTTTACGAATCACCTCCCTTGCCAAAACCAAGTTAATCTAAAATCTCATAATGAATCATTCACAGTCACACAAAACTTTTAAAATAATAAATAGTCAATTATGATCACTTACAGATAGTAAAGTTTTTCAATTACATGTCAGTGACGTGACAACTTTCTGAATTATGTTCCAAAGTCTTGGGAACCAATTTGATATTTGATTTCTCCTAACCTTGTGGTGCAAGTCTTAGCTATACTTAACAAATATTGCAAACTAATCGGTTTTGCATGATTTTTTTCCGACAGGTTTTTGTTACACACGGAATGTCAAGGATGGCTTTTTAATTACAAAAGAGGGGTTTGTCAAGGAAAACAGGGAAAATTTCGTGAGACAGACAACAGCAATTACAACTTGAAACATTTGTCAAAAGTGTGGGTTACCACCGGTGCAATTCCTCGTAATTGAATGTAAGCAATTACCAGTCCCCTTTAAGAAATAACAGGCCCTATGCAAAATGGGGCATCTTTCCTTTCTTTGCCTTGCCATGATGATTTTCGCTTGTCTTCAAAATGAAAATTGGGATTAACATGTTTTTCATTTCTTTTTAGCTTCAATATTATTAGCACTTAATGTGTTCCATTTGACAAAAACTTTGAATGCCTTGTGTCAATTGGGTCAGTATGAAGGTTTTTTTAGTGATTGACGCAATCGCCCAATTGGAGCAAAAACTTTCGCCAAAGAGTCTCCAACATGAGTTTAAGCCCTCTGAGGTCCATAAGGTCGTGGTGTTCCTATATACCCTTTTAATTTAAAGGGGAAATCCTTTCTACCTTCTTGAGAAATATCCTGGCCTTAACCAAGTGTTAGAGAAGATCTAGAGGTATCGTATTTTGGCCCTTCGTGATCCTGGGACCTTGATTAGACGTGAAGTGGTCAGTGTTCCACTTGGTTTGCTCACCTTTTCCCATTAAGGACCCTTGAACGGGATGGAGAGCAATCCCAAGAATGCCCACCAACACAACTAAAGACATCAAAACGGAGCTCTTGGAAATGGGATCCAGATAAAAGCCAGCCATTCTGGAAAAAAGGAAACATAGATATGACCACTTCCATTGGGACCTTTGATGCAACATACAATCCAAAGCTGCAATCTAAAAGCACATGTTCATCTATAGTCGAGATCCCATTGAGTGTTGATATTCGGGCCGTTCTGAGCCAAGGAAGGAGAATGGGGAGTGTGTCAACAAAGAGATATGTGTAAGGGACGAAAGCATTGGATTTAATTCGCGATCTGCAAGTATTCTCATCCATCTATGAACTTGAACAAATACAAATAAAGCACTCATCATAGATTAATGCATCAGGATATTCCATAAAAAACATTTTCCAAAACAATCAAGTGTCCCAACTAGAGTCATCAATTTCAAAACCTATCGCCCTCTACCGTTCAAGGGTCTGATTTCTTATAAAGTTACTTTCTTGGGAAACAACACCACGAAAAGCTAACACTGATCTACGTCCAATGTGGTCAAAGGATGGCTAAACTAACAAACTCTTCTTTTTTTCAGCATTCGACTGGCTTCAAGCTTTGATGCAATAAAAAAAAGTAATGGAACTTTTCTTCAATTTATGCACTGAGTTAGAGATGGACGACCTCAAACGGCTTGGGCAAAAAAGGGGAGAGCAGAAGTAGTCCGTTCCTTGGATTGCTCAGATCACTGAGCCCAGTTTTTAAAGCCCAGGAGTGAATCTTAGACCGAGAAAAGATCCAATTTGTATAGTTTAGTACGACCTTTTTTCAATCTAAAATTCATTCCTTCGCTTTAAAAAGTTGGGCTCTGAAGTGCCTGCCTTGTTTTGATTTGATGATGGAACTTTTCGTAACTTTCAGCTGGACTCTTAAAAACAAATTAGGCTATTAAATGGCCTTTATTGAGGCAACATGCTTTTCGTGGCTATGTTATCGTCATTAATGTTTACTTTGAAAGAACTAATTGTTAAAAAAAAAGAAAAAAGTTAAAATGGGGTCGAAAAATTCTCTTAAAAGTGTTAAATACTAGTGCTAGGGCGAGTCCGGAAAAAAGTCGAACTCATACGAGTCCTTTCATTGCTTGACTTTTTACCTGATTCACCGAGTCCGAACTTAAGTCCAGCAAAAGCCTAGGGGTTAGATAAAGCAAAAAGACTCGTCTAGTGAAATTTGAAGAAAAAAATAATATTTTTTTTGACGAGTTCGGACTCGAGTCCTTTCTAAAAGATTCGAGTCCAGCCAATTTCTCCAAAATGACTAAAAGACTCGAGTGCAATCGGAATCAAATACATACATAATGGATAAGTTTAAAGCCTCTGTGTATTGGCAATTCATCTGCAAAGGTAGCAATCAGCTTTTAAAGGAATAAAAGAAAAGTAAGCTTCTGGTCTTTTACTCGTTGGAGCCGCAACGGTCACTAATGAAAGCCTCCAAAAACACTCGTGGGTTTCAGTTCAGATGTGTGCCAAAAAATGACAACATTTGGCTCGCTACAGTCTTTCTTGGGTCAGATTTGAAAGTTGATATTGTTCGTAAATGATCAAATTTATTTTCTCCCTCCATCGCTGCATTTTGCCTGTATCAATAATTATTCTTCCACTTTTATGGCAAAGTAATTCTCAAGAATGTCAAAGATGAAATTTTGACAAGGCCTGAAAAATTAAGCACTCATGTCTTCCTTCATCAATCTTAAACGTCTTTTGACGAGAAATTAACTTTCATAAGAAGTGTAGTCTGACTGTCAAAACTTGCTTTGAGAACCCATTTAAGCCTTGTACTACGTTTTTGTGAATGGAAGGAGGTTACGCTCAAGAGATATAAACTTTGACAAGTCCAAAAACTTTGAAACTTCCTAGGATTCAAATAAAGAGCACCTCGACGAAGGCGAGGAAACAAATATGCTCCCCATAGAACATGAATCAGGGTCGTCAGGATACTTCGTTTATTTTGAATATGAAAACCCACCAAAAATCAGGACCCTTTCTTTAGAGTCCCTGGCAATCCTCAGTAAACGAATTATCACCATGAAGATGCTCGATCTCACTTAAAGTTGGATGGCAACAGCTGCATTTGAAGAGCCAACTATTTTGGGGTCCAATTCGTTTTTTATGGCTCAAGCTTTGGAGCAAAATTGTTGGCTTCGGCGGAGCTCTCCGCGGCTTGTTTCTGTCAGAAGATTGCAAGCATCTTGCTGCTTGAGTTGCTCGGGAAGGATTCATTATTGGAAGTGCCCATCAAATATTTGATTCATCCGGAAATGTCATTTCTCTTTGCTCCTAGGGTTCCTTTTGTTCCTTCCACTTACCGAGGACTCAGCATTGAACCCTGTCCCTTGCCAGCCACTAAAAGCGTCCAACAAAGTTCGTCCACATGAATAGTACACTCGAGGCCCTTTGTTTATACCGTACAGTCGAGATAATCCCTACGTGGTCAATGCTCTCAGGGCAGCTTTTGCGTTATAGACACAATTTGCAATAAAGGACGAATCAACAGCGCACTCAATGTTTTTACTACCCAGACAATGGCCGTGGTCACACCGGGTTCCCTTTGTCATATTTCCGTTTAAACGAGGAAGGACAAAGCCAGCTCCCTTATCACAATTTCCAGCCCTGACAATTTATGAATTTGTCAACTTTATGCCTATGTCAACCGAGCTAGGCCACGTCCGGAATGCAGAGAAGTTGGGCCTTCAGAAAAGTATGGCACGTGATGATGTACGGAAAGGGGAACCTACTTGAGACCATTCAAGCTACGCTCGTTCACGTCAAAAAAGGCCAAACTTGGCTCTAAACCAGCTTCACAAGCTCAAATAATACACTAGTAGGTCTCCTCGAGTTGGATCAAACATGGATTCAATTAGTGCCACTGTAGTAGAATATAATGGCATTATAGTGGTGGCTCTAGATTCAACCAAAAAAGGTCTTGGAACACGGGGCCAACTCGCTTCCGATGTAGTATTTCCTCCAGTCTTTATTCGACCTTCTCTAGAAAAAAAATGATACGCTGCGAGCTTTGTGTCATTGGAGTTTGTACCGCGGTACAAAATGTGCATTGCCTGGAAATGCGACATTCTCATGCCTCGACGGACTCGAAAGAGCAAGCCAAAGTCATAGTCGGTCAACGGCGGATGGAATACCAAATGAAGAGATTGCGTTCCCCAAACACCAAAAGCCACCCTCCCTTCTATGTACACTGTTCCACTGACTTATTGAGCTTGGAACGTGCTTAACACTCTGTACCCAAGAGTAATGAATATCATGTCTAGCTTATGCCTTGGCCAGAGGGCTGCATAACCATCCTCAGCTAGAGCTTTACTACAATCTGCACATCGTTGTGTGCGTCAGGAGCAAGTTGAGTCGAATTTATCCAAGATACAATGCGCAATGTACGCACTTGAAATGATACTTCTTGTCAGTGTAGGTGCCAATGGAAAACCTTGTCAAAGACAATCGTTCAGGCGATGAGATATGAGTTGGACTGACTTACTCACTTGAGTTGAACTGGTTCTTGATAAATCGTGGCGTTGACGAACGCTCGGGAATGTAGTCGAAATCCCAAGATTCTGGCGGTCCTCAAAGTAGTTGGAAATGGGGAAAAAGATTCACGTGTCTGGTCTGGCACACTCCCGGTGCTCAAGTGTGAACCTTCTAGTTGGGTCGAACTAACGGGAAAAAAAAGAAGCGAGACGAGCACCATTTTTTGGTGGCGAATCGACACAGTAGCCCTCAAAGAGCCTCTTAACGTTGTTGCCAGCAGCCTCCCAATCTTGAAAGATGGAACTTGTTCCCGAGAAAGAAGGAGAGAAAGAGCGTGAGGAGGAGAAAAAGCGAGCGGAAAAGGGAGAGACGGAGAGGGGAAAAAGAGGGAACGTTCACGTCCCACGTTCCATGTTGTCCCACCGTGCTAGACGTGAGCGAAGAAGACGACGAGTTTTTGGTGGAGGGAACAGGGAACGGGCAACGGGGGGGCGATCTTGGAACGAACAGAAGCACATTAAAAGACACGCTGTGGATCTCCCTCACATTATTGTGACATTTCACAAGGGACCCATTCTTGGCTTGAGACAATGACAGGGCTTCAAGGCTGAACGAAAGAGCTTCAGAACCAGACGAAATGGTCGTAGATTGAGGAGGACGCGTTTTGGGCTCCACTCGTTTGGGACTGCAAGATTATAACGGTGGGGGATTAAATCCCAAGCTCGCTCGCTTCCTTCGTCTCTATCGCTCTTGCGCAGACACACTCACCCAATCAATTTCCGGACCTGAATGAGAATCGAATGTGGATAGCAGGCACAGAGGTGGCCTTCAATGCATGTACTATGGTCCACGACAATCTCCCAGGGGATCCAAGAAGAAAGGCCTCGGCCATTTAAAATTTGCCTGGGCCTTGCCAGGAACGAATTTCACGCAGTTTACTCCCACCAAATTAGAACTCGGGTGCAAAATCTTGCTTAACTTCAGGGAGTCGAGGTTCGTGTCCTCCAATCACCATCAATCCGGTTATAAATCTGTTTGACAAGAGAGGGAGAACACCGACAAGTCTTGAAAATAGGAGGAAATTGGAATTGCCGAAATTGCATTTTTCCCCCGAGTTTGACTCCAATATATATATATATCTTTTTTCCAATTTGGGTATGTCTTTTCTTGAGACTTGGTGCTTCTTGTTTTGGATTGAAGTTGAATCCAAATTTGGGTACCTCATCAGGGGTCTTACTTAGCCTCGCCATTGATATCAAAACTTCATAAAATAATAATTTGTTGATTAGCAAAGCTTCATAAACTAGATTTGACTTTATAACTCAATAAAATGGGAAAAATGGGTGAATCGGAGGTTTGTGAGAGCGATCAGAAAGGCGCTCGTTGTACAAGTATTTGAGCTCAATCAAAATAATGAAGAAATAAAATCGTCCCATTAAGTGACTTTGACAGATCTCCCAAGCATGACAGTGACAGCTGGGTGGGACCTCTGAGTGAGAAATCTGTTTTTGCCTAGTAAAAAATATTCTTGAACTTCGAAGTGTCGACTCAAGTAACAGAATATCTTAAAAGATTAGATATTGTATTGGCAGCACACTGATAATTTTATCTCATGTAAGCTGGATTCTTCGATGATCAGATTACCCTCTCGTCTCACCAGTGAGACGACTGCCACAGTGGTTCAAAAGCCTTTTTGAATTCCAACAGAAATATCCCAGTAAATCTTGTTTACTATTAGCTATATGAGCGCCAAATTTGAGCCAGAATTCAATGAATTAATCACGTCGAAATTGCTCCTTATGGTTTTTGAAAGGAAGAAGACTGTTAAGATGGATTTGCGCATTTCTCTCAATACCTGATAAGAGCTGGATTCTTGGACACGGTCGTCTCCTCTCGTCTCGTCTCACCCGTCTCACCACGGTGGTCAAAAAAGCTTATCAGGTATTGAGAGAAATGCGCATATCCATCTCAACAGTCTTCTTCCTTTCAAAAACCATAAGAAGTTATTTTGACGTGATTGATTTATTGAAGCCTGGCTCAAATTTGTCGCGCATATGGCTATTAGTTAACAAGATTTGCTTGGATACTTCTGTTGGAATTCAAAAAGGCTTTTGAACCACTGTGGCAGTCGTCTCAATGGTGAGACGAGAGGGGTAAGCTGATCAACGAAGAATCCAGCCAAGGTTTTATGACCACCGTGATGAGACGGGTGAGACGAGAGGAGAGGAGACGACCGTATCCAAGAATCCAGCTGTACTTAAAACAAATTCAGCTTTGAAAGCAGTCGACAGGGTGGCCGATTTGTTTCTCCACTTGAGATATCCATCGTGCAAAAATTTTGTTTGATCAACACTATCCTCAGCACCAATACTTATCAAGGTCTCATGAGCATCATGAACGGTGGTTTGTCTCGAAAAAACTTAATTTTTAATCTAGCAAAGGAAAGCACAACTTTTTGTGATTTACAAGTTTTAACAAAAATTTTTATAATCGACATTTCCACATGGGGGAAGAAGATTTGACATTCATGACCGTCCGTGGGCAAACCCATGTCGATCATCATTTATGATTTTGTTGGTGACCGGACAATTCGACCCAGTGGACAACTCAGCCCAGGACAACTCGACCCAGCGGACAACTCGACCCAGTACAATAACTAAACACATCATTTTGACCAAAAAGAACATGATGATTTGTCTAAAACCTTTCAAATTTTGACATTT
>NC_081445.1:8487065-8495458 GCF_007210705.1 Tigriopus californicus | reverse complement strand
AATAACTAAACACATCATTTTGACCAAAAAGAACATGATGATTTGTCTAAAACCTTTCAAATTTTGACATTTTTTGCATCACAGTTTCAATTTTGCTCCATAAATATGAACTATTTGTAAACCAACATATTGGGCTTAATTTCTGTACTGTGTTGAGCTGTCCGCTGGATCGAGTTGTAATCTGGGTCAAGTTGTCCTGCAACCATTTTTGTTTTTTTAGAACTTGTTATGTATCCTCTTCTTTCAGATCAGTCTCAAAAGATTCTGCACGGCACCTATTGCATTAGAGATAAAGCACAAACTTTTGGCGAAATTGCCTTACCACTACTGGGAATGGAATCCCCAGCAGTTCCAGGTGGAAAACGTAGAACTTGTATTTAGCTTTATAATTATTGCATATCTGATCAACTAACAAAGTATAGTTGTTGGATCTGGCTGGCCTTTGAATACAGAGTTGAACTGAAATTTGGTCGAACACTTGTCCAAGTTTGCATTGAAACCTTTTTCTCTTCCAAGTTAATTTCAAAAGAAATAGTTGTACACAAAGATAGCAACTCTGATTTACAAGCAAATTCAGTATTATTATGGTTCAATGTGCAAGATCACACAAGATAAGACTTGTTGATCCAAGGAGTAGTATCTGCTATGTATTTCAGTGAGAATTTTGAATAAGCTGAAAATCCTGATTACGTCTTCAGTAGCAGTTTTACCAATCAATAGTTTTAATGGTTTGCATCACCAATTAGGTTTTTTTATTTCTCCCGGTATCGTTCCTTTTTTCTTTTTCGAACGGGGGAAAGAAAATATGTATTTTGGTTCTCTCCCCGAAGTTCCGTCTCCCTCTCCAGGCAAGTTCGAACGGTGAAGACCACTTCTCTTCTTTTTCAGGCTCCTTCACTGTTTAATGTGTTTTTCATTCTAATATTCGTAGGTAATACGTGCGGTAGGCGATGATAATCCGTTAACTTCTTTCAAGCCAGACTTGGACTTTTTTTACTAGCATTCCAGATCAGCTCTACAATCCTACATTCACGGTCGAACCCTGTCTGCCAACTCAAATTCGTTGGGAGACCAAATATCATATAAAGTTTAAGAGGTAAGAAATATTCTAAATATGACCTTTCATCCTTAGAACAGTTAGAATAGCCCGTAAAAAACAATACAAAAGAACCAAATACAATGACTTATTTGCCACTGATGGAATCAAGTAAATAATCACGGGTGGTTGCGACTAGGGTAATCAATTTACATTTTCTGTGGCGTTTGACATTACTAATTGCATGACAGAAATCTCTAAGTTCATTTCAAAATGTAACCCTGATTTTCCTATCGCCAATCCAGTGGAATTTTTTATTCGTTTTAGCTTTTTTCAAACCATGAAAAGTTAGGTGTAAAAATTATTGTCAAAATTTTTAGTAAACTTGAAACCCTGTGTACCCTTGCCTATTCGTCATTTGTTGCACTGTATATTTACGAAACGTTAAAAAAGTTGTATAAAACTGTTTTTTTGCAGGTTTTGGCCATCTATTTTTCTGCAACAGTAACGTTAACGGTTCAAGCCCTGGTTATCACCTGTGTTTGCTTTTTCATGCTCTCTTGTTTGCAGAGAACCTCAGCGGATCGTTTGCTCTTCTTTTTAAACCAACTAGCTTGATGGGGCAAACTGCCAGAGGTGTCTTTATCTTTATAGGATTTATTTCAGCCCTCATCGTTATTAAGTTCGTGTAAGGTAATAAATTGCTATAATCTTTATGACTATTTTTCTTATGCTTTACTTTTCCTTTTTTTTGAGGAAAAAAATGCACCTCTTTTGTGGTTTCTTGTCCATGAAGGTCAAGTAATACTTTTTATTACTAGATAACATAGAGCAAAGTAAAACAGCATTAATTTTTTTGCAGTTTGGGAGCTGGAGCTGGAGGGGTGAACCTCGCGTGGCCAGCAAAGCTAGCAATAACATCATTCGTAGATTGTTCGGATAGGCACTGTTAGAGTCAGTACCTGATTGGCTCTCCATTGGTGGGTTTGGTTAGCATCTGGAGGATTATTGAACTAGGGACCTCTCTCATGCTAAGAAACTGCATTAACTTCTGCACTAACCACGGCATTAACAACTGCACTAACCACTGCATTAGCTACTGCACTAACTATTGCACTAACCACTGCATTAGCTACTGCACTAACTACTTGATTAGCTATTGCACTAACCACTGCATTAGCTACTGCACTAACTATTGCACTAACCACTGCATTTGCTACTGCACTAACTATTGCACTAACCACTGCATTTGCTACTGCACTAACTATTGCACTAACCACTGCATTTGCTACTGCACTAACCACTGCATTTGCTACTGCACTAACTATTGCACTAACTACTGCATTTGCTACTGCACTAACTATTGCACTAACCACTGCATTTGCTACTGCACTAACTACTTGATTAGCTAATGCACTAACTACTACACTAGCTACTATACTAATCACTCTACTAACTATAGAATTAACTTTTGTACTAACTCCTGCCCTAACTACTACGCCGACTGCTGTGCTAACTATTGCACAAATTACTGCGCTAATTACTGAGGTAACTAAAGAGCTAACATCTGCGTTAACCACTGTGCTAACTACTGTGCTCCGCCTCCTTCCGTCATTTGCCATGCGCATTTATTGCCCTAGTATTAAGGAAAATGTACATGCTATGCCCGTGAAAACTAGTTTCAAAAGACTAAGAATAATACAAAGTCATCGCTTTTCACAACCAGAATCGCGCTCAAACCCATAAATACATTCAAGTTTTTGTTCCACATATTGCCTCTCTCTGTATATTTGTTGCAGTCAAAGGTAGGTTGCGAGGTTCACTTTTTTATGAATTAATCGCACCTAGGGATCTACCCTCAACAATAAACAATCTTTTTAAGTTTTTCACATCCATCTGATAAACACTATTTGTCAAAACGTCAATGTAACCGTCCAATGGGCTAGATATCACCTCGAGGATTTGAAGCCAAACTTGACAACATCATTCCAAAGTTTTTCTTGAACTTATTTTACCTAAAATAGCTTTTAGATTGAAAATTATTATTGCTCATTGACATTGAACAGACAATTTGATGGCTCTCTTTCACAAGCTCGATTTTTATGGACTGCGTCGATTGAAATACTATTTTGATCAAACTTCTGTAACGTTAGATCAAAACGGAATTTCAAAAAATCAGAAAGTTGTTACTTGATTTGGTGGTCAATCAGTTTGTATGCAAAGATTTATGAAAGTCGAAACTGATTTATTTGTTTGCCAAATTAAAACATTACTAGCTGAGGCAAGCAAAGCTTTGACTGATTCTTTAAATATTGCATGGATAAGTTGAAGTTTCTCAAAACTCGGGTAAATCAATCAAAATGAAAGTGTGAAATGTGTCGCAAAATCAAATACATGTCACCACAACACACTTTGGTCAGTATTCAAGCGAAAACAAGCACATAACCTTGCTCAAATCTGGCAATCTAAATCTAATTTCAAGACTATATTTTTCCAATGTCACGGTCAATACAGAGCCTAATCATGATCAAGCGTTCTACATTACGAACTCTTCAAGTTCGCGTAAACACTCAAATTATACATAGCAATTAACAGAGTCAACACAAATATCGACTAAGACTATTCGCAGCTTTTCTAATTTCCTGCCTCTAAAGAGCCACGTACACCATAATTCGTTACGACACATGACTCTGACGTTGGTTTCATATTCCTCTCATCTTCTTGATATGAGGGTCAAAAACTCGTCGTCCGACTTGAAATTCAAATTGTGATCAACCACATCATCTGGTTTTCTTTCTCCTTGGAGAAGCTTATGGTGCTTAGAACAGACCTGTCAGAATAGCCAACGAAGCAGATCAACCATCTACGAGTACTTACGCTTGCTGAGCTTTCCTGGCTCTTTTGTCAGTCTATTGAGTGCCATGGTGACGTCGAGGCCTTTTCAATTAATCGAACAGTTGCTTTAGTGCCTTCTCAGTCTTTTTCCTAATCGAAACCATGGCGGGGAGTCAAGGAATATTTCCAAAGGTCCTTGTGGTGTTCCTCATGGTGTCTTTGGTTTTTATGGGCTTTGAAATGATCCATTTTAAGGAATCATTTGGGCAAGCTTTACAAGAATCATTGGTGGGCCCTTGGGATTCAATGGTAAGCGAGGACATTCTGACCGTAAACAAGTCAAGAGTTCGTCCAGCCAAACCTGAGCTGAATTTTCGACTTTTGTGTGCTGAAGACCGACAGCGAATCAAAGAAGTTTTAGAGTGGGACATCAAAAAGACTGGATGGCAAACATTGACAAAGTACTTGGCCAAAACCGTTACGTATCCTGTCCAGATGGCGTGTCAACAAATGAAGCGACTGGGTGAGCGTGTAAAACGATAATTAAACCCTCAAAGAAAAAGAGGTCTGAAATAGATAACTTCGTTGGCAAAAGTATAAAAATATGACGCCTCAGATTTGCTAGAAGAATATTGTGCAAGAAATACCATAAGGTTGAAATTTAGCTTGAGGCTGCGGCCGTTCTCACTGCTGAAGTAATAAATCATGGGATTATGCTTACTCAAGGACACTACAGAAAGGAAGCGCCACCTTTTTTGTGATCACCAAACCTTTCCCTCTACAATAGGCCTAAACTAATGATGTTGAATTTTTCTAATGTCTCTTATTGGCATTATTTATTGCTCAAAGAGTGTGGCTAATATCATTTTTGTAACCATTGATGGTAGGTGCTTCAAATAAGACGTTTAAATATACTTAAAATGACTTCTATCATGTCTTTAAGTACAATTACTGTAAAATAGTAATTAGGTATTCTTGGTAAAGGAAGAATTTACTCTAAACAAAATCAGTCAATGTGTTTTTTGCCAATAATATTGTTTGACGAAAATTGTTTCAGGAACATCTTGACCAACTTTCAAGTAATTTGGTGCACTTATTTTGAATCCATGGTTCTCAACTTGGGAATGGTCCCCAAATCAAACGTAGGCATATTTTAGCTCTGCGCTACATATTGCTCTTAAAACTCATTTCAAAGTTTTAAAATCATTACAGGATACACCTCAACAAATATGACACCTTTTTTAATTGACTATTTTGGATCCTCTTGCTAAAAGCCCTTTTTTTAAAGTCTCAAACTCAAATCTAGTGGGCTGGACTTCAGTCTTACTCTGTGCGCTATAAAAAAAGTCTGCCTTTTATGTAAGATTCCTAATAAATAGAAATTTAAACTCTACTCAAAAGCAACTCATCTATTTTTCACCAATGCCTGAGGATTTTTTTGTCAAATGTGTGGATTAAAACAAGATTATCAATTGTCCATTATAGATATACTGATAAGTTAATACTTTTGTACGTGTACCTTTTTGCCTATTTCATACATTTCTTTTCTTAATTGTCAGTGTAAGTTCCTCATGAATTGATTCTTGTTCATTTTCTTTCTATAAATGGTTTTGAGCAGATTGTGCCTAATATTTTACTGATCTTAAAGACAACTTGCTTGTTTTTTTTTACTAGATGTTCATGGTTATTTCATTTATTCTTTTGACTTTTAAAGATAATTCAGAAATGTTTGGTATTTGAACAGAGTTGTATATCAAAGAGATCATTATTTACTAAAAAATACACTTAAATGTACTATGTAGCATGGGCAATCTTGTTTTTTTTAATACTAGAGTTTCTGTCTTAATTCAAAATAATGGCCTAAGTTGGCGGACAAAGGAAAGCCGCGACGGTTCCTCTCTTCAGAGTCCCTGGCTTACTGTTTGGAACCTCATCGTTTTTTAACTCCGGAAAAAGCAATAACCTCACACTCTCCCACAACTCGTATTCGTGAGCAAAATACCTTAATTCCTGTAATCATGCTTAGAAAGATTTTTTTTGTTCTGAGACATTGTTGACATTTGACACTCGTACTATGTAATCTGTGTAGGGGCAAGTAGAGAGTTCTTAATATGAAATGAATTTGACAGTGCCAGCATAATATTAGTAAGGAAGATTACCCTAGAGGTTATTGTAATCCCCTCACAAAACAAGAGCCTTTTGAGCCTCAAAATCATACTTTTTCAGGCACACAAAATGCCATATTTGTTAGAGGTAAGAGAGTGCACACTTTGTGATCCTAAATAAGAGTATTAACTACACTGTTATTTAAAAGATAGCTATTCAAGCGAATATGACATGATTTTGATTATAGGCTTCTTATGCTATACATAACATGGTATACTTTTTGCACTTCAGAGGTCGTTTTGCGAGTTGGCCTATAGCAAATAGGGCTTATTCATTTTTATTGTATTTGTAATGAGTTTGAGTTGTTATGGCTAATCATATCTAAATCTTATGCATAATTAGTGACCCAGGTCACATAATGCCCGGAAAAGAAATTGCGTTCATGGCATGTTACGAGTGGTTTATTTAGCAATCTACCATGCCTCTTCCTCATTTCGTTTGAGCTGTCTGACGTTGCAAATAAGGGTCCCTATTGTTGAATGTAAAATTAATGCAATTGCAATCGATTACATGTTTTTGCTACGGTGAGTCTTCATTAAGAATAATTCATGATCATATGATCCAAAGTAATTTTGTGCAGAAATTTAAGAAAATACGGACCAATTTGTAGTTACGAGAAAATCTTTCCAAAACTAGAAAAGCACTTTTTGACATTCTCAAGCTTATGCACTTGAATTTAGGCCGTCAATACCCAAATTATATTACGAGCATGAAGTTATGGCATTTGTCGCTCAAATGAGTCAATGCAACAATGCCCCAAACATTATGTCAAACTCATTTTGTCTGAACAATCCAGCCTCCATTTTTATACATTTAATCAACATATTGTTTTATAAACTTGATTTGTCCTCACTGTAGAGCCGTAAAAAATAGTCGATTAAATTTAGCAAAATATCGGCAAAAAGACCTGTGAAAATGGCGAAGTATTTGTGAAATTAATTGATAATATACGCGGAATACAAGCATTGAGTGTTGTATTTTGTATTTCTAGATTTTTGGGTACAAGAAGCTAGATTACCAATTTAAAACCTCTGGACATTAAGCAAACCACAACGGGCCCAAAAAGTTAGCTATTTTGGACATTGTTTTCCTAAACTTCCAAATTCGAATGGCCTTCCCCTCATTGATCTTGGTCTTGGAGAGAAGGCTTCAATACATCAAATAAGGAGAGCGAGACATGGCTTAGTAGGTACCTTTAAAAGGCTTTATAAGGTTCAACCAGTAACTCCAGTTCTACTCCATGCAGCTTGGAGCATTGTTCGGACAACTCCCTAGCCATGGAGTATGCCCCAGCTCACCCTGATTTGAAACATTACAACGTGATCTCGACGTCTGCCATTATTATGTTTGCGTTTCGTTGTGTTTTGTCTGCTTATGTAGCGTTGAAGGAGGCAGGAACGTTCGAACGAAAATAGACAAAATGCGGAAAATGGACGAAATGTGTGAAAACGGCAAAAAGCTGGGAAAAGTCGAATGGACCCTAAAAAGTCGGACTTTTGTTACAGCTATAGTCATCAGGTTAACGTTGTATGCAATTTGCCCAATGAAAGTGAGTGCGTTCCATACAGGACGTGGGTTCCAATCAGAGCTGTTCATCGGATCCGATCGGATTGAGCAAACATTTTCGGATTCCGATCGGATTGAGCAAACATTTTCGGATTCCGATCGGTCTGAGCGAGGATTCATAGGTTCAGAGTCGGATCAGATTGGGTATTTTGTTCGGATTCGGATTGTGGGACTGCAAAGCCGCGTTCAATCGGATCCGATGGGATCTGGGACCCAGATCCGAACTTTGAGATGAGGTAAAGTGATGCCACCTTGTTTTGGACACTTTACGAATTTGGTTCATGTTCGCAAAATTTATGGGATTTGGTGCAGATTGTTGGATAAAACAATTCAGATTAAGTGACCCATTTTGGATTCGGATACGGATCGAATTGAGCGACTTTTATTGGATTAAGCGAACGTTTTGGACTGGAATCGAATCTCCAAAACTCTGTTCGGATCGGTTTGAGAGACACTGTCGGATCCGATGAACAAATCGAGACAAATCCCACCTTTCTTGTGAAACGTTAAACGAATCGAGAGTAACAACATTAGCTAACAGCTAATCAGTAGCTAACAACAACATGAAACAAAACCAACGCATATATATTTTTATGCTAAAAATCCCTCTCCTCAAGGGTTTAGATAACGTTGGTCAATATGCTAAATCAGCCTTTGGCATGAAGCAAAATCAATAACTGTCTTTTGCAGTTTGTAAGAAATGAATGCCATAATGTTGCTGATTTGGCAACGCAGTTTTTTTCAGTCTGGTTAGTTTTCGCAAATCTAATGATCTAAAAATTATTCTGTT
>NC_081445.1:8480890-8487029 GCF_007210705.1 Tigriopus californicus | reverse complement strand
ACGTCGTTTGGTTTGGTACAACTATGCCAATGCGGGCCCTTTTTTCCAACGTCACACAGTCCAAACAAGATGAGGAAGAAGCACACAGTCTTTTCCGGACATTATGTGACCTGGGCCACAGATTATACATAATATATTGATATAATTATCCGAAAACAGCTCAAACGCATTACAGTACAAAAAAGAGGAATCGGCCCAATCGGCCCTATTTGGTAGAGATCAACTCTAGTCAACTCGCAAAGCGCCCTCTGAAGTGTAGACCGTAAACCATTTTTCGTGTAGTGTAGGAAGCCTATGTTCTTTATGGCTGACTAAAAACGAGTCTTTAGTTGTTGTGTAGGCGCACATGCTTCGCTTGATTGAGCATTTGATTGCAGGCCCAATTACGGCAAATGGCTAAATCTTCTTATGATGGGGCAAAGATTTTGCGGTCAGAGTGTGTCACAAACCTGGTCTAGCTCAAATGTCAGAGCTATAATTTCAAATTGAAGCATTTGAAACAAAACCAACGCATATATATTTTTATGTTAAAAATCCCTCTCCTCAAGGGTTTAGATAACGTTGGTCAATATGCTAAATCAGCCTTTGGCATGAAGCAAAATCAATAACTGTCTTTTGCAGTTTGTAAGAAATGAATGCCATAATGTTGCTGATTTGGCAACGCAGAAATTTTTTCAGGCTGGTTAGTTTTCGCAAATCTAATGATCTAAAAGATATTCTGTAGTCTCCATTTTATTTGTTCCTGAATTTATTTCTTTTTGCTTGTTCTGAAGAAGAATTCATGAATTTGCGCTAACGTCGTTTGGTTTGGGTAGAATTGTAGATGAACGTTATGCCAACGTTTTAGAAGAAAAGATATCTTTTTTAGACAAATAAATAAATATCATTTATCGAGTTCTACATGATGATACATGCCGCTTAACATATTGATAACAGCCTACTTCAAAAGAAAGAACCATTTTTTGCTATGTTATATAAACTTTTTCTAATTGACTGACTACATACTCTCCTAAGTCAGTATTCAGCTTGCTCCTCAATAATTCATTTAATTTGGACCAATTTCTAGGTCATGGTATTTGGTCTTCCAAGTGCTATGATGGGCACAAGTACGTCTGTATTGACGACATTGATCCAAAAAACTGCTTGGTTTACTCGTTTGGGATTGCTAATCAAATTTCGTTCGAAGAGTCCATTGCTACTATGGGCAAGTATTCATATGATATTTTTTCATTTCACTCTTAAAATCAACACGTTCAACTGTTCAAAGGCGTTTGTTCCTGATATCCTTAGGTTGCGAAGTGTACGGGTACGATGTCAAGAATACGGACGTCATGAAAACCAATGCCAATCCTAGATTGCACTTCAAACTGGCTCGAATCGGGTCTCAAGGAGGGAAGCAACTCATGGATCTATTGCAAGAAAATGGCCACTCAAATGCATCCATCACATACTTAAAGGTGAAGTTTGGAAGAGGACGTATTCAATGACCAGGGAAAAACTTACATTGGAGGCATTATTGGACGGATTTGGCCAAATCATGATCATTGAGGCATTGTTGCTTCCATTTTTAGCTTCTTGCACTCGCGTTTCAAATTTCCTTTAAAATAGATCACGTATTTGGGTAAATCCCAATTTGTCAATTTTTAAAGCCCAAACCGAAACCTTTCCATCTGGATGTATGAAATATTATCAAAAATTATGCAGTAGGGCCCTTTGTCTTTTCTTTTTTTCGTTAATTTATATTGGTGGCTTTCATAGTGGAGAAGTGGTTTAGAAATTGGTCCAACAATGAAAAATTTACTCTTTCGGAGTTTTAGGAAATGGGATTGCAAATAGATGCATTAAGAAAGGCTTTTTGCTCCACATTTTTTTAAACTTTGAATATGTGAAGAAAATTCCTATGTCTAGCTTCATGTGAAGGTTGGACTGCAAAAATTATCATTTTATCAATTTTCAGCACCTGAATGAGACGAGTCTACAATATTACGCATAAAATGTTGTGGCTTATTTTTGCTTGTTTTCATTCACCAAAATCATTTCAGGTTGACATTGAAGGAGCCGAAACCCCAGCCCTACCAATTTGGATTCGAAGGTGAGCTTTTTCCGCTCGCCCTTTTAACCTTTGGTGTTCGTAAAATAGATTCTTCAAATTTCACCAATGGCTGACGCCCTAAGAAGGCAAATGATGACAAAAATGGAGCGCAAAGTTGTTTAATTTTGCTTCTACATGTATAAATAAAGTAGATACTGTGATCGTTGGATCCTAGTTATCGTTTGATATAACATGTCCTCTAGACTTTTTGAATTGTGATGGGTAATTTTATTGTTGTAATTTCTACTAAAATCTTTAAAACCAGCTTGATTTTCAATTATCTTCCTCACGTCTTCTCTCACAACTCCAATCTTTCTCAGGTTTTAGGTAATCTGCTTTTTATTTAAGTCGACTAACACAATGCGCAGAACAAAATTCAAAGTCAAGTAATAGAATAGTAATAATAATATCAAAAAATAGTAAACGTAATAGTGTATAATAGTACTGGAGATTACATTCCCTGTAACGGTAACAAAAGCCCGTGAAAAAACTAACCAAAAAAAAATTCGATGACAAGCGTCAAGTTGAAGAAACGAAAACATTTGTCTTACATTACAATAAACAATTTTCATCTTATTTGAATCTGATTTGTTATATCTCTTTTCAGTGGGGCCTTGAATAACACGAAGCAACTGAGCTTTGAATTTCACCACGTGGAAAAATTTGCTACCCAGTATTGGGCAATCATCCAAGATTTGTATCGGATTGGGTTCCGAATCATTTCGTATGATCCCAACTTCTGCACAACAATGAGTCCCAAAGGATTTTATCAATTCTTCGAAATCGTCTTCCGGAAAACCAAAGTTTGTGACGAATAAATATCAGCAAGAAGAGAGTGTGTCATGAGTTTAAATGCCTTTATTGTTCTGATGTGCATCTTTTTACAATATTCTTTACAAGTCATTTCCTCCCTTACAAACTTCCATTGGTCAAACCAAAACAAATACAAAAATGCTCAATCTACTGTGCACTTAGAATAAATGATTTTTCAGTGATGATATGATGCTTATGAAAGTCTTGGGGAGCTGCTGCTTCTGAACATCGTGAACAATTAGCATTTAAACCCCATGAAATACATACATACATACATACATACATACATACATACATACATACATACATACATACATACATACATACATACATACATACATACATACATACATACATACATATAACAAATAAGAATGAAGTTGCTCAATGTACAATAAATGAATCACAAGACTTGGATTCTGAAAATTAAAGCTTTCAACGGATTTCAGGCAATTGATTTCAATACAAGGAGCAAATTTGAGTGATTTACTTTTCATAGTTAATAAGACATTTGTTTGTATACCTTTCAATCTTTATCATAGTGTCTCTGGCATACTTGCTTTCTAATAGCCATTTTGTGGTAGGTATTATATATTTGCACGTCATCCTTTTAATTTTGTCAAGTGGTTACGATGTTGGACAGATGGATCACAAATAAATAAAAAGTTGGAATATCAAAAATCAAATCCAAGCCTTCCAGTTCTGAAGCTTTTGTTTTGATAATAATAGATGTTGATTCCCTAGACGAATTTTGATTTGGTTAGTCTATTTTTTCCCTTTTTAGAGGGTGAGCCATATTGACCAATTTCTTCTTCAGCTCACGTCGTTGATGTAATTTGTCTGGGCGCCGGGCTAAGGCGCATGGGAAGAACAATAACAAGGTGATAACCAGTAGTCCTTGACCGGGAAGGACAATTTGTATCCTAATATCGTCTCCAGTAAGGTCAAGTTCCCAATACTCTGGCCCGATGGCGAGGGGCTCAGTTCATAGCGGTGACATCGGCGGATTGGGCGGAATCAAAAGTATAGGGCGTGGAGGAAAATTGGGGTCAAGTAAGAGGGAGACTATTGCACACGCCGGGTCGGAGAAAAAGATATGATTCGGGTCAAAATAGTTTGTTTTTTAAGTCACGAAAATTGGCTTAAGTTAGTTATGAAAATTGAAAAACGTGGCAGTTCCTTTGATTATTTCAGTTTTTAAAGGTGGTTGAACGATGGAAAAATTTCTCTATCATTACTTTAATGAACTTGTTACTCCTTGTGTTGAGACATATCATCTTACTTTTAAATAAAAAAATGGACTTTCAAAGCATTAAAAAAGCATTTCAAACTTTCTTTAACGAAAACAAATTACTTTTCCGAGCCCTGGTGAGCATTCAAACTATCTCAAAAACAGTTTTTGAGAAATATTGCTTGTCGATTCCTGATGTGTGTTATATGAAGGTGGCTATGTACTTCTCTTATTATTCTTTCTGTTTACGCACCTCGACGCACGAGGCGGCCGAAATGTTAATACAATTTTGTACTAACCATGCTTTCCTAATTACCCCGATTTTTAAGTTTTTCCATTATCTACGTCATAGATGCTTGATTATTCTGCAGAACAGCCTTGGTCATTCCCAAGTAGAATGACATTCAGTGTGTGGCGAGTAATTGCAATATGCACGCAAATGCACTCCAATATATTAGCAAAACCAATAGCAACAATCTGATATTTGGCTCCGTCATAACAACAAACCCCATTTTCCGAGTTACTTTGGTGCCATGTTATGTCGTTTTTTCATCTCAGCCTCTTGACAAACCTGCGGATGTTAAAGCCAAAAAGCAATCTGCTTTAAATGAGTAAGCAGGACATTTCATTGTCATTCAGTTCAACTTACAATCTTTATTCGAGTGTGGCTTTGATTGAATTTCAAGGCACTAGCTACTACGTAAAAATGAATAATAGCTAATTTGTGGGAACTTCGAAGTTGTAATTCTCAAAAAACAAGTTCTGTTCAATTTTTACTTCGTAAATACTGGATGCCAGGATTCTGTCATCACTTCATCAGAACAAGTCAGATCGTACTATGAAAGCGAAATGCCCCGTGTTCCTTAGATACCCAGGTACTATAGGATACACAAATCCAGATGTGCTTGTCTCTATTGAGGTGGGTTTTCTCAATGAATCCTTGAGCTCAAGTATTATGTGTGATTGATTTCAGGGTCTAGCCAAAATCGCTGGCCCAATGGGCTGGAGGGTAGTTTGACATCGATGGTTTGGTTGGTTGGTTGGTGACCAAGACGTATCTTAACTTAGGTAGATGACAGGGGGAGGAAGAAGCATGGAAGGGTGTTGGTTCCAGCAACGGAAGTGTTTCTATTGCTTCCTCGGGCCAGGTGCGGAGTTTACAATCTTGGGAGGGATTTCTTGCGTACACCCAAAGGCAGGCCGTGAAAATTTCGACGGCTTCGAGTATAAATTGAGATCGATCAGGGTTCAGAAAGCAGTTCACTATTTGATCAACTTGAGAGCACAGGCACAGTGAGAGAAAAATGATCTCAAAAGTAAGTGGTCAAAAGTTTAAGAATAGCTCAAAATTGTGGTCGTGTTGAATGTATTAAAAAGACTTGTTCGTGGCAGCATGTAACTTTCGTCAAATTTGCCTTTTTCCAGTTCCTCGTAGTCGCTTCTGTGGCGGTTGTTGCCCTAGGAGATCACTCTGAAGGGGACCACGAACCTCACGAACCTCACCAACCCCACCACCCTCATCAACCCCACCATCCTCGTCAACCCCATAACCAACCACATCATTCAGCCCACTCTCCCAAATATGAAGAGGAGCCATCGTTACCCCCCGTTTATAATTACCAATATGGAGTGAATGATCCTAATTACGGTCCAGTGTTTTCTCACAACGAAAACCGAAAAGACTACAATACTGCTGGTGAATACAGAGTGAATCTTCCTGATGGCCGTGTCCAAATTGTGCGCTATAATGCTGGCCCTGATGGATACACCGCTGATGTCTCTTATGAAGGGGAAGCCCAATACCCTGAAGAACCTGCTTACAAGCCGGACCATGGACACCGATACGAGCCTGCTCCTTACCGACCAGCTCCTCATAGACATGAACCCCAATACAAGCCCGTTCCATACAAAGCTCCCGAACCCAAGTACGAACCCGCTCCCTACAAGGCTCCTGAACCCAAGTATGAACCCGCTCCCTACAAGGCTCCTGAACCCAAGTATGA
>NC_081445.1:8472601-8480310 GCF_007210705.1 Tigriopus californicus | reverse complement strand
CCCTGAGCCTTCTTATGGTGCCCCTGAAGAATCTTACGAATCTCCCAAGCCAGCTTATGGTGCACCTGAACCTTCTTATGACGTCCCTGAGCCTTCTTATGGTGCCCCTGAAGAATCTTACGAATCTCCCAAGCCAGCTTATGGTGCGCCTGAGCCAGCTACTCATTACTCTCCCTACCAAAAATATCAACATAAACCCGCCTCATACAATGCCCCATCTTATTCCCATAAATCCAAGAGGAACATTTTCAAGTCCTTTCCCGCCATTGAAAGTGACAAGTCTGAGAAGTCATTGTAACTTTTTCATAAAAGAATTGTTGCCTCTTTTGTTATAGCTATTTTATCTCAGTCAACTCTATTAAAGAATTAAAAGACAAATGGAAACATGAAACCGACCTCAAGATGTGTTTTTTCCAAACTGATCGATCAAGCTTGGTTTATTTTTATTTTGGCCAAGAGGTAAATCTTCAAATCCTTAACTTCCAACAATATTTTGCCCTGATCTAAGATACCTCCAAGCAATGATCTCCAAGGTCAAGTGTTTTCATCTTACATTTGGTTTTTTCTTTTGTTGACACATGGAGTGCTCTAAAGTTGAGACCCATGGCAACCAAAAAAGATATGGTGCAAGTCCAAAATAAGAACTTACTCTCAACAATTCCTTAGACATCCGTATGTCTACTGAAAAATCACTTTTTCCATCTTGGGAGGAATTTATTAGATATTCCCAAATATTACTGAATTATGGACAAGAGATGCTAGGGCCCAGAATTATCATTTCGGACGTTTTCTTGCAAACGAGATGGGTCAAGGCCATTGCAATCACGTATTTCAAGTGCCTACAAAACCAAACGGCTGAGTCAAAAGTAGGGCTCTCTCAAAGCCCAGAGCATAAAAGGTTACCGAGTGAATGATTTAGTCTATTCTGTTAATCAATTAACACCAGAGAACTTGCCAATTCTTTCTGTGAAGAGTTATGTTGTAATCTTTTAGAGGGCTGAGTGTGATTGAGACAAATTTGATACATGTAGTTGTATAGTCCTTTTCAGTCTCCTCTCTCTCCTCTCATTGCCGACAAACAAACCGAGAAATACAAGAGTACGCTCAAAGATGCCTGACTTTAACAAGGTATTTTTCGATGAACGTAAAGCTATACATGGTGTACTTGCAGGATACCTGTGAGCTTTCATAAGCATCCTTTCCCATGTAATCGTACTAAAAACGCCACTGGGAAGTTTAGAAAAAATAATGTTATTGAGGTTATTTTTTTCCTACTTTTTGATTCCCTTTCAGTCTCCTCTCTCTCTTCTCATTGCCAACAAACAAACCGAGAAATACAAGAGTACGTTCAAAGATGCCTGATTTTAACAAGGTATTTTTCGATGAACGTAAAGCTATATATGGTGTACTTGCAGGATACCCGTGCGCTTTCACAAGCATCCTTTCCCATGAAATCGAATTAAAAAAACCAATGGGAAGTTTAGAAAAAATAATGTTATTAAGGTTCTCTTTCCTACTTTTTGATTCCCTTTCAGTCTCCTCTCTCTCCTCTCATTGCCGACAAACAAACCGAGAAATACAAGAGTACGCTCAAAGATGCCTGACTTTAACAAGGTATTTTTCGATGAACGTAAAGCTATACATGGTGTACTTGCAGGATACCTGTGAGCTTTCATAAGCATCCTTTCCCATGTAATCGTACTAAAAACGCCAATGGGAAGTTTAGAAAAAATAATGTTATTGAGGTTATTTTTTTCTATTTTTTTGTTTTGTTTTTCACGGGCTTTTCTAACAATTACAAGGAATGCATTCCCCAGTACTATTAAAATGAAAGGTTATAATTCGTCTATTGATTACCTTTCAATCTTTATATCACATTTGGTCTACCAACGAATTTGAGTTGGCAGACCGAGCTAGTCCTTGAATGTAGGGTTGATCTGGAATGCTATCTAAAAATTTGTCCAAGTCTGACTTGAAAGATGCAACCGCATCAACAAGGCCTACGTGTTCCCTCCGAATATTAGAGGGAAGAAAATTAAACAATGAAGGAGCCCGAGAAAGAAGAAAAGTGGACCTCATTGTTAAAACTAGTCTGGATTCTCGAAGGCTTGACGGTGCTCCCAAAACGCACATTAAGCCTCAACGGGCACTAGAATTGACCCTAAATCCTGGGTTGGGATAAAGCTCATGGATACTTTTGAAGACGTACAGTATCAGATACCTTTCGTACCTTCTCTGAACACTGTACAGTCCCAACTCTTTTAGTCTCTCCCAATACAAGAGCTCTCTCATTTCTGTGATGTTTCTAGTGAAACATCTTTGGACTTGTACGACCCCTTACAAACCTACTGAACCCATTGGAGCCCAAATGGGTGAAACATATTCAAGATGTGGCTGAACAATCGACTTATTTAGAGTTGAAATCGTGATGCTATCTCTGGACTTAAACGTGCGATATATCCAACCACACATTTGAAAACTTTACCCACCTTCAACTGGATATGCTCATCGAACTTTCCATCATTTTGGAGTACTTCACCTAAATCTTTCATAGATGAGACCTGCTCAATATCTTTACCTCCATTATCTGCGGGTGGAGTATTTAAAGGAGTTGACCCAAACGTCATTGAGCGGAATTTCATTCCGTTCAGGGCCATATTACTCTCAGAAACCCAAGAATAGATTAGATCTAAGTCCTTTGCAAGGCTACTGGAATCTTGGCCATTCCTACCAGCAACTAACCTTGTATCGTCAGCATAAGAAGAGAGACTGGCAGTAATACTAAGCTTTTGAAGCGGGGCACCGAATATTATAAAAAGGAGGGGACCTAAGATCGAACCCTGGGGAACACCTGATTTGAAATCATGTATGTCACTAAGGGATCCCTTGACCTTAACAATTTGTATGTATATGTATGTATATTTCAGGACCGTTTCTAGTTATTTGAACCTGAATTGGATGGTCCTAAGATCGCCATAAGCCATGTGACTTGTTTTCGTGGCGTCTTGCAATGACATCCTTATGTATTGGTCGATTCATTATCAATTGTCCAAGTACTCCCCGTTCTGAAGTAAGCCACAAGTCATTTTGTACCTTGTTTGCAAGAGTAGCAATTTTTAATTGTGCATTCCGATGAATATGTGTCAATGAATGATTCCCTGACACATCGACTCCATTGCTCCATTGTGTTCTCCATTGAGAACACTTGCTTCGTTTCAAGGATAAAAACGTTCCATGTTTTTGGAAAAGAAAACAGGGGTAGTTTCTGTTGCCAGGAAGTTTGTGTTTTAGGCTGATCGAAGTACACGGTTCCTGCCCGCATTATTTTGCATGAAAACTGAGAAACAAGCAAAGGAAGCTTGCCCTTCAGTTTGGCGAGCAGGTGCCCAATTTGTTTGAATCTTATGAGATCCTTGATTTTTAATATACATAGATCTTTAAAATTATTGCTTGGGTGGGCTGATCTTCGTGCATTAGTTATCCATCTTACTGCCTTCTTTTGCAAAGGAACAAGTCTCTTGACAGCATAACTGTGGCCAAAAAAAACCAGTCCATATTCCAAGCGGCTTTTAATCAGGGAGTCATATAGTACTTTACGCAAATTTCGTGGTACATTACTTTTTGCCATAAAGAACGTGTACAGGGTTCGCCTTACGCTAGCCTCAACGAAATTTACATGCTCTTTCCAATTAAGTCGCTCGTCAATTCGCATACCCAAAAAATTTACAAACGGTTCCGAAAACTGCGATCCCGCTTGTTGAACCTCAAGTCCACCAACAACTAATTTAAAGGCCTGGATCGGATTCCTAGGGCCAAATAAAACTACCTTTGACTTACTAAAATTCATAACAAGCCGGTTCGCTTCGAAGCACTTGCTCAGTTTCTCTATTCACAGACTGTTCTCCGCTTGAGCCGTTAATAAATCAGTTCCAAAGTATTGAAGGGTTGTATCGTCAGCGAACATAGTTACCATAAAATTTGTTGCTTTCGGAAGGTCATTGGTGTATATCAAGAAAAGTAAGGGACCCAGGACACTACCTTGCGGGACGCCACAACCAGTTGTCATGGGATAAATGACCATCAATATCCACTACTTGCACTCTCCCTCTTAAATAGTTGTTCAACCATAATAAAATGCTTTTGCTGAACCCGTATTTGCCCATCTTCACTAGAAGAATGTCGTGAGAGATGGTATCAAAAGCCTTCTTTAGGTCTACCAATATTCCTATTGAAATTCTTTGGTCTTGCTTATTGAAAATATTTTGCAAGAAGTTATGATTTGAGTGGTGAGGCCAAAATCCAAATTGGGTTATGCAAAGATGGTCAGTTTCAAACGGCTCAAAAATTTGTTTGAAAACGACCTTTTCGAGCACCTTAGAAAGTGTGGGCAAAATGCTAATGGGACGGTAATTGGTCATTACAATGCGGTCCCCATTTTTAAAGAGGGGAAATACACGTGCCGCTTTCCATTGTTGTGGGAGGTATCATGTGGTCAAAGAAATGTTAATCAGTTGGGCCAATGGTTGAGCAATTTCTGGCCCTATTTCTTTCTGAAGATAGTTTGACATTCCGTTTCATTGCCAACTCCTTAATAATTTTCTCTATATCATACTTGGAGACGGCTTTGAAATAGTAAGTACTCTGATTCGGTAATTTGTTCTAAAATATCATGCGCACCGTTTGCGTTCGGGAGGTCATTAGCAATGATCCCCCAGATGGTTGTAAAATATCTATTGAATGCGTTGCCCACACACTTCATCATCACCCACCCTGATATGTATGGGAGCATTGTTGCTTTGCTTGTTGTAACCCAGAAGATCTTTTGCTCCTTGCCACGTTTTCCTCGAATCCCCCCGATTTTCTTCAAAAAAATCACGCCAGTACATTATTTTAGCTGTTTTGATCAATTTGTAGTATAAGTTAGCGTATTTTGAGTAAGCGTTTTTATTCAGCTCATCAGGAGTCTTGTGGAACTTTCTATAAAGCTTCTGCTTGGTTAGACTCGACACCATGAATCCCTGTGTCATCCATGGGTTGAATCTAGCTGTACGCTTATTTCGTTTTTGCTCTGAACAAGGACATGCAAAATCTATAGCGCCAGTCAACGTCTCAATGAAATTATTGAACGCTCTCGCAGGATCATAGTTGGGCAAGTGCCAGTTCACGAATAAGATTTCGTAGATA
Organism: Tigriopus californicus; assembly: GCF_007210705.1. Taxonomy (NCBI): domain Eukaryota; kingdom Metazoa; phylum Arthropoda; class Copepoda; order Harpacticoida; family Harpacticidae; genus Tigriopus; species Tigriopus californicus. The sequence continues at coordinate 8,475,126 of NC_081445.1, read as the reverse complement.
TTCGACATTCTTGCGCCCCAATGCTCTTTTATCTTGGTGCTCGGAGCCAAGGATAGCCTTAAGGGCTTTACGTTTTCCTATGTTAACAAAAGTCCCTAAATGGTCGCTAACATCACAAAGCAGTATCCCGCATTTCAGTTCAACCTTTCGATTGGTAAATATATTGTCAATTAATGTTCTTGATTTGCTGGTTATTCTAGTTGGCTTTTCTATTAATGGGAATAGCTCATATTCAATGATGAATTCCATGAATTTCATAGTTCTTGAGTTCTCCTTTAAAAAATCGAGGTTAAAATCGCCACACAAAAGATTGCCTTCTGTTTGGATAATGCACTCAGACAAAGTTCTAAGGTCGAAATTGCGCTATCAACCCTCGAGTCGGGAGGAATATAAATGGAAAGTAGATAGAAATCGGGTGTTTCAATCCCTATAGTTTCGCAATGGTCGGTAAGAACACAAAGCTCAGCACACCTTTTATAATTGATAGATTTGCGGATTAGGATACCAACCCCACCACCACTTTTTGTAGCTCTAGTTTGAGCCTCAAATTCATACTCATTAAAAGACACTTGTACTCGATCAGATTGCCGAACTTCTTGCAACGCCACTATTGCGGGGCATTGTTCTAACAATAAGTCTGTTAATTTGTCTGGTTAGCAACAATGGAGCGAACATTTAAGGAAATCAGCCAATCCTCACCCTCAAGATCCTGCCGCAATGTGGCACTTTCACAAGTATTGGGATATTCTTGCGGGTCGAACATTGATATTTAAGACAAAAACACACATCATTTAGGCACAGTTTCAACACTCACACCCTTTTGGGGATCATTGTGATCTCGGCTTGACATTCCTCTGGTTAATATGGTTTTCGGCAAACGGGTTTCAAGAGATGGCGTTCGTTTTTTTCTTTTCGTTTGGATATTCGTTTGCCGTCATTTTCCTACCCAGCTTTGGTTGATTTTTCTCGGTTTTTCCTAAAGGTGGAAAATCCACGCTCGAATCCACGGATAAATCGGCTGCGAATGGAATTTCTTCCTCATTGAATCCAAGGTCTCCTGGGTCACAACCCCCACCTTGTCTCTCGTTGTCTTCCCTTTCACATGGTTCGTTTCCCTTTGATACTTCTTCATCTCCATTGGCAGCCAAGGTTCCAGTCACATCTTGAACTTCGACGAGTTCGTTGCGAGGACAGTTACTACTAATGTGATCTTCCCCTCTACATTGAAAGCACTTGCGTATTTGGTCTCGGTGCAGTACTCGAATTTTCTTTGATCCATTGCAGATGAAGTCCGGAACTGGGGCGGTGGGTGAAATTAACACCCGCATGTTAACATTCGAAATGCCGCACAGCCGACTGTCATGCCTTTCTTCCAACAGTTCCCTCACAATATTTGATTTAAGCTCGGCAAAGTTAGCACTAGCTTTTGCTAATTCCTCTATGCCAACTTCGTCGGGTACGTTAAGGTATCGGAGGGCTGAAAATCGTTGTGCTCCTCTGACAACACACTTCCACAGATTCTTTCCGGACGATCGAGAAAACTCAAATTTCTTCTCAAATCTAGTTTTGACATCGATTTCTTCATGTGTTTGGAGTCTTGCAGTAGTCTTTACGGCACTTCTTGTCAAAGAGATTCCAGCAATTTCAGACTTGCGAAGCTTCAATTCGTCAAATATGAAGTCTGCTAGTTCCGTCTACGTGAGGAACGCCTTTGCCTCCTTGCATGTGATATCCAAATACAGAAACGGATACCGCTTGGTCGATTTGGCCATACCAGCATATGTTGGCACCGAATTATCCAATTCTCCAAGATTGGTCCCACCTGCTGCAATCAAGCTGGTTGACGAGGATTTTGTTGGGGATCGGAAAACGATTGTTAGGCTCCACCTCCCCCACGGGGGTTGGCCTCAGAATAGGTCCCTTCACCAGAACGACCATCTATGGATCTTTCTGAGACTTTCAGGGCGAATTTTGCACTCAAAGACGTATGTTTAGAAGGCCATCTTGCCTTGATCAAAATTTCAAAAGTCCCACAGAACGAAATCTTGCGCGTCTGTACTGGACGAACGCAAAGCATTTGCTCCTATCATTAATGAAGCTTCTTATCCGATTGAGAACTTGCCTTGGATCCCAATGTCATGGAGTCTATTCAACAAAAGGCCATGATCTACTTTATCAAAGGCCTTGGCAAAATCAAGATAGACAACATCAATTGACTCATGCATATCCAGTCCCTCAATGACCTGCTCTAAATGCTCAATGGGTTGGGTAACCGTGCTAAAATGTGCTCGGAACCCGTGCTGGCTAGGAGGAAGGACTTCATTGACCTCAAGAAATTCAACAAGTTTGGACTTCATGATCTTCTTAAACACCTTCGCAATATTCGAAGTGAGAGAAATAGGCCTATAATTACTGGGGAACGACTTATCTCCCCCTCTAAAAATTGGAACAACGTGAGCTAATTTTAGTGAAGATGGAAACTTGCCCTGGTCCAAGATGCAACGCATCAAGTACGAGAAAACAGG
>NC_081445.1:8472312-8472565 GCF_007210705.1 Tigriopus californicus | reverse complement strand
CTCATTAAAAGACATTTGTACTCGATCAGACTGCCAAACTTCTTGCAACGCCACTATTGCGGGGCATTGTTCTAACAATAAGTCTGTTAATTTGGCTTGGTTAGCAACAATGGAGCGAACATTTAAGGAAATCAGCCATTGCTCACCCTCATCGAGATTTTCAACATATCCAAGATCCTGCCGCAATGTGGCACTTTCACAAGTATTGGGATCTTCTTGCGGGTCGAACATTGATATTTAGGACAAAAACACA
>NC_081445.1:8465768-8471382 GCF_007210705.1 Tigriopus californicus | reverse complement strand
CTAAGACCCCTGGCCGAAGCCAGGTTTCTGTTATAGAGATGAATGAAATCTCTCTCTCAACGGCTAGTTCTTCTAAGAGCGGAACTTTTGTGCTGTCTTTTTTAGAAATTAGACAATGCACGTTCAAATATAGCCCTTTCACTGGCCACTCTTTTGACGGACCAAGTTCACAAGATCTTGGACCATCCTCTCCAACCGTAAAAAATCCCTCTTATCAACAAAGCTACGTTCTACTGGAGGCAAAGCATGAGCTAATGGGGATGGTTGGGTTTGAGGAATGGGTTGGGCATCTACATTAGAATAGGAACGAATTTTGGGAATAGGAGTGGGGCAAGGAATATTAGGGAAGGAAAGTGTTTATAGGAATAGGGGTGGATTGGGTATTTGAAGGAAGAGGAGGAAATTGGGAGAGAGCGTGGGAGGAAGCTAAATGGATTAGGGAAGGGGGATGGGGTGGGATTAGGTTTAGGAATAGGTTCAGCTCTAAAACTACGAAACTGAGCTCTCCTATTTCTCGCCTTTCTTTGCGTCCCTTCTACATGGACGGAGGTACACCGTACATTAAAGCACGTCCTAAGTCTCATGGACTGACGGCACATGTACGGGTGAAAAACAGGACAATCTACCTTTGAACATCCCTTCTTCCTATTGTACGAGGACTTCTCAAGGCCGAACTTGAGAAGTTTTTGACACCAATTAGGGTGCTCAAACTGACAGCCTTTTCCTTCATCAGGACAAGGCTGCTTTCGATAAATCATCACCAACCTCGTCATTCAGCCCACTCTCCAAAATATGACGTAATAAAGGTTAACCCCTGGCCTTGAACAATAGCGACAAAATTTACCTCTAAAGACCTAGTTTTTGCGGGCTTGCCAGAATAAACTGTTTGTCATACTTTTATAATGTAGCTCGAAAATAATTGGACTTAGTACTTTTAGCAGCATCAACTGCTTTTGGATTCTTTGCCCCGTTTCAGCTTTCTTTGATATTTATGGCCTTCTTTAGCTTCTAAATATTATGTTAAAAGGAAACGTTGTAATGACAGGTTTTTACAAGAGCAGTCCTAAAAACAAGTGGTTCCTTTTTCAATTAGTTAAGTTTCTGTTTATTTCATCACTTTCAGGCTCACCTTCTACACCCCTCTTGTTGCTCCAATTGCACATATGTGTTTCGCTTTTGATTGAATTCGATTCGTAAAGGGTGGGTTAGATTGAACACATCCCCTGTCAGTTCCCACCAATGAAATACATTAGCTGGAAACAGCAAATCTGAGTGTGTTCAGTCCAGAGACCGGTGAAACTTTTTTTTGACTGTTGAGGATAAATTCCAAACGGTCGTCAAAACTAGTATTCCTCACACCAGGGACTTTTCAGGTTAGTTAACTTGTGCTCAGACACCCATTCAAAACTCTGCAACGTCGAGGAGCAAGTCAAGAGACTTGTGAAAAAGTAGCTATTTATTCAATTGCGAGGGCATTCTTTGTGTGAAGTTTGAAAAGTTAGGCTTGAAGAAAGTCGACGAGGTCAAGACACCTCAAATGCGTTCGCCCATTTCATGCCCCAGATTTTGAAGAGAAGAGCGTTGAGGGCACAAGAAATTCTAATCAACGGCACGGCACTTCCAGGTGGATGGATAATCGTTCAGGCTGACCTCAAGATGGCTCCTTACCACCTCCAGAAGAGGCAATGAAAAAGAACGAGAGGCTTAAACGATCCAGAAAAATGCCCAGTACCCTCGCCACTGTCTCACGTCCTACTGTCATTTGGATGGGTTAGAATACTTTCGTAATAGAAGTTGCCTACAGCAACTAAAATGATCGCCGCATTTCAGCTTAAAAACATCAAAGATGTACCTGTTGATGAGCGGACGGTCTTTAGACGCCAAAAACCCAGCTGTGGTTATGTCTTGGGCGGGGGGGGGACGTCCCATGGGAAGACTTTCATTCCTGAGGGTGTAACGGTAAACCAGGACATTTAGTTGGACGTATTGAAGTCCAATGTAAAACCATGGATGGACCAGCAGACCTGGGAGTTGTCCTATATTTTCCAAAAGGATGGGACACTTGTCTTCATGACCTTTTTCAAATTAAAAAAGCTGGTTCAAAACTCAAGTCAAGTGGCAAACTACTTTTAAAATTTTCCGAAACAAAAACAAAACTCCACTAAGAAAAAATCATCTCTTTGAACAGCTACACCCACTGCTGAAACTACAGAAAATAGCATTCTGGCAAGCCAGCAGTCCTCATACCCATCTCTTAAGAGTGATCTTGATATCAATAAAGGCCCTTATTTACAGCGTCATACAGCCCAAAGAAAACGGGAGTAGGCATGGTAGAGTGCTAAATAAACTGCTTTTGCCTTGCCTTGAACACAATTTCTTTTCCGGACATTATGTGACCCAGGGCACTAATTGTAAATAAGATTTTGATACAGTTTTTCTTTTTTCTGGAATTTTTCCTTTAAATTGTGCAGATGAATTGGCCAATGTTTAACTACCCAAAATATCGTCGGAAGTGGTGTTGACAAGGCTCTATGAGGCATAGATCAACATCTCACAAAGAAGTCAGCCAGAGTTAGATAATTCAATTTTGGTCAAAAATTGCTGATAATGCAAATAAAAGTGCAAATAAGATGAAATACGCCAAATAGGCATTAAAATTGGAGGAATACAAAAATGCGAATAAACATCTGCGCCTTTTGTGCACATTTAGTTATAACTATATTCAGTTGTTCCACTTTATTTGAAACACCCTGTATATCAAGCAGTAATCATTTTTACTTTTTTGAGATTTGGCTCGCAGTGCTTTTTCTACTCTCGGTAAGAGTGTAAGGTTAACCTGAAATAACTAATTCAACAAAGAGCTAAGAGCTTTTAAGCCCCAAAAGTTCCAGTGGCTATGACGTCATTTCCTTTTCCTGCTTCAATGTCCCGTCTTCAATTTTGAATTACATTTGAAGGCGAAGTTCAAAACTGTATGCTTGTCAATTTCACCTAACCACTAGCTCTCTCTCTGTAAAGCACAGCTTTGCCGAGAAAAATGATTTAAATTCAAAGGGAGGAGATGTGGTTTAGTGGTTAGTGCGGCTGCCTGGCAAGAGGGAGGCCCCCGTTTGATTCTCCTCCTCAGTCTTTCTCGACAGGAAGTTGTTAGACGTTAACCGCACTCTCAGATGAAGAACCACAACATGGTACCAGATTTCGACATATAACAATGGAAATCTAATGCCCTGAATAAAGCCTACTTCCTTAGTTGTACCCTGTATATATATAAATAAAAAAATGGATGTTGCGACGCCCTGGCACTCCCTCAAAGTAAAATTCAAGCCTAAATATTATCTCCTTTCAGAACTAATCTACTACCAACAATGACTTCTGCTATGAAAAATATAAGTATGTTGTTATTATTGGTTGTTATGACCTCATTTTACGTTTCGATGATGAACAAGAAGATTACAACTCAAAACACCCAAGGAATGTGGAAACTTCAGAACCAGGTTGGAGTCACAATCAGCAGGCTTAAAAAATCATTCCTCAAACCGTTAGAGCGAAATGCTATTTCATCTAAGTTGAATTTGGATAAGTTTTGCCAAAAAGATAAATCCCAGATCAGAAGAGTTTTGGAGTTTAATTCTGACACAGCGAGCTTGGCGTCTATTTCAAAAATGTTGGCACAAACTGTCACTTATCCCATTCAAACGGCATGCCAAGTGATGAAACGAGCAGGTAAGTTCCTTTCCTTGCCATAACTCTTGCTTGTGTAAAAAGCTCAATGTTATTTTGCGGCACAATGACCCTACCTAAACATTCAGCTTAGGAAATCACACCTCAGGGGAGTTGCTGAAATATTAGCTGTATCTTTTTGCTTACTCTTTATCATAAATTAGGGGTAGAGGGATTTTTGTTAAGAATTCCATTTTCAATATGATAGAATTCCCCCCTCCCCCCCTTTCTTAATGATGAGTAGATTCCGCCAAAAAATGTTGTTTGTACGTCCATAGGCGAGGTTTTTAACTGCTTTTACCTCTCAGTTAAGGCTTGGACGTCTCCCAGAATAAGTATTCGCTCACCACTTTGGATAGTTTAATTTCATACTGGTTAACGTCCAAGCCCCTAACTCCTGAGGTACGAGCTTTAAAAAACTGGCCTCAGCAGAAATTCGAGAAGATTGAACTGACCGGTTTTCTTCCCAATGCCTCAGTTCAGCTCTTTCACACATTCAAACCATAAAACCTCAGCAATTTCGCGACGAGGAATAAGATTATTGCATACACACACCTGAACAACCAACCTGAAATGGACATGCCACAACCTATCGGAATAATTTGGATGATATGATTGTTGGCTTTCCTTCAGGGCTCCAAAAACCGAATCTTGAGATGTTAAGCTAGCTTTTTTAAAACTTGAATTTGGCAGATTTTGGTCCTTTCGTTAGTGCAATTTTTATTAGTAACACCGTCAAAAAACTCTAAGTGACTAATCGAGAACCTAACCGATTTAAATTTAAATTGGATCGACCAATCCGATTTTGCTTTTCAGATGTTGTTTTCTTGCTCTTTATGAAATATGGAGAAAAACAGAACTAGACCTGAGTTTTTTTTCAATACCTGGAACAGAGAGCCATTGTTTCCAAAAAGCAGGGTTTTTTTGAAACACCAGCACCCACCAATAAAAAGAATTGTTGCTGTTTTGAGAGATTCCTTGTCATTGGCTGGTATAGAACAAAAGGACGAATTTGCATCCTTCAAAATATGCTTTTGCACTATTTAAGACAAAATCTAGGCTACTAAAGTCTTGCTTCCAACTATTCCAAATTCATAAATAGAGGGCGCAATAAAAATAAATAGACGAAAGTATAATAAATAATTTTGAGCTTGCTTCCACAACGGTATTCAAAAGGCTCGCATTTACTCGGTTAGACACAAAACAAGGTACAAAACATGTCCAAAACATTAGAAAATAATCTTTTCGACGTTAGGTACCTTTAGCAAGTTAAAGAAAATAAAATTGTTAGATCATCCTTAGATCATCCTTAGATCATCAAAGTCTTTAAAGGTTTAGTATTGTTTGCACTCCCAACAGGTCATGGAGCTTGGACGTCCAAGTGCTACGATGGGCATAAATACGTTTGTTTGGACGACATCGAACCTTCAAACTGCTTGGTCTATTCGTTTGGGATCGAAAATGAGATCTCGTTTGAACAAGCCATGGCTGCAATGGGTAAGAAGTAGTAATTCTTTTTCTGGAATGTTTAATATCTCTAACGGGACAAGTTCTATAGGTTGCGAAGTCTACGGGTATGATATCGGGAATACGCACGTCATGAAAACCAACACCAATCCCAAATTGCATTTCAAAGTGGCCCAAATTGGTTCTGGAGGAAAGAGTAAACAACTCATGGATCTCCTACAAGAAAATGGGCACGCGAATAAGTCCATTACTTACTTCAAGGTAACATTTGAAAGCGAGAAAGCGAAAAAGCGAGAAAGAAAGAAAGAAAGAAAGAAAGAAAGAAAGAAAGAAAGAAAGAAAGAAAGAAAGAAAGAAAGAAAGAAAGAAAGAAAGAAAGAAAGAAAGAAAGAAAGAAAGAAAGAAAGAAAGAAAGAAAGAAAGAAAG
>NC_081445.1:8377908-8465372 GCF_007210705.1 Tigriopus californicus | reverse complement strand
AGAGAGAGAGAGATTGTTGAAATCCAATTTTGGTTCAGCATACCAATTTACTACCCACTGATGCCCTCAAAATATAACATGGTTATAATATAACTTGTGGATAATAAATATATTGTAATGCTGTAAATCAAATAGGCTAAATATGTGTAGAGCAGGAAGCTCATCATTTTTAATGCTTTCAAATCCACACCTGTTAACATATTTTCATTTCAGGCTGACATAGAGGGAGAAGAAATGCCAGGTATTCCAATTTGGATTCGCAGGTGAATAATCTTTATTCTTCAAATTCACGAATGAACCTGTTGTGCATAACTTTTTAAACTGGAAGAAGTGAAGTTTCAAAGACCTCTTGAAATCATCACAATCATGTGTTTGAGAAATTTAGGAACGGACGCATTCTAATAAAGTTTAGGAGTGGATGTAAACTAATAAAGTTCTCGGGCGTTGAATTGCTGTCTTATTCTAGCAATAAACCAGAGCGAGAGAGCACAATTTCAATTATTCAGCAAGCTCATTAAAGTCCCTTTATCACTTGTTGTTGAATCTCGTTACATAGAACAAGTGCTCATGAGAATTCGAACTATTGGTGGGTAAATTTTCTCTCATTGTTTTCAGCGGGGCTCTGAATAATGTGAAACAATTGAGCTTTGAATTTCACTCGGTAGAGCGATTCGCCAGGAAATATTGGGCCATCATCCAGGATCTCTATCGGATGGGATTCCGTATCATCTCTTACGATCCCAACTTCTGCACAACAATGAGCGAGAACGGATTTTATGAATTCTTTGAAATCGTTTTCCGTAAAACTGAAATATGTAATGAATAAACAAAAATGTCAAATGGACGACAAACCCACGAGAAGGAAGGGCCAGATAGGTTGCACGGAATAATGGGGTACCCGACGTGGTTTCGTGAGCTCATATTTTGAAATGTGACTGGGTAAAATTTAGCACTGTCGCATTTGAAATTTACGTTCACCATACCGCGTGGGGGTACTTATGATTTTTTTCTTTTTTGGGTTTGTTTTTTCACGGGTTTTTCTAACAGCTACAAGGAATGTAATCCCCAGTTCTATTAGAATGGAAGGTTCTAATTCGTCTATTTATTACCTTTCAGTCTGTATATGATATTTGGTCTACCAACGAGTTTGAGTGGGCAGACCAAGCTAGTCCTAGAATGTAGGGTTGATCTGGAATGCGACCTAAAAATTTCTTAAAGTCAGACTTAAAATATGCTACTGCATCAAAAACGCCTACGTATTCCCTACGAATGTTAGAGGGAAGCAAATCAAACATTGAAGGAGCCCGAGAAAGAAGAGAGGTGGACTTCATTGTACGAGCAAGTCTGGATTCTCGAAGGCTTGGCGGTGCTCTCAAAACGCACATTAAGCCTCCACGGTCACTAGACAAAAACGACAATAATGTTGCCGCTGAGGACACTTTCTCTTGGTACTTTTACCTAATGTGTAAATATCAAAACCAATGTGTGTTAAAAAAAAAAGATCAACGGTAAAGTGGAAAGCACACCTATTAATCCAGTCTTCAACCCCTTTCCTTGACCAAAGTAATAGTAACTGTAATTCATTCCTGTTATTGAGGAACGACTATACCATGGCAAAAGTTTTTCTTGCGTGAGCAAACACAGCTATTAGATTATTCAAATACGATATAACCTTTATCACTTGATGAAAACTTGTGTGCATCATACTTCATTTGCTAATTATAATAGGTAGGAGCTGCAGTCAAGATTTTTATCAAGGAAGCTCAAAAGCATTTAAGTACTTCATTTTGAATACATTTCACTCTGTTTGAAAGTTCAAGGTCGGTATTCTCAATTCGTACTTGGGTCTTGAAGTCCTGCTTCAAGCATAAATCCCTAGTTCAAGTGCAACTTACAGAAAAAGTGGTATTTTTGATTCGAACTTCAGCTTGAAAAACAGTCGAACAAATCGTTTTGAGCCTAGATGCCTTCTTACATGTCAACTTTAATCGTGTTAAAGTTCCCAGTGAGTTCAATTTCATGTTTAACCCATTTTTATCCACATTAGAGCTTCTTATAACGTTATTCCCAATTCCCAAGACTGTTTTTCGAGTTCATGCTTGTCCCTGAATTTGGCCATCCTGAATGAAAATGAGGAATTTGTTCCCGCTTTAGTCAAAATGCATGCACCAAGTTCAGCTCGGCCAAGCACAACTTGAAAATCTTTGAGAATATGGCTTCAAGACTTATCTTCATCAAGTCCAACTTTGGCGCTTGAGACTAAAAGTCCTGCTTCAAGTGCAAATTGAGAATGTGGGCCCAAGTCCAGATAGTATGTTTCCCTTGAAAAGAGACAAAACCTAGTCACTTTGTCTCTAGACACGGTAGATCAGCTCAAAGTAGTATGTTTAACAGCTTCTATTCCATCAATAGTTACATGTTCAATGTATGACAAATTGTCACTTTTTGGTCATAAGTTGAAACCATAATTGTCACATTTATTTTTCCAACATCTGACCACCCTGCTGAGAGTGGCAAAGTAGTTCAATTTCTAATCCAATGAGATAAGCTATATGCACAAAGCCCATTGAACGCAGCATGACGTGGACCTATCAAATAACGACATTATATGGTCTGTGGGACCTATGATGCCTTAGGCATAGATGCGCAAGGTTGAGTAAATCTGATTGGCTGCCAATTGTCATCGAACACGGGCTTTGTTTGGCAACCTTCGCGACAGAGAGTCAGTCGCTTCTAAAAAGAGCTGACACGTTTGCATTGCATAATAGGTGCAAGGTTTTCACAAATATTTCTAACTTGGTTTTTAAAAGATGACTCCACTTGCTCTTGCTTCACTTCTTTTGGATCCATGTTCCATAACAACGATGCTTTTGCCATGAAACAGGTTCTAGTCTGGTTCATGGGTGGGGGTCTTGACACATTCCATTGTTCAAAGGATCTTAGGTTTAAGCTCTCTCTCGGTGGGAGACGAAGTCTGTCCGTAATAAACGGGATCTCGTTCTCTCGTGCCCGGTATGCCTCAGTAAGGATTGCCTCGGCAGCTATTTGGTTGATAGTGGGCAAGCCACTCTGACGTGTTAATGTCCCAAGGGATACATGATCCGATATTCGACATCCCAACATAAAACGCATGGCTCGATTTAAGGCAATCTGAAGGCTATTCATGGCCTCTAGTTTTGGTTCATCATTGTGACATTGAACTTCTCCATATATTGCATTACCACTCCACAATCCCGATATGATTATCCCATGAATCATTGGTTGGAGGAGAGCTTTGGGTATATAAATTTAGGTGCATAATCGTCCCAAAATATCAAGACGTTGCATAATCATCTTTCTCATTTTAGTCGTGTCTTCCCTTCCAGATGAGTCCCAAGATTCTTCTATCCCTAAGATAGTAACAGTGGGAACAGAGATTTACACTAGCTTTACACTAGGATGGAAAACCGAGATTGAATCCGGTTTGAGGATTGAAGTTGGAGTCGTGTGCTGGGGCGGGCAAGTTCGACAAAAGACTTGAGTCCAACACAGGATTCCAGGCTTTCACTGTACTCAAGTCGAACAAAAAGACTCATATTGTGAAAAACTTGCCCCAGCACCAGTCATACTTCAATCCTCAAACCGGATTCAATCTCGGTTTTCCATCCTAGTGTTAAGCCGCCCCAAGAATACGATTATTTATGAAAATCAAGGGTGTCGGAGTAAGAGCTTAAAAGGTAAGAAAAAATTGCTATTTGCTAGCTGCAAACGTCATAGAAAAGGTGTTACCAACAACCGTTACGGTAAATTAATATACGGTAAAAAGTTGGAAATCAACGCCTGAAAAATAGTTGCCAGGGCCCTTGATAATTGTGGGAAATGCACAAGAGGTATTGAAATGCAAGCATACCTCTGAGAAACTGAGGTCAAGGACATTAATGTGAACCGCTATACAATCAGAGCGACGGTACCCGAAAATTTTAGATAAATGTCACTACCACAAAGCATCTACGGGCGGACGCTTACACTCTGACTCATAGATTTTGCAGTTTTTACATCAGTGTGTTTGTTTCCAGTTTTGGGAACCCTGGTTACACAAGGTTGAGGTTAGTAGTGATGGAGATATGAATCAAGATTCAGGGTTCTAGGTGGACAAGAAAATGGAATTGAATGGGCAAGGTGATTCAGGATTCAATTGAAGTAATCATATGCACGGTTCCATTTTGCGAAATCCAGATTTCGAGGTTAGTCGCATTTAGCAATCAGGGCTTGTGAAATTGGAATGATAGAGACTGGAATGCCTCAAGTACAGGTTCCCAAGGCTCTTGGTTTAGATCGCCTAACTACTCTGCCTGATTATATAATCAGAATAAAAAGCCAATAATTGGTGATTTCAAGATGTGATATTTTCGGAGTTGTTCTCTCAGTCTTCAAAACTAGTAGGTTATCATGTAAATAAGTTTCAATTTGAGCAAGGGTGCCATTTTTTCATATTCTCTACGTGCCCTGTATTGAGTTCTGACCGAATTGAGACGCATACCAAATACTTGGCTCATCCAAACACACGCAATTACTTTTTCACAGGCAAAAATGAATGCTGGCCTTTGTAAGGATCGTAAAGGGTAGAAATGTAATTCTTTTGACAAATTTTCAGACGTTTTCGTATTTTTCAATACTCTGTGGATGAGGGTGTAGTTTGAAAAAGGGTTCCAGGACAACTTGACCAAGCGGACAACTCGACCCAGGACAACTTGACCCAGTGGACAACTCGACCCAGGACAACTCGACCCAGCAGACAACTCAACCCATTGGAAAACTTGACCCAACTCAGAAATTTAACTTAATATGTTGGCTTGCAAATAATTCTTACTCATGGAGCAACATTGAAACTGTGACGTGAAACATGTCAAAATTTGGAAGGTTTTACAAAATTTTCATTTGATATTTAATAGTAAGTTATGTTTACATCCATCATGGTGTGAAAGGCAAAATTGATCATGTTTTGATCAAACTTGAATTTTCATTCAATGCCTTACTGATACTAACATCTTTGTCAGCAAATTAAATTTAAACCCATCAAGCCTTAGTTTTGTTCCATATTCATGCTTTTTGATCCATATGTCATGTTTAGTTATTGTACTGGGTTGAGTTGTCCTGGGTTTAGTTCTCCATTGGGTCGTGTTGTCCGGTTACCAGAAAAAGAGTTAAGCCATTAGGAAAGTGATGAACGATTAAAGAGTAATCAAAGGAACGTTGAACTTTTTTGTTTCATCCTTTAATGTCCAATTTACAGCCAAAGTTTTATTACAAGAGATATTTTCATTAGTAACACTTCCCTCCCAGAATTCGTTACTGCCTGTAACATAGTTTTAGGAGACGTGCAAAATATCAGTGGTTTCAAGTACAACTAAATTATCTGTGCTGGTTGCTGGATTTGTCCCCCTTCCGTAATAAGGCTACAAAATGTCTGATGAATATTAAGCTCAAAATTTGAACAAAGGATGGCTTTTGGCGCGAAAAATCAGTCTCTGACCACCACCTAGTTTGCAGTCACAAGAAATTTTACAAAGACTGTATTTTCCCAAATTGTGGAGACAGCTTGGCCAATACCATCTTTTTACTTTTGTGACCAAGATGATGTCCAAACATGCCAAAATACTTATCACTCAAATAATGATAATATGTTATGCAACCTGTTATGCAACCAACAAAAACTGGGGTCTTAGGCAAACCTTTACATTTATGCTTAAACACAGTGATTTGGCACACCAACAGGCACACATCCAATGATAAAAAAAGAACAAAACCAGGCATATCAGTCTAAATTCTTCTGTTGCCGTAATGACAATTTAGATTTGTCGCAATAAACAAATAATAATAATAGAAATGGACGATTGCAGTCACAGACCATGATAAGAATGCTCCGTCTTGGTCACATGAGAAGTCGATAGCCAGAGTAACAAACTGCCCCAAAAGCATTATCTTTGCCAATCTTTTTAGCCGCCCGGGAGTATGAATGTTCAGGTTCCATATGTACCTCCAAGTTGGCAGCACTCTCAACCGGTGGTGAGGTTGACATGGAAGACGCAACTGGAGAACGGAGTGTCATCCTTGACAGGCTACCTCCAATCGGAGGCGGTTCTTTGATCAGACCTCCACCTTAACATAGAGATGACAGCACTTCAACACCAATATACTATCACATGAAGCCCAGTAATTAAACTAAATATGTAAAGCCAATATTGGGAGTAAAAAAATGCCTCCCCTCTATAAGCTGATTTCCACCAGACTGACTTGAAAGATGCTAGACGATCAACTCTTCCTTCACATCCCTTTGAGCAAGGATACCTTTGACAGGAGGGTTGGACATAGCAATTGTTGAAGCTAGGCCACTTTGTGATAACAATATTTCAGCTCCCCAAAAGTCACAAGGGATACTGCCATACATTATGAAAAAACGATTGAAAAGAAAAAAAATCGTGTTTTTATGACAAAATGTTGTGTTATCGTACTTTAAATGAAAATATCGAATGTTTCTGGTTTATGCAATAAAAAGTGTAAAGTTTTAAGAATAGGTAATTATGAATACAATAGCAGATGTGCGGTTTGGTCTCAAATGCCAGTAACTTACTGCTTGTTTCTATTTATGGCTCAGTCAAAGAGCAATGACAACAAGAAAAATCGGCCTTGCTCCGCCGATGTCCACTCCTGTAGTTAAAGGCCTCCCTGCTTTGAGACATCGATGAGTCATTTCAATAGCTTTGCATCTTTTTCGACCTCAAAATATGGAACACCGTTAAAGTGAAAATGTTGTTGCTTCCCAAACATTTCACTATGACGGGGGTTAATTGTATATTGGAAACGTTTACCTGTTTCATTGTTGCAAATTCTTTTCCGACAAAGCACGAAATTGAAAATCAGGAATTTAAAAAAATTAATATCAATAGATATATCCAGCTAACTTGTTTGGTTTTTGAACTTCGACCGGTATTGAAAAATATGTATAATCTAAACTCGATAAAAAGTCATCAGTACGGAATAAGATATGTTTTCGTCCTCAAAACTTCGGGAGAAATCTGGTTTTAAAACATTACAGATTCAATTTGACTGTTTTAACGTATTTTCGGATATATTCAACGAGTAAGACACCTTGCCTTGGATCTGTAGTTAACTTCTTTCAAAAGAGGAACATCGAGGATGTACCGGATAATGCTTGGATTAAAAGTTAAAAAGGAAGAGTTGGAAGCAAAACAAGAACACGTCTACTTCTGATAACTTAAGATATTTCGTGGTTTACATACTCATCAACTACAGTGAACTCGAAACTTACTTGGGGGTTTACGTAGACGTTAAGAGAAAACTGAACTTTGTGCAACATCCTTACCATTAATGTTAATAAAATCCTGACCTACTTATACGTGGAGGCTGTTACATCTTGATATAAGTGGACTGCAACAAATTTGAGTGCTACTCGTTTTAGATATAAATAAGTGATATTTAATAGCTTGGAATGACATTTTCAATCAATAACAAGTGATGGGCAGTCCAAGGTTGTTTTTCTGAATACCAATTCAACACACTCGAAGTAAGTGGGACCCCTTCCAACGCAGAGATTGGGGTCATATGAGATGTGAATGAATCCAAGCTGATGAAGACCTTTTGTTATTCGCCAATATTCTCTCGCGAAACTCTCCGTGTTGTGAAACTCCACACCCACTTGCAACACATTGTCCATGGCTCCACTGAAACAGCAAATGATGATGATTATTATGATTTACCAGGGTCTCGTTGGTGGTATAAGTTGCGAAGAAAAAATGGCTGAACATGGATTCGAGATCCTTAGGTTTCCCCATTAACCGAATGGTTTGCTTTCATGAAGGGGTCTACAACTAAAAACATATCGAACCCATGACTGCCACAGGGAATTGGAATTATTGCTTTCCCTTAAAAATGATTGATATCCATAGAGAGCCAAATTACATTAAGATTTGCGACGAGTTGAACCCCGCTCTCTGCTTCATATAATAGGTGCAGACAAACAATTGTCTACAGCTCTCAGGAGAGTGAAGGATTGCGTTTTTTATCCTCTACTTTGTTGGGAAAGTACCAACCATCATGCTTTTGAAATGTGGTACATTGCTTTAAATATCTCCAAGGTTGGGGTGAACCAGCAACATTTACAAAAAAATGAATCAATAATTCATTTTTTTTGTGAGCTTGCATTGCATCTTGAACCAGACTTGCAATGTGGATAAGGATTTCTAAAATCGTGCTTGATAGCCATTAATGAATGTGGATGTAAAATTATAAAATTTGAGTTAAAAAATTATGGCTTGTCTTCTCCTTGACGTTGAATGACGAATTTTATATTTGTTTAAAATGTGAAGTGTAATTTTTGTGTAATTTGGAAAAAGCAATTTGTTATAGGATAGTACCAAGCCTTGCATCTGAAATTACATTCTCTTGCTTCTATGTTTTTGTTCCTTCTTTTACTATTTAGAGGGTGCAACTGCTTAAATGCTCAAATTGACTTTTTTTTGCTTATTTGATTGAAATTTCAGGATCTTTGCTTGTTTGTAAATATTTGATTCATATTCAAACAAGTTCAGCGGTGCAACAGCGTCAGAACTTCAAGAGTGAACTTTTATTGCAAATGATTTATTATTTTGTAAGTACTAGGTCATATGGAAGTAATTACTGGTATTTAAAAGTTGAGTTTTGAGTCTCTATAAAATGTTGAAAAGGTAAACATTCAAAAACGAGCGGATTTCAATCTTTGACTCATTTCAAAGAGCATTAGACATTTTCTCCCGGCAAGCCCTATTGTCAAAGTGACCAAGAACTTCATAACGGGACAACTAGGGACCCTGGATGCAGAGACCCGCGAGGTTGAGTATACGTCATCAATTCGAGCGATATGATTGGCTGCCTATTGTCAACAAACATATTGACAAGCTTTGTTTGGAAACTTTATCAACAGGGAGTCAGTCACTTCCAAAAAGACCTACTATGTTTGTATTGCATAAGAAGGTAAAGCTTTGCATGGTTTATGAGAAATTTGATGCCCCTTGGGTTCAACCAACTTATTCTACAGCATTTAAGTGTCTTTTGCCTTTAGAATTGCATCAGTATGGTATTTCTCAATAAAATATAGTTGTCACGCTGATTTCTCGCATGCTGCTCATGTCGATTTGGCGATTTGGAGTAATGTGCTTCAAAGGACAGAACACAATCATTTTAACAAAGTACATTTTTCAGTCTAAAAGGGACTTGTTTCTTGAGAGTAGTTCACATGCCATAATGTTAATTTGAATAATACAATGAAGTATGTTACCAGTCTAATTTTATAAAAAAATAGGTTCGGAAAGAATTTAGAAAGTAACAAAACTATTCGTAACAATCTAAAATACCATACAGTATGTCATTGAGTAAAATTTCACAGTATCCTTGAAGAAAATATTTAATGGTGCTTGACATGACAGTACTCTTTCTTACACAGCGCATCAATTCAAAATCTTTTTGGAAACTTTTTAGTTCATCAGATGGCTTATGTTTTGCTCCATTGGATCGTTCAGTTTACTGAAATTACTCAGGAAATTTTGCACACGTGCTTCAAGGAGCAAATTGATTGTGTCAGGAATTGAATATCAATATGAAGTTAATATCTTAATGATGTGATTTGATAGAGTATATTGTAGCAACTTTGGTGCAAGTTTGACCCTGCACTTAAAAGAGGAAAGGGGTCGATTGGATCACCAGCTTGTGGAGAAAAACAATAATTAATTTTCACGCAACCTCTTATTTCTTTATTTGGCGCTCATGTTTGCTCTCCTCCGTTTGTTGTGATGGTTGGAAAAGGTGACTGACAACACTAAGTATAGAGAACTCGAGGCCATATTGTTGGGCATGAAATCAAGACCGATTCAATGCCAAAGAAGTGAGCGAAATTAAGAGTGTTTGTGATGTTTTAGCATGTGGTTTTTGCTTTACCCTGTGATTGTCGGTCTTGTAACTAGTTTTTTGAGGCCGTTTTTTTCTACCATGTTCAATGATTTTTGACACCCTTAAATTTCTTTACGTTGTTCATAAAGTTATTTATTGCCAATAGAGACGTGTAAAGATTTGGGATTTCATACTAGTGCGCCATCTGGTTCTACCATGAAGGAAGTGTCACCACACTTCTTACTGATGAAAAAAGTTGGCAGCAAATATTTTTTCCGTTCTTTTGGCTATTTTTGTCAATTACCATGTATTGCCATCTTTAGCAAATGAATGCTGGACTAATATTTCATTGAATTGTCGAACAATTTGCTACAATGATGAACAATTTTATCAATGAAAATTTGGAAGCACTGGATGTGCTAAAATCATGGTAGTTCTTGCTGCGATTGTGGCGCAGCCTGACTAGCTCACACATATGAAATCCGATCCGGTACTTTACACGTCTCTATACAGAGAACACATCACTTCAAGTAACTCAATGCTTTTGGAGTATATGAGAAGAGAAATTAGAATCCAAATCAATCTCAATCGCTTTCTAAGCCAGCACGTAATGTATCAAAGTGTATTTTAGGTTAAAAAGAAAAAGGTTGCTCCGGGCGTTAGTCAAATAAACACTAGATTTTCTACTCTTTCTTTAGTTCCCATTAACGGTTTTTTTATTTGCTTCTTTCAAATTATTTGCTTGTTTTTTGTTTTATTTAATCCCTTTGAAATTTGGTTTTCCTTGTTTGTTCATATCAGTAGGCGCAACTGTCGCCCAATGTAAGATGGCCTATTAAGAGTACAACACTGAATTTTTCATCTCGAAATAAGGGTGCAACTTTTTCGAAAAGTTATTGGCTTGGAATATTGAAATAATCAAAAAAGAAACCTAATGTGTTAATATCAAAATCAATGTGTGCTAAAAAAAATCAACGGTAAAGTGAAAAGCGTACCTATTAATCCATTCCTTGAACCCTTTCCGCTCGGCTCCTTCGATATCAACCTGTATTGTGAAAGGTAACTGGTGGCTCAAAATCCTTGTATATGTAAATGATGTAATGCAATGTCTACCTTCAGGTACTTGATCGTCTTTGAGGTATGATTATTCTTGGCTAGAAGCTGACTAAACGTCACGGAATCTTCAGAGTTACCATTGATGCTAGCTTTATCAACAGTTATTCTGGGGTTCTTGTTTTCTTTCATGATTTGGGTCCAATCCTTGTCATAAGCAAAGACATGACAACCTAAGGGGAAAAGTATCTTATCTGTTATATCAAGTATTAACTTGGTCAGAATTTCGAGATTTTTTTAATATTACCAAAGACTGTCATCCCAGTTTCAAAGCTCAGATCATTGGACACTCCAAAAGAATACACAATGCATTCATCATCGTCTGGACGAATATCGAGACTGATGGGATGACTTCTCTTGGATATAAAGTCATCGAGACAAACGTACTTGTGCCCATCGTAGCAATGCCCACGCCATCTTCCACCACCTAAAAAGAGATTATGTACCAATTATAGGTACTGATACTAGATAAATGTTTATTGATATATCTGCTTGAAGATACAACGGACTCAAATACCTCCATCTTGCCGTTTGGTCAGTTTTCATTCAAATTGATATCAACCTTTTCCATTAGGTATGAAGAATATGATTATGAAAAAAATCGAAGCTTTTCGGGTGGGGATTATTCAGGGTATACTAACAAAGAATCATTAGAATAAAACAAGAACAGAAACTGGGAAGAGTCAAATATGTGGTGACAAATCTTGGTCAGATATATTTCAGGCATTTCTTAAATGATAACAAGCTTGACTTATATCGTACGTCACGGGGCAGTTTATTTCAAGATTTAACCACAAAGTTTATCTAGAAGTTTGTCCTTAGGCCCATTTTGGCTCTGGGTTGTACCAAATTCCTTTTTAAGCAACATCCTGTGCTTCTTGAATGGTAATTGTTGTATTCTTACGTGACCAGCTGTAACATAACGTTTAGTGACCAAAACTGAGAGTAATGAATCCTACAACATAACAGTAATTGCAAACCGTGTAAACTAGAAGAGGGTGGCACAAATTCAAAGTTTATCCTCCTTCTTCGGGCGACATAATTCCAAAGGATGCACGTTGTTCCTCATACGATTTTCATTTCATACCATGGGTCATGCGGCGGGTGAAGCGTTTTTGGACCGCCTCCGTTGACAAGACAGCCTTTTCATGATATGGGTTTCACACTGGCATAACATATGCCAGATGTGCTTGGATATACCCGTTGAAAATGCCCAACATGACGGTTGCATATCTGGTCATGAATGATCTTCTAATCTGCCCAATCATTGAATTGCAAGTAGAAGTACTTTTCCGGAACTGAGCCTCCACTTTGCCTCAAGGCTGAATGGCAATGTCTTCAACTTGATCACGACTTTTCAATTGATTGTCATTCACAAGATATTCCCATTCACAAGGGTAAGGGCAAGAGGATATGTGATCCTGCTTCCTATTGCCCAGTTTCCATTCTCCAATCCCTTTCCAAAAATTCTTGAGCAGGTGGTCAAGGCTGACCTTGAAGTCCATCTTGTTCGGCTGAAAGCGCTCCCAGACCCGTAGTTTGGCTTTCCACCTGGTCGATCTACCACCACTGCACTTGCCACAGCCTATGCCAAATGGATACAAAGAACCCAGGAGGGAAAGGTCTTGGGAATTATGACCTTCGATCAATCCTGTGCGTTTGAAACTGTGGACAAGGCACAGCTCGCATGGTTTTGCTCTTACCTTTCCGGCGGAGCACAATGTGTCGACTGGAATGGCACCATGTCTACATTTAACAGCGTGCAATTCGGAGTGAGACAGGGGTCCATTCTCGGTCCAATCCTGTACCTCATATTAATGGCCGATATGCCAGATTGCCTTTGACGAACACTTCGGATATGGGGACGATACTGCAATCTGGGCGGTCGCAGATGACCTCAAATCTCTTAAGACTCTCCTCGATGCAAGACTTGCCTCAGAAGTCTTTCGCTTTGCCAAAGAACAGTCTGGTGATAAATGCCACCAAAACTTAGCTCGTGCTTAATGGTAATTTCAGGGCTATTGACGTGTCCGTCTCAACAAATAGGGCTCCTTGGAGTTGAATTTGATCATAAGCTCACTCCAAAGCATACAGTGACGAGGTGGCCAAATCCGTTCCGCAACGTGCCTCTTTGATCCATAGACTCACTTGATGAACCAGCGTATTAATTTGTTGATATCCTTTTGTAATGAAGGAGCTTCTTCGTTTCCTTTTACACAACGAATAAAGAGATGGGGTTTACTAAATCAGTGGCGATATTATAGCGAAACAGCGTTCAGCCTTATAGTGCTGAGTTGTGATAGACCGTTGGAGAACGAGAGCCAATATTCATCCGAGCAATAACTATGGAGCGTGGACTAATGTTGGAAGCAAAAACGTTGCCAAGATGTCAAAGCCAAGCATGCGAATCACACCAACGAAGATTAATGAGCCAAGTGTGCAAAGATGTCAAGCCAAGTAGGCTGGAAGCCGATATGAAGACCTGTCAACCTGTCATGTAACAATAACAGCAATGCGAAGATTTAGTTCTGTGTAACCCATATATCTGTTATCACCCCAATGCATAAAAAGGCACCAAGAGGTTTCTTGGTAAACTCTGCCATGAGCATGAAGTAAGTAGCTACTGGACTCCCAACCTGAGAGGACTGTATGTTTGTGTCTCCTTGTACATACTCATCAAGAAATAAAGTACCAAGCATCCACACTTGTACTAGTTCCATTTCTTCCCGGGACTTAGGAGTGGATTGTAGAAGTCGAGTAATTCGCCTTAGTTCGAGGCCGAGTCGAATCCCTTCTAATATCAACTACTTGATATCATCACTGGTATTGGTCAGCGATGAACCGTACCACTACATTATCGTTGATGTTAATTGGGAACATTGACCCCTCTGGGACTCTACTATGAACATCCGCTCAGTTAGACAGAGATCCATTAACAATGGGGCAATAGCACCCCATCTCTGACTGTATTTGATTATATCATGTATCACAATATCACTCTAATGTGGAACGAGGTCAAAGGCTCTCTTAAAGTTGATTAGCATTGCATCCACGGGTAGGCCCTTGCCGAGAATGTTCGCTACTACTGTACGTCCCAATATTAGATCCGATTTATGGTATAGGATCTCCTTACTCGAAAACCATGTTGCCAGAAGGAGAGTATGCTTTGAGTCTTTAGCTACCGCATCAACTCATCCTTGCTGAAACCTTCCAGCAACACATGATTTTTGGTATTGGTACGTAGTAGCCAGGATTGGCCTTTGAACCACCCTTGGGAATTGGACAAACCTTGGCGTCTTTAAATCTAGTTGAAACGCACCTTGCTTGGGTGATAGGTTGAAAATGATAGAAAGTTGCAATGCCAGGGCATGCTTTGTTTCCCACTGTAGTCTAGGACAAATACGTACCTTGTGAAGAGGTTATTTTATCTTGCTAATTCTAACAATTCTTGAATCAAAGTTAGCATGGTTTATTGGGTTTTCGATGTCTCGAGTATGTCTATGGGTCAATTGACTGGGAGAAGGGACTTCCACTTAGTGAGGATTGAGGGGAAGTCATGATTTAAATCCGCACAGGTTGTAATGTCGGTTGCTACATGTACATTTGACTTTGGTAAGGGGACCTGTTGGAAAACCACTTGACATCAAGCATGTCACTTCAAGACCCCTCAAGCTCAACTTTCAAAGAGGAGCTTTCAATCCTGAACGAAACTTAACCATCCCATCCTCGTGAAGCCTGCTCAGGAAAAGGCCATGATGGGCTACTTCAAGGGCCTCACCAAACTTTAACCGTTGACTCGTGGTCGAATTACTCTTTGGATTGGAGAATAACGATCAACAAATGTACAAGACCTAATGCACAAATCTAATTTATCTTAAGCGTTGGATCAGGCTCGACAGGTTTTCAGATAAAATTTGAACATATCAATAATTTTGCAGACATATTTGGAATTAAAATAACGTTGTGGATGGAAGAGTTGCTCGGGGTTAATTCTTGAATTTGGTGATGGAGCAAGATGGATAATTTCATAGATAATCTAAACGGAGGGCTCTCCTATACAAACAAAACCAATGATGGGTACAACCAACAACAATTTCAAAGTGACAACTTTTAGCAGCTATTTTCGTGATATCCACAGCTTGATTACATTATAATTTTCCATCAGTGCTTGGCCAATCGTGGTTAGGTATTGCCATTGACTCAGAGGATGAATTTGGTTCAATCAGGGAGACAAACAGTAAAACAGAAAAGTCACGAAAATTACAGCTTGAGTTCCGAAAGCTTTTTGGAATTTAGTCACGGTGTGGCAAGTCTATGAGGATTGTCCACCTCATTGTTTATCTTTGATGAAGCACATCACCCAACGATAAAAGGTGTATCAAGTTTCTTCCTTGACGATAGTAAACATGGAGAATGTTGCACAACCCTCGTTTCTCACTTCTTTTATTCAAACATAAGATTTCAATGCCATCTTCAGTCAGTGTGAATTCTTTGGCTTCTTGCAACACCGGCTCAAATTGGCAACAAAAGATTCGCAGAATTTCGATTTGTCTTCAAACGAAACTTTTCATTCCATTGTCACTGCACACCAAGAAGTCCAGTTAGTTAATCTGTACATACAACGTGCTAGTTGGATGATTGTCAAATGAAGATTAGAATTGACTGACGATTAACAATTCAGCCACGTGACAAAGCAGAGTTACTCATAATTAAAAACGTTGTCAAAAATGCGATGGCTCTTTCAATTACAATAGCCCTTAACACTATTTTCTCTAATTACCTATTCGTTTCATGGTAACGCAAGCAGTTTGGACGGGAAATTGGATGATTTGAGCAAAATACGAGCGCACTCTGGCTGGGGATAAACTTTCCAAGTCATCAAAGTTCATTCGGTGATAGCGTCTTTGGTCCTCTTGGCACAGAGCAGACATATTCAAGTCGCCAAAATGGTTTGAGACTGAGTTCGACCATTCTTGCTCGGTTAATATCAGAATCCGCTCGTTACGATTTGAAGCCGCAAAGAACATGGTGGAGAGTGCAAAAAGACCAATGGCAGTTCCAAGGAGTACCTTTAAGAAACTCATCCGCGAAGGGTGAAACTTTGCAGACTCCATTGAAATCCAAAAGCGTTTCTAAAGAGAGAGATAAATTGCGTATCAATTTGAACAAAGGAATGAAAGGAGGAGAGTGTTGAGTTGCGTTGTTTAGTCAGCCAAACAGAGTTGGTCGACATTCTAAAGTTTGGAGGGGAAAGTGAGTTAGACCCAATTTTAGAGTCCTCCGGTAATGTTCTTCGGCAACAAAAGTCTGAATGGAGTTACCAACTGAGTGCTAGATACCGGATTTTTATTTCGAATTCTTTACTCAATGTAAAGTCACCCAAATGCATCTGAGTAGTTAATAATACGAAGGATATAAATTTTGTATGACTCGAAAGATCACTCTCAGCTCTTATTTATCACTCAGAACACTTTTGAACTTTTGTATACTTCAAATCATTGTGGTCACTGATGATTGATGATGCATTATTCAATGTTTCACTATAGGGAATATGTACGTAGATAAGAGGCATGGTCAGAAATATGTTAAAAAAGAAGAAGGAAAGCCCATATTACCGAGTTAATGATGTGTGAGGATAATATGTATTGGTCACCCTAGATCACGGTTACCACGTATTGCTCGAATTCAGTTCAACGAGAACAAGAAGCGAGACTTAATGAAACTGAAAGATAACTAAACAATAGTAAGACTGTCGTTGTTGGGAGTAAGTCATAGATTGTTGTTATATTCTGAGTCCGTCTTTTGGATTTGTTCAAGGTAGATTTTCTGAGGGTTTTTTTCCAAGTAACAAGTGCATTTACACAATGAGACTAGATTCACCAAATAAGAATGATAACAAAGGTTTGAATTGCAATTGATAAGCCGACAAGCCCTTCTTTTTTATGATCTTTACAACGTAGCAAGGGTATTTCTACCTAAAATAACCTAACCAAACCTAACCTAACCTTTCTATGCGGGCAGCATTTTTTTTATTTCATTGCACTCTTCTTGTAATTACTGTCACAAGGGCTGACTTTTGTTGAAAACAAGAGTATTCTGCACAAAAAATAACTGACAGTCCAAACCATTGCTCGGGATTAGGTGTTATTTGATTGGGTAAAAGAGGAGACATGTGGAATGCATATACCCTACATTCAAGCTTCCTGCATGCACATTGAGCTCAACATCTTAGTGTAGAGGAGTTCCGACTTTGGAGAAGCATGATTTTCGTTTTCATTGTGAATCATGTAATGACAATTCACTTTCTCAGACCAACGTAACAGTTGCCATCATACCATAGGGAGAGAGCATTTCGAAGATTTCAAAAAAATAGAGTATTTTAACAAGCAAGACTTGTTTGAAATTCCAAGAGGCAGTATCAAAGACACTTACTTTTTTATTTTCAAACTGTTCTTGAAATTCCTTTTCCACCTTTGGTTTCACTTCGAAATCGCAAAGTCGCTTTGATCACGTCTTTTTTCTTCTTGTCACGAATCCATAACAAAAACTTTCCCTCTTCTTCCAAGTCGAGCTTAACGCACGATTACATATTAAATGCCTTTCAAAATGCACTTAAAGACACACCACATACTATTTTTCTAGTCACCCTGCGGATCTGGGACAGCCATCCATGAGTTGTTGTTAGAGTTGAAGCATTGCTCTGCCCCGTTTCCCAAAAGAAGATTAACACGGACTCCGATGTTCCGGCAGATTTTTGAAGCGTCGTGATTTGCTACTCAATGGTTGTCGTCAGAGGTGGGCAGCATTAGCGAGAAAGTTGACGCCGTTAACTGTTCATCCGTTGCCTCAAGAGTGACTGAAATTTTAAGATTGAACCAAGAATGAAAAAACCTTGATGACATATAGCATAGCATTAGGGAAATTGTATTGCTGGAACTGATTTGTCATTTTCACACTAACATGACAGAAACATCGGGAATACAAATCGTAGAGGTTGAATTGCCGATCAGTCTAACCAGGGCCCTATGTCTAAGAACAACGCAAGACTTCAGTGGGTACATTTTTTGGAAGTAAAGCTTTTAACATGAAGGAGGCATCAAGCATGGTGTTTAGCCCAGATTCTTGACATTAGAAATGCCTCCTTGGTTCGATTCCAGCTCGAACCCTAGGAAGTGACATGGCGCTGAAGCTAATCCAGCTAATTGCAACTTTTGTATTGATTTCAGGCTTCCATTTTTCATTGGGCAAGATCAGAGGAATTACAACAATTTGGGGAAATTACTTTATGCAACAAGTCCTCAACGTGTCCGACCGTAAAGTCAGGGTGACCCGACATAGGGTAGAACCCTTTTTTCGTAAGATTCTCCAAACAAGTAACTCTGAAATAACTGGTCTAGTATACAAAGCCTTTTTTCAAAATGCTGTGAGTACCAAAATTTTGGCAATTTGTTTTTTTCATCGTCATCTTACAAAGTTTTAATGCTCCAAATGCTGTGGCCTTAAGGCTTGCCTTTGAGTCAAGAGTGTATTTTCTTGCAATCACTACCTCTCTTGGCGCGTAAAAAGGTGAAAAGGGGAACAAAATTTGCGCGCTGTGATGTAAAGCTGTTTTTCTTCAATGGAAATCAACTATGCAGGAGAAGATGCATTTGCCAACGAAAAAGAAGAAATCTGTCCTCGAGAAGCCCAACCACAAGATGTCAACAAGGGATCGTTCTCCCTCACTTCGTAATGACCCCCCTCACGGGTATGAAGGTTGATGAGGAAAGCGATTCAATCGAGAGTCCCCATATTTCAGAGGGCACTAAACTTTCACAGACGAACAACTTGACCCAATGCCAATTTTTTACGCTTTTGGTAGTTGTCATCTCTTACTATGTACATACATATCATATCCCCTGTACCTATGTCAGATCTTCAGATCGTTCAAATTTTTCGATGGGCACATTCATACTTGCGGGAATTATTGATTTGCTACTACAGTCAATGAAATTTGTTTTTGCAGTCATGTATTGTGGTTGGTTTTGGGACAGGGGCCTGGTATGACCGGAACAACTTGGGATCCTTAAGACCGATGGCCGGATTGGTAACTTGGGAACACAATCAATCACTTTTGGAAAACATGGATTGTGTTGAGGATGTGACGAAGGATGAGAGTTGACTTGTGTCGGTTAATGTTAAGTCAATTATTGCAAATAGGT
The DNA here is from genome assembly GCF_007210705.1 of Tigriopus californicus. NCBI lineage: Eukaryota > Metazoa > Arthropoda > Copepoda > Harpacticoida > Harpacticidae > Tigriopus > Tigriopus californicus. The sequence goes on along the minus strand of NC_081445.1, from coordinate 8,446,137 downwards.
ACAAAATTGAAGAAATGCTATACAGGCAAGCTCCTAAAATAATAGCACTTCAAGAAGTTTGGCAAATTGAAAATATAATCTAGCATTTCAAGACTGTAATTTGGAATATGTAACCCGAATTGGGAAAAAAGGAGGTGGGGTTGGATTTTTAATCCATGTGTCCATGCCATACACCAAAAGCACTCACTTCTGCGACATGTCTTGCCATCATGAAGCCATAGAAATTAGCAATATTTTGTACTTTTTATTTATTTACCTCGTAAACATCTGCATGGCTCTTAGTACACCGAACAGTGCATTGAATTTATTACGTTGGAAACCAACATCTCGTACTAATTAGTTCCTCTCAATCAACCAACCTGTCCGCGTCACACCCAGAAGCAGTACTCAAATTGATGACATATTCACCATCCGAAAGAGCATTATGAAGTGTGGTATATTAGTGAACATTTTACGGGCCTTTGTATCGTTGGGTACAATCCCTGCGGCTAAATCTCAAAATCAAAAAATCTTGGGCAATAATACTGGTTCAAAAAGTCTTGAAAAGCTGCGAGATCGGCGGAGACACGTTCATTGGGACATTTCAGTACACTATGCAACTAGTGATGGAATCAAATAAATTATCAAAATCAGGATTGCTAGAAAGCTAGGAAAGTCAAAGCACCAGCCGTTTCCAACGTAAACTAAAAGATTAGGTTAGATCCCAAAAGCAACCTTGGTTTGATCGAAAATTTGAAGAAAAATCAGGGTTATTTTTTGTGACTAACTAACGGGTTTCCAATATTCCGCTAGTCATACCACATGCCGCTGATAATGTAAATTGGTGGCCCTAGCCGCAGCCTCCCGTGATTATCTATTTGATCCCATCAGTACAAGCATTTCTTTGATCATATTCCTGTTGCTCCTGACTCTCTAAAGTATTAATTTAGAGCAGTTTGTCAATTATATTTTTTTTAAATCATTAGGAATATGCCTAGCAAGTCGGCTGGCTAGTGGCCTGGATGGTATTTCTAATCTAGTCTTAAAATCAATAAAATAAAAAATGCTGGACTGCCATCCCAAATAGCAAATATCTCTCTGATAACTGGATTCATGCCTCAGATTTGGAAATCACCCAAAGTCATACCCTTGCTCGAGGGGGGAAACATGGAGGATATGTCTAATAACCGACAAATTAGTATTCTTCCCTCCTTATTTAAAGTTCTGGGGAAAGTTGTTTATGGTCAGATATTTTCTCCCTTTTGCTCTAACCATTTGACCCGGGAACAATTTGGTTTCAGACCACAGCACGCAAATATCCACGAGGTCCGCTATTTCTTACAAAATATATTGAAGCTCAGTGAACAAAAATTTTCGGGAGGCATTTTTGTAGACCAAAAAAACGCATTTGATAGAGTAAATCACAAAGTTCTAAGAGTGAAATTAATTAGGTATGGGTTTAAGGATAACATTCAAAGATGTATCAAGAACTATTTAGTTGATCATAGCCAGAGGGTTGAAGTAAACAATTTGATGTCAGATTTCGAATGCATTACCTGTGGCGTTCCCCAAGGAAGCATCTTGGGGCCCCTATTGTTTCTCATGTACATTAACGATCTTCCCCATGCGACAAGTCTGCGTGTAACCATGTTTGCAGATGACAGCACCCTACAAAACTTTGGGAATGAGTTGCAGACATTAATTAGCACATGAATCTACATAGACAGGCAATGACCAAACTAGAAGAATATATTGAATTGAATAAGCTGGCATTGAACATAAGCAAAACCCGTTTGATTTTAGCTAGCCCACAGAGAGTAAGCGGAAATGTTACCACTAAATTGAATGACTGCCCAATAGCTCGAGCTGGCTCCACGTGCGTGGAAACAGATGTATTTTTTTTGGTTTGAAACCGACGAGCGATTGAACAGGAAAAAACATTTACGAGATCTTTCTTCGAAGGTTCGCAAAGTCATTTATACACTCCTTCTGAACTAAACGTTCGATACCATCCAATTTGGGGAAAATCTTGTATTGTGCTTGAATCAAAAGGAGACGGATTTTTTTAATAATTCCCCCGACATTACAAAAAACTAGAAGTCGTACAAAAGGGCAATTCGATGCACAGGAGCAACAATGTCAAAAACTTATACAAGCCCAATTTTTTTAAATCGTTTAAATTACTTAAATTGGAAAACTTGGTCAAATTGGAGCACATCAAGTTTTATTTTGATGTATTTCCCCGATCATAAATACATGCAGCTTTAAAGTAAGACGGGGTGGGGGCACTTTTTTAAATTCACTATTTGCAAGACTAAATTGGTTTCAACGTCTTCCAGGATGCTCTTTTTCTAAGACTTGGAACGACTTTTATTTTTTTCTACGAACCAAAATTAGAATTGAACACTTTTTCTAAGCAATGGACCTTATAAATAGCCGTCGTCTTAACCTCTTCCTATTTCATAATATGTGATACAACCAAGTGCTATTCATGTATATGATCATGTCCCCTTAGTAAAAAAGATTCCCTGTGGACTTTTCAAGGAGGGAAGTCTGTTCTGGGCTGGGTCATCAACCGAGCCAGCTCCCCTCAACTTGCTAGACAAAGAATCTTATGCAAAAAACACAAGACTTATGGGACCCTTGGGGGAAAATCATCATATCACCGACGAGATCCTTTTTCCCAGAAAACCAATCAACCAATCAAATAAATGACATCTTTCATTTTCGTTTCGTTAATATGCCTTTTGAAAGCTTAATAAAGTAAATGTTGGTACTTAAAACTTATAAAAAACTTATTCAGGATCACCGATCACTTTTTCTCAAGTATGAGATGCCACACTAGCCAATCCTTGATATATTACAGAAATACATCTGACAAGCCAATTTCAAATTTGTCACCTTTTTTAGTGATTATTCTCTGCGGATCAACAATTATTTTTTTATGAAACGTCGATCATAATGATGATAAAGATCAAAACATATTGAACTTAAGGTTGACCATTATAACATCATGCTTGTGAAATCTTTGTTTTCAGTAAATATTTTTGGTAATGGCTGTCAGGTATGAAAGGCAGGGATGAGAAATCATAAAAGGCCATTTTGACCAGGTGGCAGAAAATGGTGGCAAGAAGTGGCAGAAATTTCTTCAAAGTGGATTTTTGCCAACGAGGATATATCTTGGATGGGAAATTATTAAAAGCCATTTTTGACCACTTGGCAGAAAATTTTGGCAGAAAATGGCAGAAATTCCTTCAAAGTCGAATTTTGCCATCGCTGATAAAAGGTGGTCAAATTTAATGCAAAACACAACATTTGAAGACGAAGGGAATTATCTCGGCGTCTGCTCAGGGGAGTTATAGGAAATTTCAATTAGAAACGTAACTGTTCCGTAGGGACTAGAATACGTAAGATGAGCACGAGCATGTACTCAATCCCTACGGAACAGTAACTAAGGATACTCAAAATATCTATTAATTGCGTTTTTAAAAACGTTATCTTTTTATAGGTTTTCAATGGATTGATATATCAATCAGAGCTACTTTTAATTATGTAGTTTTCCCAAGGTTGATTCTTGTGTTGTTTAACACAGAAAAACGGAACTTGAAATCTAAGTGGTGTCGTGATGGGTGATGAAATAATAGGATCCAAAGATCAAAGTCGATTGTGTCGAAACAAGATTGAAAATATTGTCGCTAACTTTTTGCCAATCCTGTCGCCATTTTTGGGGCGCCATCTATGGGGGAAATTTTAAAGCTACGATTTAGCTTCAAAATAACAATGTAAACCGGTTTGCATGGAAGATGTGTATTTCAAGAAACACCCTGAATACATCAACGCAGCATTTGAATCATGTCAGTACAAGCATGCGTACTTTGACTACACGGTTTACAGTACACGTCTGCTAATCTCTTAATGACGACTGATCCGAACAATACTATCAGTCCAAGGATTAAAGAGATCGTGAATTGTTGTCGTGGCAGCCACTTCCAAAATATACTTCCAAAATGAAGGTTCCAAGCAACTTCTTCAAATACACCCATCCAGCCATTACATTCGTGATTGTGTTTGGTCTATTCTATTGTGTAGCTTTGATGGCTTACTTACCCAAGTTCCTCACAATTGGATCACATTTGGGTCCATTGGGAACAGCACTGGAGAATTATGCCACAAACAACCAAGAATACACTAGGTAAGCTCGCTTGAGTTTACCTTCTCAAGAAACGGTAGAACTCCAATTCAGAAAGCGTTTGGCCGGTAGAAAATCTTCTTCAATTCATGACTCGCAGATTTTTTTTTCCGAGCGCGCTGACAATGGAAAAGGCGTTCTTTCGTCTGCGATGAGTTGGTTGCAACCGAGGAAGAGCTTGTGGTCGACTTAAGATGATTTTTGGGCTTAGCATCAAACGGTTCATGGCTTACTCGGGACCCTTCAATTTTGATTTGGGAGGGATAATCACAATATTACTTTATGTAATTCATCATGCTAATACGGTTAAGAATTGTGACCCATTAGTATTTCATCCTCGGAATACATCTTTGTTCAATTACATGACAGTTCATCAGAAGAAGGAACTGAAAATGCATGAGAGAAAGAAGGGTTCAATGAACCTTCGGTGCCCTCAGAATGATCTCCCACTATCTAATAACCTTCCAGTTAAGGTGGGCTTGTGCTTTGCAATTCATGAACTCTTACAAGAGACTGAACTGTATGTGCACGAAGTGCATGAGGATTTTTTTTGAACAGGTTTTTGCTCTCTCTGCCAAATTGGCAAACCATGCCAACCGGATCTCATCCTCTTGACATTGAGTTTAAAATCTCTTTGGCTGATGATTTTTCTTGTTTAGATTGATGAGTAAGGTCTGGATAGTAGCAACGGGCGAGTTGTCTTGAAAATTATGATGAGCGTTTGCATTGGTTGTCTTTCCCGGAATCAGTCCAATTTACCTGATGACCTGTTACCTTTGTTAACGGAATCGAGAGCCAATGTGCAAGTACGGCCATGTATTGGCTGAGTTACCGCAATGGAGTTGACGTAAAAGGGATTTGCAGTAGGCTCTGATTGAAAGAGAAATGATCGAGATTAGGATTAGTCTTGGACACCATTTGGCCATGCCGCTCAATCGACAAAGAAACACATGAATGAAAGGTTACAGTTAAGATTTTGATTGTCCAGGAAACCTTCAATAAAATTCAATGAAAACCGTGGTTGAATCAGATTTATATGGTAAGTGCCAAGATAAAACATTAGTACGCAACAACGAATTCGTACCTAAAGGATGTTCTTGTTATTTTTTATGATTACATCTTGGCCAATTAGTTTGACTAAGCAATGCTAAAAAGGGACTTCAAATTCAGAATGATTTTCCCTTGGCCATGGACTAATGCCTCAAATTTTGAACTAACAAATACATGAATCACACATGCAGGACACGCAATCCTGTCTCATTGTGCTTAAAAAAATTAATTAGGTTTCGACGAATAGGTGTAAACCTATGTTTGGTATAGATTGTTCTGTCAATATCTGTAGGTAGTGTTGCGAAAATCTTTGTGTAAAGTGATAAAAAACACTTTTGAACTCTTTTCTTACCATGCCCAAAAAAAAGAAAGAGAACAGACTTATCATATGAAAATCGGCATTATTTGTTTGCGCATATTGTTTTTAAATGGTGTAACTCTACCTTCCGTGAGAGACTGACATTATACAAAAAAACGTTTATTATGACTTTATAAGCTAGAAAATAGCCCAAATGTGTTGAGCTTAATTTGGCGTTTTCGCCACCGTGTTGGGCCTTATATCGGCTTAGACTTGGACTTCTAGAGATGTGGACTGCAACCGGAAACAAAACATTCTGATCTCCTAAACCGTTCGCTTTATTCCAAATGAAAGCACATGATACACAATACCTTGTTGAATGCATGAACTTTGCCAAGTTTGAGCCCAAAGCCATACTTGGGGAAGTCAAGAGACATGGCCAAAGTTATGTTGTAAATATTGGATAAGATTCGAATTTTCGGCCAGCTCTTGGTCAACTACATACGCTTTTGACAAAATAAAATTGAAACGAACCCCTTTGCAAGAAAATTATAAAAAATGACCCACCTTTTATCTAGGAAATCTGCATTCCTTATCTTATAACTTTAATTCGAAAAGAGCAAGCCGATTTGGCGTGACGCTCGTTCACAGTTCATATTTCTAGAAGTTCGTGGCTAAGAGTAGGAGGACTTCAAATTAGTTAGAATTGACTTTGAATTAGCAATAAACTCACATGGATTACACTTCTTTACAGACGTGTTTTCCACATCATCATGGCAGTTCACGCGGCGGAGGCCTTGTTGGCCTTGGCTCTGGCCTTATTCTGGCGCCAACTCACCATTGGTACCAGTCTCAAGTGGACCTTTAGTGTCTTCATCAATGGCTACTTTTCCCTGCGATACCTCTTTTGGCCTCAACTGACCAGTAATCACCAAACAACCAAAGCGGACCCGAAGGACAGCCAAAAGGCCAAGCGCAGCCGTCCAGCCAAAGGCAAACGGTTCTATTAAAAGAAGACCCTTGGAACGGTTTAGAGATTTATTTCAATAATATCCATGACATTGCTAACGATATATTTGATGCCATTGTTCATGACTGTGATTAGAGAAGGACTTGAGCTTGTCTATCCTTCCTAGCAACGGGAATGAGCCCGAGATTCATAAATTCTGGGCGCTCCAAAACCGTTTGGAAGGTCGACATGAAGTCGGCGGCCAAGGCCTCGTCGATGAATCTAGAACGAGATTTAGTTGGGTTTCGAATGGATTCAGAGACACTACGGTTCAATCTAAGCCGTCCAGGTGAGTTACTTACCTCCGATCAAAGGAGAGAGTGGATCGCATTTGAGTGCAAGGTTTTCCAGTAATCGGGTCGATCTGAACAATGCCCGAGCCCACAGCCAAAATTCCCACTTGTGGCGGATTAATGATAGCGGTGAACTCGGTGATGCCAAACATGCCCAAGTTCGAAATGGTAAAAGTGCCACCCTAAAAATGGAAAGAATTATTAATCGGCGTCTTCAAGGAAAAAGAATCACCAAAGTGACATCCTCGAAGCCATTCATTGGGTCAAACTTTATGTTGGCATCCTGACGCGTACTAGGATAATAGGATAATCAATTTAGTGTTTTTTATGCAAAAGGTATGTAACATGTATTAAAATGCACAAATGTTTTACACTTTTTTCTACCAGCACATCCAATGATGGCTATGCATTCTGTCTTTAATTTGGAAGCTACTCTTTGCTTAGTTGTTGAGCTACAGGATTTCAAAATAGGTTGTTTACAATTGTCTTAAAATGAGTTGTAGGTATGTTGTACACCTTTTCTATCAAGTACTAAGTTTATATGCGCTTGATTTCCTTATGATCTTCGTTTAAAAAAGGACCCATGTTTGTGTCAATACCTATTTCGTGATGTGTATTGCTCACTCATGTATGGTTCTCAAAATTATGCATAAAAAAGGGCTTCAAGATGCAAATAAAGATGGATAAAAACAAGCCCAGGATTCATGATGTCAAGTCAGGTGTTCCTCAGGGCTTCATTTTGGGTCCTCTCCTCTTCATCATCGTCACTGCTCCGCTTCAGAAGCTTGGTAGTAGTAATGTCAGTATTTTTTTGCTATGCTGATGGTACAAAATTGGTAGTTGGTAGGAATGGTCAGAACTCTGGTTGTCTAGTAGAGGTCCTAGAGCAAATCTACTCTTGGGTTGCTGCGAGTAACATGGCACTGAATGGAATGAAATTCTGCTCAATGACCTTTGGGTCGACGTCATTAGACACTCCACTATTAGATGATGAAGGTAAGGGTATTCAGCAGGTCTCATCCATGAAGGATTTAGGTGTAGTCCTCCAAGATACTGGAAAGTTCGATGAACATATCCAGTTGAAAGTTGGTAAAGCTTTTCAAATGTGTGGTTTAATTAATGTACGCCTTTTCCATCAAGAAAGTAAGTCCTTGTTTATATGCGCTTGATTTCCTTATCATCTTCGTTTCAAAAAGGACCCATGTTTGTGTCAATACCTATTTTTTCTCCCGTATTGGGAGAGGTTAGAAAGGTTAGGATTGTACAATGTTCAGAGAAGGTGCGAAAGGTATCTGATATTGTACGTTTTCAAAAGCATTCATGAGCTTTGTCCCCACCCAGGATTTAGGGTCAATTGTAGTGACCGTAGAGGCTTAATGTGCGTTTTGAGAGCACCTTCAAGCCCTCGAGAATCCAGGCTAGTTAAAACAATGAAGTTCAACTCTCTTCTTTCTCGGGCTCCTTCATTGTTCAATTTGTTGCCCTCAAATATTCGTAGGGCGTTTGTTAAGCTGGACACAAATGTTCTCATAACAGTATGCCCTGAATCCAGTGGATCAGCATCTGAACAGTAATCAAAGACTAAACTTCGATAAGAACCACATGTTTTGTCAATAGAGCACTTTTGACTTGTCGGGGGCGCCAATTTCTCCTTAAAATAGTGAAAATACAAATTTTGGAACCAACCAAAATCAGTCAAAAGAAGTCTAAAATGCATAAAAATATGAAAACAGACCAAAGATGCAAATGGTGCAAATAGAGGTTCAAGATGCAAAAAGATGCACTGAAGGGCCCAGGATGCAAATAAATGTTATTTGCGATTTCAAAAAGTTTTTTCAATTTGCATTTTTTTAATCAAGGTTTTGAAATTTCCATTTTGAAATTGAATTCTTCAAGAAGAGAGGGGGATACTTTTCCATCATGTCTTTATCTTTACAAAAGCTAGTGTTCCCTTTGAAAAAACAGTTCAGTTCCAGGTATTGAAAAAGCGGTTCTCAGTTCTGTTTTTTTTTCTTCTATTTATCATGAAGGGCAAGAAAACAGTATCTGAAAAGCGCTAACGGACTTGCGGAGTGCGATTTTGGTACTTTAGTTCCGGGATTATCTATTAACAGCAATTTGTAGAACGGAATCATCACTGCAATCATCAATACCACGAGTCAACAGAAGAAGCCGAGACATGTTCGCCAAGCTTGAATCACTGTCTATGAAATGTGACAAGTACCGCCCACTTTCTTTTAGGCTTAACTTTAATGAACTTTTTCTGATTTCAGATTTGTGATATAGCTTATTAAATTAATGAACATTGTTGTATTTGGGGTGCTAGGGTCGGAGGGTTGAACCTAGCCCGGCCAGCGAAGCAAGCCATCACATCGTCCGTATATTGTTCCGATAGGCAGTGTCATAGTCCGTATCAGATTGGTTTTCCGTCTGTGGGTGTGGTTAGCGTCTAAAAGTTTCCTTGAGAAAGGTCGGGGAGGAGAATCGAACGGGGGACCTCTCTCATGACAGGAAATTGCGCTAACCACTACGCCACGTCTCCACCCATGAGTTGGCATGTCTATAGTCCCCCCAGCCCGTCCTTCCCCAGTGAAGAACGAGGCAAACAAACAGTTCTATAGTCATCTCCTGTTTGCAGCTTTTTTTGGATGTCTATTATGTAATGATGTTTTATTATCATTATTATTTTTATTATCAACCTGAATATGTCATCTTCAACTCAACACACTAACTGTCAACAGTCATAAAACAAATGATTTAGTACTAGTCTGATCAGTTTGGCTTGTGGCTGACTTGGTCTTGCTATTTTGAAAGCAACACAGGTGTGGATTCATTAGAAATATAATATATAAGGGTGAACCAAAAGAAAAAGATTGCTGAAGCATGTGCTTCATCACTGTGGATTCTAACTTTGTGTGAAGTTCGAGTTTGCATATTAAGCTCCGCACATCTATCCATGGTATAGCCACCTAAAAAGAAGCTCTATTGGCTTAAATTAGACTCGTGAAGATTGCATTAGGATTCTATCTAACACAACATTACATTTTCATAATCACGCAACTAAAGTACAAAAACGGACTCCAAATGTCCGTCAAAATTTTTCCGTTGCTGCTTTCTTGAGTTGCCAATAAAACTACATTAAAGACAGGGTCATAATCTGTCCATCCAAGTTTTAAAAACCAAAGATCCTTCTCTTTGTAGCAAAAGAACAGGTATCAGTTCCAGTTCCAGTTCTAGTACCAAACACTAACCAAAAACACTTGCTTCGGATCCTCTGATGAGCCAACATGTCTAAACTGTAATTTATGTTTGAACTCATGTGATCTCATTGCTCCGTTGAGGCTACATAATATATGGCTATGATTCCTTTTAACAATTGCCAGTATTTGATTCGTGGTTCAGCCCGCCAAAGCTGTCTCATGACAGGCTTTCAAACTCACCTGAAACTCTTGAAGTTGTAATTTTCCTTCTCGTGCTCGAGCGGCTAGGTCCTTAACATCACTGGAGATTTGATCGAGTGACTTGTTGGGAACATCTTTGACTATGGGGGTTATTAAACCTGCGTCCGTGGCCACAGCCACCGAGACATCCACATTTGACATGATCTTGAAATTGAAAACCAAAAGCCGTTCGGCAATCCATCGACCTCCGACCAACATCAATCCGTGTTGAAAACCCTACCTGAAAATCCTCTCAGGAAACATTAAGGTTCATCTCTGGCACATATTGTAAGGCCGTGCCCGCGGCTTTGATGATAAAGTCGTTGACCGAGACCTTGATGCCGCGGGCAGCGAGATCCTTTCTGAGCTGAAGAACCCTATCCAGAGTGGTGTTCACAGTGGCGTGTCCATGGGGTGAGGTCTGCTTGGACTCGGTTAGACGTTTGGCGATCACTGTTCGCATTGATGTTAATGGAATATCCGTATACCCGGAGCTAGAAAGCAGACAGCCACATGGTATTGACTTTCAAGAAGATGAGTTGATCTATATATCTTGTTGATATTAATTGCAACCAGGCGCTGCGTTGAATGAGATGGCTTTCAATTGGTTTCTTTGAAGTAGGCTCGTCTTTGTAACGAATCTGATCTAAACGAACCAGTGAAAGGACGCTAAAAGAATTGCTTTAATTGGTTAAAATGGAGGCTGTACTATGTAACGAAAGTGCTATTTCAGCAAGTAAATTAAATTGCTTTTTCCATTATTTGCCATTGGCATGAACTTTAATGTGAAAAAAACACCATTTGGGGAATTTTCTCGCTATATGTCAGCAAACCTAATGAGATCAATCGTCCCATGTTGACCAATAAAACTGATTTGAAATCCAGTAGTGTGCCACTCTTTGTTCCTCTTTCAATCAATTTTTGGAAGCACTTCAATATGTTGGACGACCGAAAAATTGAATTTTACTGTTAAACCTTAACTTTTAGCAATAAAGTAATAAAAAACAGGTCTCTGGTATGATCTTTGTGCCGAACGGTTAGCTTACCTCGTTTTTTTCGCCTTGGATGGTGTGGCAGCCGTTGCGGTGTCTTTGCCTTTGGCGACCTTTCCGCCACCTTCTTCGGTTTTCACTTGAATAGGCTTTAGATTATGATCTTTGATGTACTGTAAGACATCGCCCTTGACAATTCCCTTGGGCCCGGAGGCTTTCACTTGACTGGACTTGATACCATATTGCGCCATCAAGAAGTGCGTTGCCGGTCCCACATTGGTCACGTGCTCAAAGTCATGTGACGATCCCAGGGTTCCCGAAGTGCTCGATGAAGGCGTTGAGGCCGATTGGGGCTGTGATGGTTCACTTTCCGTTCCAGCGGACGCAGATGTTTCTTGGGCCGGGATTTGCACGTCCTGCCAATCTTCGCCCTCTTCCACGGTCAACGCAATGAGTTTTCCCACCTCGACCCCACTCTCACCCTCTTGGATGAGAATCTTGGCCAGGATAGCTTCGTCATCGCATTCCATGGCCACAACGGCTTTGTCAGTTTGAATCTCGCAGAGGACATCACCAGGGTTGATTTTTTCACCCTCCTGAATTCGAGAATCAAATTAATATTGTTGAGCATGTCATCAAGAATGATAGCACAACATTTGTTGGTGATAAAAAAGGGCATATTTTTATTTAGCACCACAGGAAACATTCATTACAGCCTATAGAAAATGACTCTCAATTGATGTAACTCGACTGGCTCTTGACCAATGATTTCTTACCTTTCAACCATCTTTCGTAATTTCAATGAACTGACCGGTCCTTTGGAAAGCCGTACGTATTGCTATGTTTGGATCAATAAATCATGTGATGCCTTACCTGAATACACCATTTGACGATAGTGCCTTCTGTCATAGTGGGGGATAGCGAGGGCATTTTCACTTCAGTGCCAGGGGTGGAGCCCCCGGTTGGTTGAGCTGTAGATCCAGATGATGATGAAGAAGAGGTTGAGGCTCCAGTATCCTCAGATGAAGTGGAGGCTGAGGTGGGCGCGGATTTGGCCACTTCTCGCCAATCTTCGCCTTCGTCAGCCATCATGGCAATCAGATTTCCAACCTATTTGAATGAAGAGTCAAGAAAACAGGACATGAAATACAGTTACATGACTGCCTTGTGATACGATCAACTATTGATGCTTAAAATGCAAAAAAAAACATGACGCTTAATTTTGGTTTCACATCGTATCTTTGAAATTATAACATGGAATCAATTTGATTTTACCTTCAAATCGAAAGTTGGATCATGAGACCCGAACCCAATGGCTCAAGAGCCATGGAAATACGGGGATACGGCTCTTTCATCTACCGTTTTAAATCTATATGTTTTAGAACGAGGCCTCAAATAAATGATCATCATCATGATTCAATTTCAATGTGATTTGGGCTTGGCTTTGATTTAATCCAGTTTTGGAGTCTCATGGTTGCCTTGCATGATAAATCACCCAATGATGTCAAATTTTGGGGCAACAGCCTTCTCGTAAGCTTTTCTTTCTTTCTTTCTTTTTTTTACGAAGTAGCTTTCATAGGTAAAAGTAGTATGGATATAGGGACCAAGGCCGAATATGGTTGATACCGAGAGTGTGTTTGACTATTTAGTTGTAGGATTGTGAAATGATTCTTTAATTATTGCAAGTGGCCGCATCCAGTTCATTACGAGTTATGTAACACGTTATTTTTCAGGTTTTTTTTACAGATATTACTAACCGCTGCAGGGACCGTAATTTTCTCGGTACTAATATATTGAAAAATTATACTTGGTCCATCTGTCAGCAGTTTCATTCTATACGACACTTAGTCTGCCAACGAATTTAGGTTGGCAGACCGAGCTAGCTAGTCCTTGAATGTAGGGTGGATCTGGAAGCTTATCAAATAAAAACCTTTTCAATCGACCTTGGACAATACTTTGATGGCAATGGGCAAAAGATGATGAAACAATGGCTATGATTTCTGAAAATTTTGAAAATACATCAAGCTCCAAATAACAGAGATCATCAAAATACACAATAACATCTGTATAATAGCAATAGTAATAATAATAATTGTGTGCTAATGACGTTCAAAAAATGTTGATTTGAGATTCTAATTATATGACTGTTTTTTTTAAGATTTTTCAAATAATAATAATATGGACTATGAAAAATTTCACCTCTTATCTTCTCTAATTAGACTAATCATTAAAATCATCCATTCTTATCTTTGGTCATTCTAATGTTTCGTCATTCGGAATCCTTTGGTAAGATGGCCCCAAAAGCTTCAAGGTTTCATCGATTGCTAGGAGAAAAACGAAAAACGAAAACAAAGGTCGCTTTGAGAGGCGAAAAAGGAGTGAGTAAATCTAGTGGGCGGTTTTTGGTTCTTTCGGGGTTACGCCATTTAAATTGCAGTGGGATTTGCTCTTCATATCAAATTGCTGTTTCGAGAATTCAGTTAATGAAAATCATTTGATCTAACCAACTTGCTTCCGGACTCGTCAAAAACTGGTTTAGACTATGTTGTCAGCTTTTACGTTTTCACCTTCAAACAATCACTCATGATGGCTATTTTCAATTTCAAATACAATTTTCCAGAGGTCTGTCTTTGTTTCTCAATGAATTATCTAGGATTCAACATCAAAGTCTGTCATGGCGTAACCTTCAGTTGTGATCAATGCTTTCTCAATCCTTCTCCCTCTGAAGCGGGCCTCAGATGCCCGCTCGCACGGCTCAACTCACGGGCAAGCTGCCGCTATCGGCCTGGGCCACAATCAAGGCCAAAGTGCCGTCCTCGTCGGCCTCCAAGGCCACCACGGCCTTGTCAGTCTGGATTTCGCAAAGCACATCCCCGGCCACCACGCTCTCACCCTCGGCCTTGTTCCATTTGACGATGGTGCCTTCACTCATGGTGGGCGAGAGCGAAGGCATCTTGACCGCCGTCGACGGGCAGACGGCCGAACTGCGCAAGGCCCGCACCGTCCGGCCGCATTGAGTCAGCCGTGCCGGACTACACCACCACGGGCGACTGGCCCCGAGCGCACGCAGCATGGCCGCAAGTTCAACCGATGGATGGATGGGGTTCCTCCCGTTCCTCCGGTTCCTCCTTCAGGTCCTCACCAAGTTCAGCAATGGCAACCCCAGTGGCAACACAGTCCACCCCAAGAAAACAGCTAGCTAGCCAGCACTCTCTCTGGACTTCAACTCTAAAATGTTTGTTTTCGTCATTCGTTTTTGCCCACGCAAGAAACAAAGGGAAGCACGGAACCTTTAGATTGACTGAGTCTGGGACAACTTCAGAGTTGTGCCCACAGATCATTTAACGACTAGATGTCGCATTGCATATTGGCCCGACCTCAGCGCAGAGGAAAGTGGATTTTAAGTCAACAACTCTGTACACCAAAAAAGAGGAGGGTGACTGCCTGATCAGTAGTAACGACCTACAATCGCTGGGCCTTCAACGAACGCTATCAGTGACAAGCTCACTCTGAATCTGGCCACGCTGGCGGATGAAAAAGCATGAGTCACTGTACACCAAAATTTATGTACCAGCTGATGAAGGCAAGTGTTCGCATTTTTCCTCGCGCTATGCGAGGTCTAGTCATTATATGGTCTGTGGTTGTGCCCCTACATCTTCAGAATTTGTATTTTGAAATTAAGCGAGGATAGTAGTGCAGTGTCAGAAGTAGACCAAAGTTCAAATGGCTTGAACTTGGTAACCCAATTCTAAAATTCAGGTGGGTCGAGGTGGGCGTTTGTCTTCATTCTGACATAGTAGGTGTATTTCTCAATGGTTATGCTTGCTCATCAAATATCATTCTTATCTTGCTCGAAACCCCCATAATGTGTTGCTTTTAGTTGACAAAAATAGCGGCACCCACTTATATCGTCACCTATCAGGTGCATAACGACGTTAAATACACAAATAAATACGAGTGTTCTATTGATATATAACTCAAAAGAAGCTTCAATTGTTGACACTTTATTTCAATTGCCAAGGAAACTTTCATGGAAGGTTTTGGCGGCACATTTAAACTCAGGACCCTCAGAACCAAGTTGAATTCAGCAGCTTGAGTGTCCGGCAAATCAACAAGCAGCGTGATCATATTTTTTCTGTGTTCTTTTTTTGTTTTCGATATCAAATTGACAAGAAAAGATAATCCTTTTCCAAAATTTCAGGCAACAAGCTGGTTTAGGTGTGGTGTGTAATCACTGCATGTTCTCAAACTTAACAAGTTGCTTAAAATACTTTAGTATGCCATAACAACAAGAAGCATCTTCAAATTGCTATGCTGAGGCATGTCGTTTATATAGATCAGAAATAAGAGAGGTCCAAGGATGCTGCCTTGGAGAACCCCACATTTGACTTTCAGTTTCAAGGACCTAACATTATTCACCTCGACATAGTGGTACCTCTCAGAACGGTAGTTTTTGAACCAAACTATGGACCTACCGCGGAATCCGTAATACTCCAGTTATTTTTTTTATCAACATGTCATGATTAACGCAATCAAAAGCTTTTTTGAGGTCCAGAAATATAGTGAGTGCCATTTTGTCGCAGAGATTAGCAGAAATATTTTGTAGAAATTTTTGAACTGCATGCATGGTGTTATATTGTTTTCTAAAATCAAACTGTTCAGGGTAAAGGAGAACTTCTACTTCTATAAAGTTATGCATTTGTTTATGAACAATTTTCTCTAAAACTTTGCAGAAACTTGGCAAAAGACTTATAGGACGATAGTTACCACGTAGTGATTTGTCACCTGATTTAAAAAGTGGAATGACTTTTGCAGTTTTCCATTCTGTTGGTATGTATCCGGACACAAAAGAGATGTTCACTAACCTAGCCAACGGCACTATTAAAACTGAAGCTATATGTTTTAGAATTCGGTTTGACAGACTGTCCATTCCTGAACTGTTTTTCGACTTGAGCTCATTTATCACCGCCTTTATTTCTTTACATTTTACCCATTTGAAATAAAAAATTCTCGACTTTTTGGGTCCTAATCCACCCATGAGCTCTGCGTTATGAGAGGGAAAATTTCCGTTTAACCTATGTTTGCAAAATAGTTGTTAAATATTGTCCCAACTTCTTTTGGTTCAGATGTGATATGGTTTTCTTTGTTTGATTTGAGACTAAAAGAAACTGTCTGTGATTTTGTCGTATTACCCATTAGTTCATTTACACCCTTCCAGAGGGTCTTCAAATTTTTTTGATTCACTTTAAAAAAGTTCTTCCAATGTATCTCTTTGGCTAACCGCACTAGCTTGTAATATAATTTAGCGTAACTATCATAGGTGTTTTTTGACCCTATATTAGGATGTTTCCTGAATTTATTTAACACTTTATCTTTCTGTTTGCGTGACGTCATCAGCCCCCATGTCATCCAAGCATTTTGTTTTGTGTTCCCTTTATTACATCGTCTTTTTACTATTGGACGAGCTATATCAAATATCTGAGAAAATGTTGTCTCAAATTTTTTAAATGCCTGCTTGGGGTTTTCCCATATCTAACACCCAGTCTTTGACTTGCAATAAATCCTTTTTTTATATATTCTTTTCGGGTTTGATATACCGATACAGGAGAATGAGTTCCCTGTAAGTCACAATTTATAAAAGATTTGGTCACATAATGCGTTCGAATTTGCCGCTCTAGGGCACCCTTGAACGAAAGGCTGGTCTGGGATGGTTGATAAAAAACGATCTAAATGTCGCTTAAAACTTAACAATGGATCATCTAGTAAATAGAATCGTCGAAGTGAGCATGGTAACAGATTATAAAGGGTTGGTGCTCGTTTAGTACAAAACAGGATTTTAAGGTCTTCACCAACTTTTTATCTGATGGGTTGAAATTGAATTTGATTTCACACGTGATGCCTCTTCTGTCACTAACGTTATACATCATTCCGGGTTAGGACAAAGTGCATGGAGACATTTAAAAACATAAAGGATTAGGTAGCGTTCGTACCTACGCTGAATACTATATAATTCAAGGGATTGAAGTCTTTCCCAATAGCTTAAGTGGGACATGCCTGCAATATATTTTGTAAAACTTCTTTGTACTTTTTCTATCTTATTCAGCCCCCCTACATTCATTTTAGTCTTTTTTGTTAGGTTCTCTTTTGGTTGTCCCTAATTTCTATTTCCTTGGACAGGGTCTTACTTATTACTGATTTCATGCTTATTGAAGTAAAAGTTGCAAAGTGATCACTAACGTCACATTCAAGTATTCCAGAGGACAATACCTCGGAGCAGTTAGTAAAAATATTGTCTATTAAAGTGCGGGAGTGTGCGGTAATCCTTGTAGCATCATTGATCAGGGGTGATAAACTAAACTGTCCTAAAAGGCCAATGAGGTCTGTAAGAGTCTTAGATGTTTTCAGCAAATAGATATTCAGATCTCCACAAAGAAAGACTGATTTTCCTCCAGTGTTTGCTAGAAGATCATTTTGTGGAAAGCTCGATTAAAGTCAGCATGTGGTGGGATGTACAAAGAGAGGAAGACTCTTTTTCCTAATTCAATTCCTATTACCTCACAATCTTCATCCATTAATTCAAGGTTTTTAGGTTGGCTATATTTGTGGTTTGATTTAATCGAAAATCCCACTCCACCTCCCCGTCTGTTCGTTCAATTCCTATCAAGTCGTATCCACTGAATTTCAGTTCAATTCTAGAGAATTGCCACATTTCCTGCATCGCCAAAATCTCTGGTGCTTGTTCAAGAACAAGGTCTCTGATCTTTTCTTCATTGGCAATAATAGACCTCACATTTAGAGACACTAGCCATGTCAAGTTCATGCTCTTCAAAGTTTTTACGTATCCTAGATCGTTGAAATTTGATGGCTGATTACCCCCGCTCATATCATCATCGTCTAAACCCAACTCTGGACCAAGTATACAAATTGGAGGTCTCGCAATTTTTAGGTGCTTAGTAATTGATACCACTTTTTGCAGTGTGTTGCTCTGAGAGGAAGAATTTGAGAAAAAGAAAGGATAGATCTTGAACAGTATTGACCGGGTGTTTAAAACGGTTTCAACGTGACCACAAGAATAAAGATATTTCAAATTGAACAGTCAGCAAAACTTGTGGATGCTTGGGAGCAAGATTTGAGATTAATGGATACTTGTCGAAAGACATGCTTAAGGAAACTAAAAATTCAACGGACAAAAGAAGGACAATGACCAGCACAAGGGAACAAAACTTTATACTTTCTTTGAATAAGTCGATTCGACCTTCTCTCTGACCAGGAGCAATGGTCCACGAAAACCCAATACCAGCTTTGTTCTGGTACCAGGAGCCTCCTTCCTCAAATTGAAACTCAAATCTGTGTCGAGGCGAAGATGGTCCTTGGCAAAGCACGCTGGTATGTAATCACCAACATGTAGCCCCTTTTTGGCCAACCCTCCACGAGCCAGGCACCTGAAGAACTCTTTTTTTTATCCATCTCGTTGTAGAACTCCACCGACGAAACGGCCCTGACTGGACCTTTGACTTTCGTCTTTTCACCAGGACTCTTTGCCAAAAAAGGCTTGGAGTACTTGATTGGACGTTCATAACCAACATCTTTCATCACTTCGGATAACTCTTTTTTATGGCCTTTGATCACAATTTTGTTTCTTGCTTTTCTTATCTCGTGTTGTTTTTTCCAATAAGTCAATCCTCTCGGACGTCTCTTTCATTTGCTTCAACATCACCAAAGATGTCTTCAACAGTCGAACAATAACAGACATTGCCTTTTTGTCTTTTCCCCACCGATGTCCTTGGCAAGTGATTCCAGTTCTTGTAGGCACTGGATTGCTTCATCCTTGGTTTCTGTTGGGGTTTCTTCCATCTCCACCAATATAACTTTTGATTCCTTTCGAGGTGCAAGGATTTCGCCCAACATACTCGTAAACTTAGTAGGCGATTTCTTGCTACTCCGAATTGCTTTTTTCATTTTGATGAGTCTTGGCTCAGGATGTCTCAGTTTTAAATGGAGAGTTTGATTTCGCACGTCTGCACTCTTTGAGATCTGATTACTGATTCCATGCGTCCATTGATAGCTTCTCAGGACGTAAGGTATCATTGATACGAGGGGAACGATGCAGGGTGGCAGGGCCATCAAATGGGGACGTGTGGGATAGAGAAGTATGAGCAAAAGCTTGGAAGACATTTTGAGGCAATTCATCCAAGGTGGCCGAGGCGGCACTCAGCTCTTCTTCCAACAACTCATAGTCTTGTGGAGTCGAAGAATCGCACAGATCAAGGACACTAAAGACTAAAGTTTGGATGCTTTTGCAAAAAACCAAATTTATTGGAGTCTAAAGTTCACATTGAAATCTGGTGTACTGTACTTTAATATTACTCTGTACCCCTTAAATAATGCCTGCCTTTCATGCAAACTTCCTAAAAAGTAGAAATCTAAACTCTACCAAACTATTGCTTATTCCTTTTCCACCAATGCCTGATGGTCTTGTCAAATGTGTGGATTAAGACAAAATTATCAATTGTCCATCCCCAATATTCTGATATGTTAACATTTATGTACATGTTCCTTTAATGCTTATTCCTTACATTTATTTTATATTCATTGTAAGTTACTCATCAATTAGTCAAATGGTTCTTGTTTATCTTCTACCTATGCATGTTTTTGAGCCAGTTTTGCGCAATATTTTACTGATTTGAAAGCCAATTTGGCTGTTTTTTTTTATAAATTTGATGCTCATGGGTATTTCATGTATTCTTTTGATTTTCAAAATTAATCAGAAATATTTACTATATGAAGGGAGTTATACATCAAAGAGATCATTATTTGATTAAAAGCACTAAAAGTACTATGCTGCATGGATAATCTTGTTTTCTTGATACTAGAGTTACTGTCTTAATTCAACGCAATGGCCTAACTTGGCGGTCAGGGGAAAGCCGTGTCGTTTCCTCTTTTTAGAGTCCTTGAATAGTCACACATGGCGTCAGTTAACGAACACAAATTCCGCCTTA
The DNA here is from genome assembly GCF_007210705.1 of Tigriopus californicus. NCBI lineage: Eukaryota > Metazoa > Arthropoda > Copepoda > Harpacticoida > Harpacticidae > Tigriopus > Tigriopus californicus. The sequence goes on along the minus strand of NC_081445.1, from coordinate 8,425,888 downwards.
GCGAACGCTCAGTTAATTATAATCTAATGAAAGCTGAAATAATTAGATTTAAAGAGACAGGTGAAAGCCGTGAGGGGAACATAAAAGCCTATTTTTTAAAGTTAGAATAGAACGCTTTGAGATTTGATTGTAAAAGCACGTCTTGCCCCAAGGTAAGATATTATACCGAAACAGTGTATTGTTCTGATGGCTCTCAACCTTCCAACGCTGATGCGGAATCTCTGTGCATTGTCATTCGGTTGCCATTATGGATGATATTTCTCTTCTTTTCAGGAGTGTAATTGAAAACAATGCCTGTCCCAATCTCGTTGTTTACCTTAGTTGGGACCTTCGCACTTCTATCTTTCGTGTTGTTAAGCATGACGTCAACTATTTCCGAAATAAAAAATGCTCTCAAAGAACCGTCTTCTTCAGAAAGCAAAGCTACCCTTCAAGAACTTCAAAGATATCATGGGCAGGACTTATTACAATCTAATTTGAAATCTTTAAATCCCTTGCCAAAGCTAAATTATGATAAGATGTGTCAAGAAGACCAGGCTCGGATCCAAGACGTTTTTGAATTTGATGCTGCAGCAAACTCATTGCATCAAATATCGACCATTTTGGGCAAAACTGTCAATAATCCAATTCAATTGGGTTGCCAGGTGATGAAGCGAGTAGGTAAGTCTATCCATATCGTTGGATGTCATTCATCATTATTGCAGGTTGCGCGCCTTTCCTTCTATGTTTTTCCAGTTGAAAGTTTTTTTTTTTTTTTTGCGATCTTTGGTCATGTCAGATTGTAAAATGTATAAAACTGTATGTATAAATATCATATACAAAAATCGATTAATAAAAGAATAAAATGGTCAAGACTGATAAAATAGTTGACTAGAGTGTGGTATCACAGTGAGTTTGACTAGTATTGGTTCAGTGCACATGAAAAAAGTGAAGAGGGAAATTGCAGATAGTACATAAACAGGTGGGGAGAGGTAAATATGAAAATCTTGGTTATTGCAGTAGAGTGGTTGGTCAGATTGAACAGATCTTTTGTCAGCTCCCGTCGTTGATGGCATTGGGTCGGGAGCCGGACAAAGGTACGTGAGCGCCCAATACTCCGAAGGGATGTCGGGCCAAGGACAATAAGGTGTTATTAAGTCCTTGACCGGAAGGACAACTTGTGTCCGGACATCACCTCCGGAAAGGTCAGGTTCCCAACACTGTTGGACACTAACCTTGCCAGCCCGATGGTGAGGGGCTCGGTTTCGCATAGAAAATGCGTCCATGCATTATTGGCATATTGGGGCACGCACAAGTATCGTTTGAGGAACTTGGTGAAGGTGGCATCGGCGGATTTGAGGGCGGATTGGGCGGAGTTGGGAAGCCAAAGGTGAAGGCCATAAAGGAAAATTGGAGAGATGTAGGTCCGGAAGAGTTGAAGAACTATTGGAAGGGGAGATTCTTGATAGGAAGTCTATTGTACATGTATCCGATCCTGGCCTTAGCTTTTACTATTGATGATTTAAGATGGTTGGTAAAGGAGAGTTGAGTGGAGAATGTGAAACCGACATAATTAAAATTATTGACGATTTCAATCGCACTATGGTGGATATGGAAGGAGGTGGGAGGCAGACGACCTTTATGGAAAACCATGGCCTTCGTCTGATATTATTTGACTTGAAGGCCGTTCTCTTGGCAATAACCGTGGAGTGCATTGATGGCATTTTGCAATTCCACGGCTGAATCAGCCAAGAGAACCAGGTCGTCTGCATATTGAAGATATTGTACCATACAATGGTTGATGGTGGGGCCTTGGTGGGTGGGCTTCGGGCAGGTCGGATAATCATAAGATTGAAAAGAATTGGCGATAGAGGATCCCCTGCGGAAGGCCAACGGAAGTGAAGTAGCAGGGGGATAGGTCCTCACCAGAACGTGTCATCTCTTTTTCCGTATACTACGTTAATCCTCATCCGGTTGATAAAAGTTGCCAAGCAGAGAAGTGAATAAACGTCTGTCGAATCGAATCCACTAAATCTAACAGGTTATGGGCCTCAGACCCGCTTGACTGCGCGGTTGAACCTGACACGAGAGACACCATGGCTGGTATAGACTCTAGAAATGTGATTACTCCCCTGAAAGGTGCTAACTATGCCACCTGGAAAATCCAATGCCGCATGGCATTGATGAAGGATGGGGTGTGGTCGATTGTGGATGGAAGTGAGGTTGAACCCACTGTAGGAGATGCCGATGTGGCCAAGTATGCATCGAGGAGAGATCGGGCACTGGCGATCATTGTGCTGGCCGTGGACACCCGTCTGTTGTACCTCTTGGGAAACCCCCAGAACCCGATAGAGGTTTGGAGATTGTTGGAAGAGCAATTTCAGAAGAAAACTTGGGCCACACATTGGAGCTGCGACGATGGCTTTTCGCTTATCAATTAAGGAGCAATGGGGCGTGCAAGATCATATCTAGGCAATGACTGAGATTTTCGAAGAATTGTCGGTCATTGGGAGTCCCGTGGACGACGAAGACAAGGTTGTGCACCTCCTGGCTAGCCTCCCTCCGAGTTTGCTATGCTGGTGACTGCGTTGGAGGCTCACTCAGAGGTTCCGCAGTGGAGTCGTTATGGAACGAATTCTTAACGAAGAGCGAAAAGCAAGAGTGACCAAACAGACCTCGAGAAAGGCCTATCAGTGGCTAAGTCGTTTGGATCTGGATCAGAAAAAGTAGTATCAAGTGCTACCACTGTGGTATGAGCGGTCATTTCAAGAAGCAATGTCGCAAGCTGGAAAAGAACGATCGTTTCAACCACCAGGCAGCCGGTGGTAAAGGTGGGCGAGACATTACCCCACAAAATTTCGGATTAATTCAAGTTGCATCAGTAATGCGAGGGAAAAATGAAGGTTGGATAATTGATTCTGGCGCTACGAGCCACATGTGTAAGGATGTAAATGGGTTTGTGGACCTCGTAAAGTTGAAGAAACCGGTTTGTGTCACTCTTGGAGACGGTGGAAGCTTAGAAGCGACGAGTGTGGGAAATGTTCCCATCATCTCGGAAGTCCGTGGTGAAACTCGAATTGTACCTTGTATGATGTACTGTACGTTCCTGGTTCAGCCTACAATTTACTGATGTGTCCAAGTCTGCAGATCGAGGAGTCCGAACAATTTTTGATACTGACTCGTGTCAAATGGAAAGTGCGGATGGATATGTGCTGGCAATTGCTATCAAAGTCGATAGCTTGTATCATTTGATGATTCAGTCCAAATGTGCGGATGTTCTTCTCTGCCAGAGTTACTGATGACACAAGGGTAAGCGCGTGGCACAGAAGACTTGGACATCTGGGAACGAGCGGAAGGCGTGAGTTAACAAAAGGGACCTTGTTAATGGGCTAGAAACACTTGAGATTTGAAATGAAAATGATGCTTGTGAACCCTGTATATAAAGGAAGATGTCAAGAAAACCGTTTCCCAACAAGCTACAAGACGTGCAACGCATTGCTTGGACCTGGTCCACAGCGAGTGTGTGGAAAGATGGGAGTTCCATCCCTTGGAGGGAGAGAGTACTTTCTTGACCTTAGTCGACGACTACTCGCGGTTTGTTTGGGTTTACATTCTAAAGGAAAAGCGAAGTATTCAAAGTAATTCACAAAATGGAAGTGTCTGGTTGAAAAGGAATCCGGAAGAAGTATCAAGACTATTAGAAACCGACAACGGAGGCGAGTACACGTCAAATGAGTTCGAAAAGTTTCTGAGTAAAAATGTTATCCAACACGAAGTGAGTGTCCCGAGAAACCCTGAACAAAATGGAGTAGCCGAACGTGTCAACAGAACGTTGGTGGAAACTGTGCGAGCTCTCATGGTCGAGGACAATTCCCGAATGGTTTTTTTGGGCAGAGTTAGTGTCAACCGCAACCTATCTCAAAAACCGTTGGCCAACAAAAGCATTGTTGGAAATGACTCCGTTTGAAGCATGGTCAAGGAGAAAACCCTGTGTGTCTCATCTGAAGAGGATCGGATGTGTTGCCTTTGCTCACATCCCAGACGAATTAAGACGTAAACTTGATGTCAAGGCTCAAAGAACTATATTGCTCGGTTACGGAGACAACGTGAAAGGCTACCGTCTATATGACGTTGAGAAAGAGAGAATCATTCACAATCGAAGTGTGATCTTCCACGAAGATCTGATTGGATTTGAACGCTTTTCTGAATGGGAGAATGAGACTCAAGGAGTTCTTGAACTGAATGATAATCTTTATCCGTTGGAGGAAGAACAGTCAGGCCAAACAGAGAAAGCACAGTCCCCCCCGCTTCTGAGGACTGAACGTCGTCGTCGACCACCTGAACGCCTCGGAGAATGGGTCAACATGGCTACAAATTGTGGTGAACCATGTTCTGTTCACGAAGCTATGATGCAAGAAGATTCGGAACAATGGAGGAAAGCCATGATGGAGGAGATGAACTCATTGGAGCAAAATCAGGTTTGGAAGCTGGTGGATCGTCCGAAGGGAAAGAATGTTGTGAAGACAAAATGGGTCTTTAAGATCAAAAGGGATGAAGGAGGTAACCCTGACCGTTACAAGGCGAGGCTTGTGGCGAAAGGTTTCACTCAAAAACAAGGCCTTGACTATGACGAAACTTTTTCTCCTGTAATAAGATTTGAGACCATGTGAATTGGGTGAAGATATTTATATTGAACGCCCGGAAATGTTTCACAAAATCCATGACGATGACCGAGTGTGCAAACTCACCAAAGCCTTATATGGCTTAAAACAGTCGCCAAGATGCTGGAATAATCTGTTGGATGGATGGTTAAAGAAATTGGAATTCGTGCAAATGAATGAAGATCCATGTCTTTATGTGTTAAGAAAAGGGAAACCCCTGTACCTGGCCGTGTACGTTGATGATATTGTGTTGATCTCGAGTGATGGTGAGTGCATTGCTTATATCAAGCAATTGTTAGCTGAACGCTTTCACGCCAAAGACCTAGGAAGGATGAAATATTTCCTTGGAATCAATGTACATCAGAATTCTGCGTTGGGAGTGATATGGGTTGGACAGCCAGTCTATGGAAAAGAACTCCTTGAAAAGTTTGGCATGATCGAGTGCAACGAGCTTGACTCGCCTTGTGATCCTGGAATTCGTTTAGTGAGAGCATCATCAGAAGAAGAGGCTGAAGATCCCGTTGGATATCGATCTTTAATTGGAGGTTTACTCTACCTTTCGTTGCGAACAAGACCGGATATGGCGTTTGCCGTCGCCAATGTTGCCAAATTCTCGGCCCATCCCAACAAAAGTCACTGGATTGCCGCCAAATGAGTTTTAAGATACTTGAAAGGCACGTTGAATTATGGAATTCGATATTCCAAGATGGGTGATGCCACTCTTGTCGGATATTCCGACTCAGACTGGGCGGGTGACGTCGAGGCCGTGTGGCTACGAAACCTTCTGACAAGTATGGGACTGACGCTGCGGAAACCGACTGTGATTTTTGAAGACAACTTGCCCTCGATTGGACTTCCGAAAAATCCACAGTATCACGGCCGTGCTAAGCACATAGACATCCGTTATCACTACACGAGAGAACAAGTTCAGGAAAGAAATGTAGAACTGAAGTATTGCAGAACGCAAAACATGGTTGCCGATATGTTGACAAAGGGGCTGCCTAAGACCAAATTGAAGAAGCTCCTCGACTTATGTGGAGTAGTTACTCCAAATGATGATTGAGGGGGAGTGTTGGATGTCATTCATCATTATTACAGGTTGCGCGCCTTTCCTTCTATGTTTTTCCGTGTCATCTCTTTTTCCGTATACTACGTTAATCCTCATCCGGTTAATAAAAGTTGCCAAGCAGAGAAGTGAATAAACGTCTGTCGAATCGAATCCACTAAATCTAACACATATTTTATGCCATATCATTCCTTCACACTCAAATTCATAGTTTTTGGACTCACAAGGACCATTTTTTGTGGACTTCCTTACCGCTACTAGCAGCATAGAACGTCATAGTCATTTTACGTAACTTTATTTTCATGCATTATTTGATCGACCGACAAGTTAGAGTTGTCACATCTGGCTGGCCCTTCCCTTCATTGCAAGGTTGACTTAAGATGCTTTGTAAAGGAAGTTCAGCTTATTCTCCTTCTCTCTGAATAAGCGATTTTCTCTCGGAATCCCTTATTCTTATTGGTAGAGGTTTTTCGAGGGCTGACGTTACCCATAGTTCTGCAAAAATAAAAAAACACCATAAACCTTACAGTTAAAAGGGTTCAAAGCGCTTGTATGTCAAACCCTCATTAGTGGAAAAATGATCCAAGTCTTTACCATTCTTTAGCATGAATGGATGGCTTGAAAAAGCGTGGAAAAAATATTGAGTATATTTAGAAACCCTGATAAGACATTCTAACGCAAGGTCCTAAAGTACTCTATGCTCTAGCGTGAGTTTTATTTTGATTTTTATACTCAACTCTGATAAACGTTATTCTCCACCGATTAGTTGGCGGTGCTCAAGATAGAGACTTTAAGGGCTATTAATATCGTGTTAGGTTAGGTTGGGTTAGGTTAGGTAAGGTTAGGTTAGGTTTTATAAGTTTAGGTTAAGCTTAAAAAAGTAGCACCGCCAACTAATCGGTGGAGAATAACGACTACCCTCAACTCTTTGAATCACGGAAATTCGAACAAATCAAAATAAATCCAACGCTGTAGTGTCTGTTCAGGGTTCCCACTTCCAGTTGGTTGATGGTAGAGACCTTGGTCAGAGACGCGCGAGGTTTGACTAGTGGCTCCACTTCAAAAAAGTAAGCAATTAGATGAACTAAAAAGTTTCCAAACAGATTTCGAATTGATGCGCTGTATAAGAAAAAGTACTGTCATTACAAGCACCATGGAAGATTTTTTTCAAGGACACTGCGAAATTTTACTCCAAGACAAGCTGATTCATGGATATGGTAATTTAGATTATTAAAAATAGCATTGTTACTTTCTAAATACTTTATGAACCCATTTTTTATAAGATTAGATTGCAAACATATTTCATTAGATTATTCAAATTAACATTATGGCATGTGAATTTGCAGAGTCTCTGAAGAAACAAGTTCCATATACTTTACAATTTCATTTGTTGAATATGGTTGTACTTGCTTTTTTGAAGTGCTTTAGTCCAAATTGACACTGGCAGCATACGAGAAATCAGCGTGACAGCTATATTTTATTGAGAAATAGCGTACTAATGCAATTCTAATGGCAAAAGACACTTTAATGGTGTAGAATATGTTGGTTGAACCCAAGGAGAATCGAATGTGTCATAAACCATTCAAAACTTTGCCTTTTTATGCAATGCAAACATGTTAGGTCTTTTTGGAAGTGACGGACTCCCTGTTGAGAAAGTTTCCAAACAAAGCCCATGTTCGTTGGCAATTGGCAGCCAATCAGATCGCTCGAATTTGATGACGTATACTCAACCTCGCGGGTCTCTGCATCCAGGGTCTCTAGTTGATGGTTAGACTTCGAGATTGTTCCGGGTTTGATTGGCAGACGGACCAAAAGTGACCCTATTTGTGGCAGTGTTGATATTTGGATGTATTTGTTGAACAGTTATGTTTATTGTTTATCAATGCTGGCACTCGAAAACACAATGTGTTAGAAAGAGTATAGGCATAAAAAAACACGAAAAAGTTGGAAGAAAGAGAGAATTCAAGAAAAAAAACCAACCACCAAGTGTTCCGTGCACAACCGAGTACATCATCCTAATATGATATGGATAAATGATGTACAGGATGAACGATAGGTCATGGAACGGTGTTTATCAAAATGTGTAAGAAAATCTATGTTGAAGTCTTGTGAAAACTGTGAAGTCGTTGGATTGCTCAACGTGTGTTCGTTTGGGGGCCAGATGACAACCAAAATTTTGCGCCTTGTGATTGGTGATTTACGGCAAAAAGAACCTCGAAATCTGGTGATTTTGAAAAATCCGAAAACCCCAACTTTGGTTGGCTATGGTTGGCTAAAATAGGAAACATTTTTGAAAAAAGTACACACAGGTATGAAATAGATTGCAAACATATTACAAAACATCTGCTGATGTTTTCCATCAATCTGAAATAGCTGTCAAAGAAACCAGGGTGCTGCTTGAAGAACAGGCTCACCCAGTAGTGGAGAAGGCGACTGATTTGACCAATGTAGAAATTGAAGAGGTGTCTCCACTTATAGTAGAGAAAGGAAAGACAGTTGTGGAGAAAAAAGTCTGTCCAGTTTATCGAAAGCAGCCTTGTCCTGATGAAGGAAAAGGCTGTCAGGTTGACCACCCCAAATGATGTCAAAAACTTCGGCCTTGAGATGTACAATTAGAAGAAGGGATGTTCAAAGGTAGATTGTCCTTTTTTCCATCCGTACATGTGCCGTCAGTCCATGAGTTCATGTACAGTGTACCTCTGTCCACGCAGAAGGGAGACATGAAACAAAGGAACAGGCAAGCTCAGTCTCCTAGTTATATAGTTGACCCTATTCGTAAACCTAATCCCATCCCACCCCACTTCCTTGACCCATTTAGCATCTTCCCTCCCACTCCTTATGCTTCCCATCTTGGACTTCCCGTAGAAGCGAAGATGAATTATCTCGAGTGTTTCAACCCCATTAAGTTTAGAAGCAACAGCTCATTGTTCCAATTACGAGTGTGTTGGGATTGATGACGTTAGTCAAATTGAGCAATTTGATGATCTCATAGTTACAGATCATGATGCTTTAGCGGTCATCAGGGACTTGAGGCATTCAAGTTCTCCTGGTCCTGATGGTGTGACATCTCAGTGTCTGTTGAGATGCTCACTGGTTATTGCTTCTGTTTTCTTGTAATTGATGCGTTGCATCTTGGATCAGGGCAAGTTTCCCTCTGCACTAAAGTTAGCTCAAGCTCATGTTCTTCCAATTTTTTTAAAGGGGGAGATAAGTTGCTCCACATTTGGCCAATTCCCCTCACTTCGAATATTGCGAAAGTGTTTGAGAAGATCATGAAGTTCAAACTTGTTGAATTTCTTGAAGCCAGCACGGGTTTCGAGCGCATTTTAGCATGGTTACCCAACTGATTGAGCAGGTTATTGAGGGACTTGAAAGGCATAAGTCAGTTGATGTTATCTCTCTTGATTTTGCCATGGCCGTTGATAAAGTAGGTCATGGCCTTTTGTTAAGTGGACTTCATGACATTAGGCTCCAAGGCAAAGTTCTCAATTGGATAAGAAGCTTCATTCAGAATAGGAAGCAAATCGTTGAGTTCGAGGGATCCCCTAGTGACATACATGATGTCAAGTCAGGTGTTCCCCAGGCCTCCATCTTAGGGCCCCTCCTTTTTCTAATATTCGTTGCCCCGCTTCAAAGGCTTAGTATTACTGCCAGTCTCACTTCTTATGCTGACGATACAAAGTTACTTTCTGGTAGGAATGGTCAAGATTCCATTAGCCTTGCAAAGGAGCTTAGAAAGAATCTACTCTTAGGTTTCTGAGAGTAATGTGGCCCTGAACGGAATGAAATTCCGCTCAATGACGTTTGGGTCAACTCTGACCTTTAAATACTCCTCTTGCAGATAATGGAGGTAAAGACATTGAGCAGGTCTCATCTATGAAAGTTTTAGGTGTAGTCCTGTAAAACAATGGAAAGTTCGATAAGCATATTCAGTTGAAGGTGGTTAAAGCTTTTCAAATGTGTGGTTGGATATATCACATGTTTAAGTCCAGAGACAGCATCATGATGTTAACTCTGTACAAGTCGATTGTTCAACCACATCTTGAATATGCTTCACCCATTTTGGCTCCAATGAGTTCACTAGGTTTGCAAAAGGTTGAACAAGCCCACAGATGTTTCACTAGGATTGAGTGAGCTCTCATATTGGGAGAGATTAAAAAAGTTGGGACTGTACAGTGTTCAGAGAAGGTACGAAAGGTATATGATACTGTACGTTTTCAAAGGCATTCATGAGCTTTGTCCCAACCCAGGATTTAGGGTCAATTCTAGTGACCGTAGAGGCTTAATTTGAGAGCACCTTCAAGCCCTCGAGAATCCAGGCTAGTTCAAACAATGAAGTCCACATCTATTCTTTCTAGGGCTCCTTCATTGTTTAATTTGCTTCCCTCTAATATTCGTAGGGAATACGTAGGCCTTGTTGATCCGGTTGCATCTTTCAAGTCAGACTTGGACAAGTTTATAGATAGCATTCCAGATCAACCCTACATTCAAGGACTCGGCTCGGTCTGCCAACTCAAATTCGCTGTTAGACCAAATATCATATAAAGATTGAAAGGTAATAAATAGACGAATTATAACCCCTCATTTTAATGTTAGTGGGGATTACATTCCCCGTAACTGTTAGAAAAGCCCGTGAAAAACCAAATCAACATTTTTTTAAAAAAAATAATAGTGTGGTACATTGGCCATTTTGCAACATTTCGCGGTATTCTTTAACTTACATACCCACTTTGATAACAAAATATGACAACATGATGAAAATAACGTTAGTGTTCAATTTCAGTGATTTGAATAACAATGTTTTAACAAAAATAACGCTTTTTGACTTACAGAAGAACTAGTACAAATTGCCCTGTTGTTGTCTGGCCTAGCGCACTGTACATCTCTATGTCTGGAGAACTCCTTGCTCAACCCCACCGAAAATCCATCGATTTTGAGGCCAGCGACCCCTATTATACTTCGCTTTGGCAATGACCCTCAAGTCAATTATGACAATCTCGGGTTCTTGTTCCCCATTCTCATTGATAATAATTCCTCCAATGTATTTCTATTTGGGGTGCTAGGGTGTGGTGTGGGCTGTGGACTTGTGCATTGAACTCCCTCTTGAATGTACCCGGGCTTCCCCCCTTACCCCCCTACCCCAAATATGTTGGCACTTGTTTTTCATCAACTTTTTTGTAGGTCGTGGATTTTGGACGGGCAGATGCAACAACGGGCACAAATACATTTGTCTTGATGATATTGACCCATCTAATTGTTTGGTTTATTCCTTTGGGTTGTCGGATCAAGTCTCATTTGATGAATCAATGGCTTTCTTTGGTAAATCATCAAGGTCTCGCCTTTTTGCAAGTTTGGATAACATTTTTTTGATTTATTTTATGCTGCTCTGTATTTGGCTATGACGTCAGAAACACACAAACGATGCAAGAAAATACTAATCCCAAATTACTATTTGAAGTGGCCAAGATTGGTGTAGGAGGGATTCAACTTGGTGAATTGCTCATTAAAAATGGTCATCAGAACTCTCGCATCACTTACTTAAAGGTATGTTTTGCCATTGCCAAGAAACCTTGATTGCATGAAAAAAAGGAAAAGCAGAGTTGAATGTGGACTTCTTCGCACGATTCACCGTGTTATTTTAATATTTTCGTACGTTTCCATTGAATGACCAGGTTTTGCAGACTTCCTTACCACTATTGCTGGGAATTCCATTCCCAGCACTTCAAGATGAAAAACTTATTCATTTTATTGAACTTTTATTTTCATTTATCATTTGATCGACCAACAAATTTGAGTTGGCAGACCGAGTTAGTCCTTGAATATAGGTCATTTGCGATCAAAAACCTCTTTCACTCATTTGGCTCTCTTTAGGTTGATATTGAATCTGCAGAATTGGAAGCATTGCCGGTTTGGATTAAAAGGTAGATTGACAATTTGAGAAACGATCTCCTGTAAATACTTAACTATCATTCTTTCAGTGGTGCTCTGAACAATGCCATGCAATTGGGTCTTGAACTACATGGTGTTGATAGATATCCCTCGGAATTTTGGAGCATCCTCCAAGACCTCTATCATCTCGGATTTAGGGTGATTTCCTATGATCCAAACTTTTGTTCCTCTTATGCCACAAGAGGCCTTTATCAGTCATTTGAAATTGTATTCATAAATGCGGATGATTATTAGATTAGGCAATAAAGCTATGACAATGACTCATAGCCACGTGGAAATTGAATAAATTGTTCGAATTGCCATCATTTTTATATACCGGTTGTGTCATGTGATCGTCTACATTTGTTTGTGGCCCTGATGTCCCCGGCCACCACGGTTGATAGCATGAATTAGCTCCTGTAAAGGAATCCCGACATACAGTATTGCGTCTACAAATTTTGTATTCTCATTGGGAAGATGTAGATCAAAGCAGAGATGCGGGAAGGATGGTTGCATCCGGAATCACTACCCAGTCATTCACAAGGTGAATGATTCAGGACCCAGAACACTTGAACCCGGAGGAAGTGCTTCCACCCACAGCTCCAATACCGGCGTCAGCATCATCCTGGGGATGATACCCGTGACCTGTGTTGGACCAAATGGCAAAATGGTGATAAATGCTTCGATTGACGAGGGTTCAGATACCACATTCATCTCAAATGATGCCCTAAAGCGGATTGGGCTGACAAGGGGAAGGAGAGAAGCTTAGTGGTTCATGGAGCATCTGGGGTGACAGAACTCATCTCAAAAACCGTCAAATGTCTGCCAGGGTCTTGGCGGAATCTCATGGGTAAAAATCCAGGGTAGCTGAAGTCATCTGGAGGATCTGAACCTCTCGACCAACAAGAATGAATCAGGTGCAAATGCTCATTGGGCTGGACAATGGGCACCTGATTGAACCTCTGGAGTTTCGACGGGGGTCAATGTGAGATCCGTACGCGTTTCGGACACCCCTGGGATGGGTTGGCCGTGGACAAGTTAGCAGGGAGGCCCAATCAAACCATGGATCGGTTCGTTTTGCCAAAACAATCAATCATGAACCAAGCTTCATTGGGCTGGACCGGCTTTTGGATCAATTCTTTGAGACAGAATCATATGGAGCCGAAAAGGGTGACGGCCAAGTATGTCTCTCTGTACAAGACAAGTGTGCACTTGAAGTGATCAAGAATGGAATGACAAAGCGGAAGGACGGTCTAGGTTATGAGGCCTCCTTGCCTTGGGCCCCCGAGGTGGATCGACCCAAAAATAATCGACCTTTTGCTGAAAAACGTTTGGAGAGCCTTGAAAGAAGATTCACTCGTGACGGACGTTTCCATCAGGCTTATGTCAAGGCTATCGAGACGACGCTCAGGAATGGCTATGCCAAGCTAATTGAAGATCCTGAGGAGTTGGCCCATCCTAACCAAGCCTTCCTGCCGCATCACGGTGTATGGAAGAAGGATGGAGAAAAAGTAAGGGTGGTGTTTGACTTAGCTGCGAGGTTCCATAGACGAAGCATCAATGATTGCCTCCTTACGGGACCCTCACTTCAATGTGACTTGCTTGATGTTCTTCTTCGATTCTGTGAACAAACAGTGGCTGTCACGGCTGATATTGAAACCATGTTTTCCAGAATTCATGTGGTAGAAGGGGATGCAAGGTATCACAAGTTCCTTTGGGGACAACCCATGGACCGAGTTCCAAAAATCTATCAAATGACAAAAGTTGTGTTTGGGGACGCTCCATCACCCCGCATAGCGATCTGCACACTCTGGAAAACTGCTGCAAAAATAAAAGAAATATCTGCATATTTTTGACGGACTTCCTTAACGCGACTGGGATTGGAATCCCAGCAGTTCAAAACGAGAAATTTATTCATTTTACTTGACTTTTATCCTTTTTTTTTGGTGCGGACTTCCTTACCGCTACCGGGATTAGAATCCCAGCAGTTCAAGACGAGAAGATTATTTATTATACTTGACTTTTATTTATATATATTATTTGATTGACCAACGAATTGGAGTTGGCTGATCTGGCTAATCCTTGAATATAAGGTTGATCCGGAATTTTAGTCAAAAACTTGTCCAAGTCTGACTTAAATCTTGCTACTGGATCAACCCCTACAAAAGCCCTACGAATATTTGAGGGCAGCAAATTGAACAATGAAGGAGAGTGAGAAAGAAGAGAGTTGGACTTCATTGTTTTAAGTAGCCTGGATTCTCGAGGGCTTGAAGGTGGTCTCAAAACGCACGTCAAGCCTCTGCGGTCACTAGAATTGACTCTAAATCCTGGTTTGGGACAAAGCTCTTGTAAGCTTTTGAAAACGTTCAATTTCAAATACTTTTCGTACCTTCTCTGAATACGAGAGCTCTCTCATATCCTCAATGTTCCTAGTAAAACATTTCATAAAAGACCTGCTCGAGCTTTTGCAAACCTGCTGAATTCATTGAAGCCCAAATGGGCGAGACATATTCCAGATGCGGCTGAACAATTGACTTGTATAGAGTTAGCATCGTGGTGCCATCTCTGGACCTGAACGTGCGATATATCCAAACACATGTTTGAAACGCTTTACCCACCTTCAAATGGATATGCTCATCGAACTTTCCATCATCATGGAGGACTGCACCTAAATCCTTCATCATTTAACAATGGAGTGTCTAATGGCGTCGACCCAATGGTCATTGAGCAGAATTTCATTCCTTTCAGTGTCATGTTACTCGCAGCAACCCAGGAATAGATTTGGTCTAGGACCTTTACCAGACGACCGGAATTCTGACCATTCCTACCCACTACCAATTTTGTATCATCAGCATATGAAGAAATACTGACACTACTACTACCAAGCTTCTGAAGCCGAGCAATGAAGATGATGAAAAGGAGAGGACCCAAAAAAGGCGCCCTGAGGAACACCCGACTTCACATCATGTATGTCGATAAGGGATCCCTCAACCTTAACCAATTGCTTCCTACCATAAAAGAAATTTCTTAACCAATTGAGAACTTTGCCTTGGCTCGCAATCTCATGGAGCCTGTTAACTAAAAGACCATGATCTACCTTGGCAAAGTCATGATAAACTACATCAACTGATTCATGGCTCTCTAGTCTCTCAATGTCGACCTTCTCACTTCATGTCGACCTTCCAGACGGTTTTGGAGCGCCCAGAATTTATGAATCTCGGGCTCATTCTCGTTGCTAGGAAGGATAGACAAGCTCAAGTACTTCTCTGATCACAGTCATGAACAATGGCATCAAATATGTTGTTAAGACGAAACTTCGAGGAGTGTAAGAATTCCCGATCTCGCTCCCCAAGGAATAGCTTGAACGCGGAAAGCCGCTGGTTATTCATTATGTAGAGAAAATAATGTTCATGTTTTTGTACGAATCCAGAAATAAAGATCAGTTAATAACTAAAACTCAAACGATACAGTCCACTAAGCTAGATATATTAAACTCCCCAACATTAATGGTCCTTCGAGCCGGATCGATTGCTAGTACCCAGAAACGGTTTCTGTTGTACAGTGTGTTAAATAATCATGGCTGAAGCCCAAGTGAGTGTTACAGGGGACCTGGCTGATGGTCCTGCTCTTGGTCGGCAAGTTCTTGTTGATCCAGAGCCCAGTGCGTCTATGGAGACACCAGGTCGTCGTAAGACCATTGCTTTGATTCAGTGGAATAGGAAGATGGGATCCAAAAAGCGGGCCATCACTGTCCTCATTGAAGGTTTGGAAAAAAACTTGATGTCGTGGACAAGGGTGTCCAGAACGAGAATCAGGATGGATCTAGCTGCTTTGGAAAAAGTACTCCAAGAACTCCAAGATATAGTGCAAGAATACTTGACAACTGATTTTGGCGAGGACGAACAAGAAAGAATAGAGATTTCTCCACTGGAACAAGAGCAGCGTGTAAGAAATGTGACGGCAGATGTACAGGACCACTTGGAAAACCGCAAAGACGAAGAAACGACTGTCTTTGGTTCCATGGAGGACGATCTCCACGAAATGCAGGTGCGTGATACTCGAGATCCTCCACTTCCAAATGAGAGAACGTCGCAAAATCGCGATGACATTCAAGAGGAGATTCACGGGAGAGAGCAACAAGCTATAGATGTACATCAGGCTATAAGAGGTGGAGGATTGCCTTCGCGACTTCGGGAGCGTGGTCTTAGACCGTGAAACAAGCCCACCATGTGATGAACCGACAACGACCAATTGGATGGCCAACTCGAGTCAGTACTACGAGCATGGCACTAACAGAGGAGCAAGAACCACCATCGACATCAAGATGCCAAAGTTTAGCGGAAAAATCCTCGAATTTAGCGAATGGGCTAATATGTTTCAAGCATTAATCCACAACTCCGACAAGTCAGCTCCTGAGAAAATGGGTATGCTCAAAGCCTCTTTAGGAGATAATTGCCGACGCCTTATCTGTGGGTACGGCAATTCCCAAGAGCATTATCACGCAGCACTAAAAATCCTGCATCGTGTATATGGTGACGAGAGCTTGAGCGTTGAGGCACACGTTAACGAGTTGAGCGGTTGCCTAAAGTTAGACCTCACGATCCGACAAGCTTGGCCAATTTCGCTTATGAGGTTCAAGACCACCTTTTGATAATTAAGGAAAGAGTCGCTTCTGGGGATACTCTTTGGGGACAACTCGTGAGAAATTTAGAAAGAAAACTGGACCGAGAGACATTCAATACGTGGGACTATCTCTCAAGAGACTTTCTCAAACAAAAAAAAGTGACCATCTGTGCAATTGGCTTATTGATCTGACAAATCGTGATTGTAGGTATTTCGCTCTTGATGAACAACATGGTATCAGTTTGAACCGACGTCAAGTGAATTCAAATTCCATGTTTCAAACGCCCGGTTGTGTGAGTTGCAAAGGAGATCATAAGCTACCGGAATGCCCCAAGCTCAAGAGAATGACCTATCATGAAAGGCGAAAGCTTGTTCATAATAATTGGCTATGCTTTTCGTGTCTTAATCGAGGCCACGCAATACGAGATTGTGTCCAGCGAACGCAGTGTTCGTTGGGATGTGAACGCTCACAATATTTCCTTTCACATGACTCAGGTCGATTCCCAAGCGATTCAAGATCGTCAAGAGCATATCAACCGCCAGGAGACGTCAATGCGACGGCCAACGTCGCTAAGATCCACCCCAACGTCGTACTGGGAATAATCGCAGTCAATTGTTTGGACCTAGAGGAGAGAATGTGGTATATGCATTGGTGGATGAAGGGTCCGATACTTCGTTTGCTTCTGAAATGCTATTAAAAAAATTGGGATTCTCCCTTGACAAGAAGAAAATTTTGAATGTCCATGGCGCTACAACATCTAGTCGTGTTCGGTCTTCCAAGAAAAATATTCATATCGGTCCTGTCTCAACTCCAGAAAGGTTTGAATTGACAGTACAATCTCTTTCCAAAGTCTGTGAAAATCTTCATGGAGGACAATGGTCTAAGCTTCAAACGAAATGGGAGCATCTAAAAGACCTCGATCTTTCTAGCAGTGATGAGCCAGTTGAGCTATTACTCGGACTGGATGCATGTTCTGTGCTCGAACCATTGGAATGTAAACGGGGAAACCCCGGAGACCCCTTCGCATTCAAAACCAAGCTTGAATGGGTTTGCCGTGGTAGTATTCGTCCAACAGACGCTGAATCCAACCATTCATGGAGCAACTTCACCGTAAGTCCAGATAAGGGCTTGGAAGCTCAATTGGTAGACAATTTTGCGTCAGAAGGACGAAACATGGAAATACTCCTTACAAGACCAATATGCCTTGAAGACCATCAATGACAGTCTCAGAAAATTGAACAATGCCCCAGGACATGAAGTTTCCTTACCCTGGATGCCCAGGTCAGGAAAACCTGAGAACAACTTCAATATGGCAAAGAAAAGATTAATTGGGCTAGAACATAAACAGGTGGGAGAGGTAATTGAAGAAATCTGGTTATTGCAGTAGAGTGGGCGGGCAGATTGAACAGATCTTTTGTCAGCTCCCGTCGTTGATGGCATTGGGTCGGGAGCCAGACAAGGTACGTGAGCGCCAATACTCCGAAGGGATGTCGGGCCAAGGACAATAAGGTGTTATTAAGTCCTTGACCGGGAAGGACAACTTGTGTCCGGACATCACCTCTGGAAGGTCAGGTTCCAACACTGTTGGACACTAACCTTGCCAGCCCGATGGTGAGGGGCTCGGTTTTGCATAGAAAATGCGTCCATGCATTATTGGCATATGTGGCACGCACAGGTACGTTTGAGAACTTGGTGAAGGTGGCATTGGCGGATTTGAGGGCGGATTGGGCGGAGTTGGGAAGCCAAAGGTGAAGGCCATAAAGAAAATTGGAGAGATGTAGTCCGAAGAGTTGAAGAACTATTGGAAGGGGGAGATTCTTGATAGGAAGTCTATTAACATGTATCCGATCCTGGCCTGGCTTTTACTATTGATGATTTAAGATGGTTGGTAAAGGAGAGTTGAGTGGAGAATGTGAAACCGACATAATTAAAATTATTGACGATTTCAATCGGACTATGGTGGATATAAGAAGGTGGGAGGCAGACGACCTTTATGGAAAACCATGGCCTTCGTCTTGATATTATTGACTTGAAGGCCGTTCTCTTGGCAATAACCGTGGAGTGCATTGATGGCATTTTGCAATTCCACGGCTGAATCAGCCAAGAGAACCAGGTCGTCTGCATATTGAAGATATTGTACCATACAATGGTTGATGGTGGGGCCTTGGTGGGTGAGGGCTTCGGGCAGGTCGGATACATAAAGATTGAAAAGAATTGGCGATAGAGGATCCCCTGCGGAAGGCCAACGGAAGTGAAGTAGCAGGGGGATAGGTCCTCACCAGAACGAATGGAGCATCTGAGTCCCGCATAGATGTTGGACAGCAGGACACAGATTGAACGCGGAACTCCCCACAGTTGGAGTTTGAGGAATAACCGCGTTCGGTCCACCCTGTCGAATGCTTTGGAGAAATCCACAAGCATCCGTACACTCTCCTCTTATTGCTGATGTTGGAATGCACAATTTCATAGAGGAGAGTAGCTGCCGTGGTGGTTGAGCGTCTTTCCGGAAACTGAATTGGAATTGGGGAAGGAGATCCCTATCCTCGGCCAATCCGGAGAAGCGGGCAGCTAGTAGGGTGGACATCATCTTCAAGAAGGGGTTCTCCAGGGCGATGGTCCGATGGTTGTCTGGAATGTCCCTGGGCCCTTCTTATGGATGAAGATGATGGCTGACTCCGTCCACTCTGGTGGGAAGAAAGAAGAATGGAGGGCGAGGCTGAAGAGATCTTGGAGGAGTGGCTGAGCTTGGGTATGGAGAAGTGAAAGTTGGAAGGGAGAGACCCCTGATGTTGAGGGGGCTTTGCTCTTCATCTTCTTGAAGGCCACGTCCATCTCGGGTTCCGTGAAGGGCTGCAAAAGTGGGTGGTGTTCTTCTGGGCAGCCCTGGACCTCCTCCACTACTGTTTCCGATGTTGCTGCAAACAGTTCTTGACAGTGGAGGAGGAATTTACTCACTGGAATCTCCGAGTTAGTGGCGGGCTTTTTGGCACGTTTGTACAAGCCCGCCATCCGGGACGAGGCCGATGAAGAGAGCAGGTTCTCCACTTCCAACCTTTGGTGGCTGACTCGACGCTCCGCAGAGACTTGTGATATGCAATTCTTGATATCGCATATTGCTCCCAAGTTGCTCCAAATTTGACCCCTCAGCTCACGATGGTAGGGCCTGAACACGGGGTCTTGAGTCCTCCTCTCCTCCTTTGCACTGAGGAGGACTCTTTAAAGGCTTGCTAAATGCCTTGGGCCACTGCAGCTGGATTGGTCCCAATCCCGGTGTTGATAGATAGCTGCAGGGCCTCAAGTTGAGCCGCGCACTTCTTCACATTGACCACGCACCTCCCATTTCGAGTCACGCCCAGATGATGGAAATTTCTGGGCATCTTGAAGGTGACTGAAATCGGGAGGTGATCAGAAACGGCCAGTGGATGGACGAAACTGGCCGTAGATGGAATATTTTCTGATATGAAAATGTGGTCAATTACAGAGGCACCCCGGGAGTAGGTTGTGTGTTGGGACTCCGGGTCGGAGCGCAGAGTGATTCTCCATTGGCTCAGGATCTGGGCGAGCTCGGAGAATTCACTCGAGTCAGAACGGATGTTGAAGTCCCCACCAATGATGACTTTCTCCGGATTCTTCACCTTCTGAAGATGGACATGAGGTCCGAGACGAGATCGTCATAGTCCGTGGTTGGCTGATAGTAGACGCCAATGATGGTGAAGCCTTGGGCATCCACGGCTATGTGATGAGGAGAGATGAGAGAAGGGTGGGCTCAAAGCGTTTGGTAATATAGAGCTCCAACCCACCGCTGGGCCGACCACGCCCAGCGGGCTTCCTGGCATGAACTACGAAGCTCTGTTTGCCAGGAAAACAACTCTCCTATTTCTCTCGGTGACCCACGTCTCGGATAAGAAGGTGAAGGCGTGTCCTTGGATCTTGTTGAGACACCGTCCTGCTCCAGCCACTCGCAGCATGTTCGCCCGTCCATGACAGTTCAGGAAGCAGGCCAACACCGGTTGATTCCTTCCTCTCCGCTTGATCCGCTGTTGCCGCCGATGCTGGTTCCTCGCGATACCGAGTTGTTCAATCCGACCTAGAAAAGAGAGATCACTATGGCCATTGAGGGGGGAAAAGGGAAGGGATGATTGGAAGAGGAAGAGGGTTGGAGGGCTAAAAGCTCACGTCTTGAAAAAGACTTTGGCCGGGGGATATGGGCAGAGGAAGGATGGGAAGGAGAGGTGCACTGAACCGGGCATATCACAGATTCATGGGGGCCACTGTTCGAGGGCGTGGCCCCACTCACTGATATCACAATTGGTACTATGTCATCAACTTAAAACCATTAAAGACTAATATTCAAGTCGAGGGGTAAAAGAGCACGTCCGCCATTCAAGGCGTCATAAAAGGTTGAGACTGAAATCGAACTAGCATTCCGGGTCCAAGATTTCTCGACCTTTCATAACATTGAGCCATCTATGGGCCACTATGCGAACCATGCATAAGGATGAAATGCGGCCGTTTTAGGAACTAGGGGATTTGCTTCATTATTTACCATGACATCTGTATCAATTGAAAACATATCCCAATCCTAAGCATTTAAAAAAAATGTTAATTTCTTGTAAACTCAATGGATCACCCATTAAATATAATGGGGTCCCTAAATTTTGTAACATATAAAAGTGCAGCAAATAGGCTAAAAGGTGCTAAAAACGACTTTTTCTCCATTATAACAATTCTTTTTGCTTGTATTGCAACTTGTCTTCGAATATTTGTACATGTTTTCCACGTTATCAGAACTTTTTTCGCATTTTTTCTTAACTTTACACCCCTAGTTCCTGGCTGTTGGAGGGTATATGATGCTTACAACGAAATTCATTTGACCTGAGAAGTTGCTGAAGGTACCAGTAACTTTGTCAGCGAAATATTAAGTTCCTCCACGACTCAAAAAATAAAAAAAAATCAATTATTTGGCTTATACACCCGACCGTATTACGATCCTTTAATGCCAGAGGTTTGCGAAATCTGGATGATCCCTGGGTTTTATTCATGGCCCACTGCTCAACAAACCGTGATAAAAAATTGAGCATGGTTGATGATATCCAGAATTTGTGTCGCTTAATTTGTCAAGTATAATAACAGAGAGCAAATTCTGGCAATTTGTATACAGTTATTGCTTGGCATAATTTGTTTTCTTCTGTAGTTCCAAATTGGCATCGCTGACATCTTTCGATATGGTGTATTGCAAACTCATTTGATGTGAAGTAGTTCAGCCTTAGTATCGTACTAAAAGCAATAAAACCCGTGCATAAATGTATTTGCTCATTGGAATGGGTGTTTCTTGGTCTTGATCACAGTCTGTGTTGTGTAAATCTCATCGATGTCGAATGAACAACGTACATGATTGACTGGTTCTCCGTTTCCTCACTTGCTCCATACTTATTAACGTACTCCATCTATTTCTCCATCCATGCATAATTAACGAAATGTGTCGCTTCTTTTCGGTGCCCTCTTGACTAGCCAGCTGCCTTAAACTGCCCATGGCACTATAAAATGAATAAAGAAGTAGTGTCTTTGTTCTGTTGTACATTTCATAACAAAAACCATACTTAACAAACACATTGTCTGGGCATAATCTCTTTTGATTACCACATATTTTAAATAATTGGCGGAGTATTTCAAACTGGATAGCTTCCATATGAGCTTTTCTTGGCTGACATATTCGTGCTGTTGGTTGGTGAGTTAGTAGCATTATTGTCTTTGATTGCGCTGGTGTTGAACTGACACCCATAATTTGGGACGAACTTCATCACAATGGTAGGAATAAATAGCATTGGGCACATCTCACTGACGGTGGGAGAGAGCTTCAGGACTTTGAAGAGACAGATCAGAATTTTTTGGCTAGAGCTTGGCATATCTGGTGGTTTGTATTGAAGATCACAGACATCGTTGTTGGCTTCCTCTTTGATGGAGGAACGCGGTTTCGTTAGCTTTTGCACAAGTTAAGGGCCAACATAGCAAATGATCTGTACTCTTTGAATGATTGGTCATCCTCCACAGCACTCTAAACTGTTCACAATCCCGTAAATGAGGTATGGGTGGAGCACATTTCTGTTGGTGCGATGTTTTCAATTGTGGAATACTTCCAACATGGATTGTCAGGGGGCCGTTTGGCTTCTAGTTCTGGGACACGATAAGACCAAATATCTCATCCAGTACAGAAAGCTGTATCACTACCAAAACCCAAATAGCCTTTAAACACTTATGAGATTAAAATTGTCTTTGAAGACAGGAGGCCATGTAGTTTTCTTATTATTTTGTTTAGGATCACTATGGCAAAGGAGGATAACTATTAACTAGTTTATACATCATCCAGATTTCGCAAACCTATGGCATTAAAGGGTCGAAATACGGTCGGGTGTATAAGCCAAATATTTTTTTTTTTTTTTGAGTCGTGAAGGAACTTAATATTTCGCTGACAAGTTACTGGTACCTTCAGCAACTTCTCAGGTCAAATGAATTTCGTTGTAAGCATCATATACCCTCCAGCAGCCAAGGACTAGGGGTGTTTACAAAAAAAGTTTTTCGGCCAAAAAGGCAGCTTTTTCGAGGTCTTCTCATCACTCTAAACAAAAAAAACATCTGCCAGAGAGATTTTCTTCAGTGTCAAGAGGATGTCAAGAAATCCCTACACACTACGTGCACATGCAGTTCTGTCTCTTGTAAGAGCTCATGAATTGCAAAGCACAAGCCCACCTTAACTGGAAGGTTATTAGATAGCGGGAGATCATTCTGAGGGCACCGAAGGTTCATTGAACCCTTCTTTCTCTCATGCATTTTCAGTTCCTTCTTCTGATGAATAGGATATTAACATTGAAGAGATGGCAAAAATTGTAACTAAATTACTATTTCAGGAATTTAATCTCATGAGGTGTCTTTTTGACACTGTTCGCGTACTTGATATATTTTCTGCACCAAAAAAAGAACAATTGGCACAGTGTATCTAATCTTAAGTTGGCAAATTTTGCGGAACGTGTGATCCATTTATGCCATGGACCATATTGATGATGCTAAGCCCCAAATTATCTTGAGTCGACCACAAGCTCCTCCTCGGTTGCAACCAACTCATTGCAGACAAACTGAAGTGTTTTCCATTCTCAGCGCCCTCGGCAAGAAATCTGCGAGTCATGAATTGAAGAAGATTTTCTACCAGCCAAACGCTTCCTGAATTGGAGTTCTGCCGTTTCTTGAGAAGGTAAACTCAAGCGTGCTTATCTTGTGTATTCTTGGTTGTTTGTGGCATAATTCTCCAGTGCTGTTCCCAATGGACCCAAATGTGATCCAACTGTAAGGAACTTGGGTAAGTAAGCCATCAAAGCTACACAATAGAATAGACCAAACACAATCACGAATGTAATGGCTGGATGGGTGTATTTGAAGTAGTTGCCCGGAACCTTCATTTTGGAAGTGGCTGCCACGACAACAATTCACGATCCCGTCTATGCTTGGACTGATAGTATTGGTCGGATCAGTCGTCATTAAGAGATTAGCAGGTGTGTACTGTAAATCGCGTAGTCAAAGTACGGATGCTTGCACTGACATGATTCAAATGCTGCGTTGATACATACTCAGTGTTTCTTGAAATACACTTCTGTAATGCAAACCGGTTTACATGGTAGTTTGAGTCTAAATCGTATCTTTAAAATTTCCTATATAGATGGTGCCCCAATAATGGCGACAAGCATTTGCAAAAAAATAGCGTGATTATTTTCAATTTTGCTTTTGCTTTGACATAATCAACTTTGATCTGTGGGTTCCATTATTTCATCACCCATCACGACACCCACATGTCCACAACAATAGTGTACCCCCACGTGGTTTCGTGAGCGCATATTTTGATGTACGATTTGTACCCAGTTCCAGCAACTGTGAGTATCAGATTAGTGTCGTGAACGCACATTTTGAACTGCAAGTGGGTTAAATTTAGTACTGTCGCATTTCAAAATTTCCCTTCACAAAACCACGTGGGAGTACCCCATTTATAAAGAATTGAATCAAATCCCAAGATTTCTAGTTGCGTTAGGAGACCTTAGTCAGACACGCACGAGGTTTGACTAGTGACTCAAATTCAAAAAAGTAAGCAATCGTAATGAACTAAAAAGTTTCCAAACGGATTTTGAATTGATGCGCTGCATAAGAAAGAGTACTGTCATGGCAAGCACCATTGAATATTTTCTTCAAAGACTATCACAACAACACCAGATTCAAAATATTTAATTTTCAGCAGAAAAAGAAGGATTTGGCTCAAAAAGTGATGTTAAAGCATTCAAAGTACGTTTGTGAGTACCTGATGGGTAAGGCCATATATTGCTGGTAGAACCACAGCTTTTCATTTAAATATGTTTGGTTTGAATCTGGGACCCATATGTGCTCATTGTTTTGGAACGGAATTGAAGGGTCAAAACTTAGCCCCTATGGTGCACTGAACTCACTGTCATACTCTTCTAAATGCAGGGCCTAGGTGAAACTAGCCAAGCCTGAATCTCTGTCTGTACAATGTGATAAGGACCACCCACTCTCTGTGTGAATTTATTTCATTGAACTTTTTCTCACTTCACCAACATCCAATATCATTAACCATTACTACATGAGCAAACATGACCTCCCTATTATGAGCAAGGCAAACAATCCCCTTTTCAAAAACGAAGGCCTTTTTGGATACCTGCTAGGCACACGTATATGAAACTGGATTTGCAATTCTTAACTTTAAGCATAATCCATTATCATAGAACAAATTATTGGCCACTCTGTTCCTTTTTGCCGTGGCTAGAATAAAAAAGAAATAAATTTTTTTTGAAAGCAACAAGGGGCTTCATGAAAATTGTCAGGATGGTTGAAAAAGAGTAGCAATTCATTGGTTTCATGAGTACAATTTGTTACTCTATTTTCAATTGAAGATTACTTTTTCAGCTTCAACATCTAACCGTGGTAGATGCCTAAAAAGAAGCCTTATTGGCTTAAACTGAGGTAAAGATTGCATCAAAGCTTCCATCTAACGCAATGCCACATTTTCATAATCACGCAACTAACGCACCAACTCGGACTCCAAAAGTCCGTTGCAGCAGTCCCCGAATCAAGAACATTACTAGTGAAAGTCTTGCAGACCATGATCACATATTTCAGATAACATATTCTGTCTAACAAGATTCCCGTTTTGTTTCATTCCATATCAGACAAGCTGTTTGAAGGGCAAAAAATACGATAAAAGGCACCAAAGATGTCAAAAATTGCACAAGATAGCATTGCTTCCCATTTCTTCATTGTGTGGCACTTGAAAACTTTGAGATTGGTGTTTTGTGTAAAATCTCACATCAACAGGGCACAATAATCCCTTTTTATTCACAAAAGCTGTATTGATAGAGCATCTGCTTTCCTTTTTGCGAATCCTGATTCGATCCCAGGCTTGCCAAGTCCAAGCTTCTATCCAGTATTTGAAATAAGGCATTAGTTGTTGCTTCCACAGTTGCTGCTTCCTATCATTCAGATGCCAGGCCGAGCGAGAGAGCTGCCATCTGACTTCGTAACAAACAAAACAAAACAAAACTCAAGAATATAATTTCAGGACTCATTTTGGAAAGGAAATAGTGAGAGAAATTTCTGGCAAAGAAACTAGATTTAGCTGGATAATCGTCAGGACTCGGCCATTATGAATGAGAACCTTTCAATTCAATAATCACTAGAATAACCAGTCTGGTTGTGAGTACCGGGACCTGGACTGGATTTCATCCTTTTCTTAGAAGGAAAATAGATACTTCTTAACGCGAATGTGTCTTTTTGCGGGTAAGACGAGGAAATGAGAACGGATTGTAGTAAGGTGACGGTATTGGAACTTTTTCGATCAGAAGGTCAACCACGGCCTTGATCCACAAGCCTATGTCGTCACGTGTAACATTATCAGACGTCATCTTCACTTTTGGACTGTACTTGACTTTCCTCCTTGACTTTCCGTCCTTTTTTTTTGCAAAACCAGTCACAAGTCTATCCTGTAAACAATGGGGAGTTTATAGCAATTCGACATATGCCTGTTTCAAAAAATGACATATTTTTGCAGCCCCAATTTTATGCTGCTCCAAATCTATCGTTACCCATCGTTGTCTATCGGCTGGACTTTATTCGGCTTGTCTCCATTTTGGTATTTGGCACTCATGATCCAGTGCCCAACTTTATCATCGCCATCATCAAAACCGCCAATACTGGGGCCTTCTTCTTGACTTAATCCATGTGACCGATTCAAAAAAAGCCAACACATGGGTGTGTTTACATTTTTCTTATAAGAGAAAAGCCGTATTCATCTAGATTGAAATTATGCATCAGGCAGATAAAGCAAATGATATGATTTGCCCATGCACTCTCGTATCTTGTCAAACAACTCATCGAAAAACATCAATGATAGCCCTTGTTGATCCAGTTGCATCTTTCAAGTCAGACTTGGACAAATTTTTAGATAGCATTCCAGATCAACCCTACATTCAAGGACCAGCTCGGTCTGCCTACTCAAATTCGTTAGTAGACCAAATATCATATTAAGATTGAAAGGTAATAAATAGACGAATTCTAACCTTTCATTTTAATAGCACTGAGGATTGCATTCCCTGTAGCGGTGAGATAAGCCGTGAAAAAACCAACCAAAAATCAAAAATAACTGCTGGGATTCCAATCCCAGTAGCAGTAAGGAAGTCCGAAAAAAGAAGAATATAAAGTTAATATAGATATAATTTTTTCACTTTGAGGTTTAGGCTAGCTTTGGTACCGTATTGGTAGAGCTTCCGCTCTCCAAACTGTGGAATATGGCTCGATCCCATGCTAGGCGAGTCCGGCCAAGCTTCTATGCAGTATTTAGATTGCAGCATAGGTTGGTGCTTGAACATCTTATGGTCGTCTACACGAGAAACATTCTGTACAAAAGTTTGCCTAATTATTTCGGAAATGTTTGGCATTTGACAAACAGTTCATCTCTGAGCCGTCTACACGTAAAACTGCCCGATCAAAACGGTTTGACAAATATTTTGATGTAGATTTCTAATCAGATGACCTTGCAAGTGATCGTATCATTTCCCAATGGGTCTTTCATTCAATATTTATGTAATGCACTGTAAACAATATGATTAGTATAATGAAAAATAGGGAAAACTGAGGAATGAAATTTGAAAAAAACACCGATGGGCACTGTCATGATGAGAATGTTTCGCTTTCCAAAAAAGTCCTTTATTTTCCAATTTCAATCTGTGCGGTCATATGTTGGCTGAAATCGATGACTACTTGAAAAGCGTGTTTGGCCCTGTTCTATAAACTATACCACCTGATGATGCACTTTTAAAAACATTTTTGCTTTTCGAAAGGTTTTCGAAATTCATTTTGACTATAAATCATAAACCAATTGATTGGAAACGAAAACCCGACCAATTTTCCAACTCATTATAATCGTGAATAAATGGACAACAGCTCTCCAAGAGTATCATAAACTATTTAATAGCCGAGTACGGGTCGAAATATGACAACGTTATATAGTCCAAAGGTCATGTTAGAAACGTTACACAAAATATAGTAAGAGCATTAAACATAACAAAGACCATTTGGATCTTTATATGCAGTTAACATTACAGATGGTATTGACTAAAAAGAGTTGAGTTTTGTAGAACAATATAGGACCCGCGCACAAAACCAGGCGGCATTGGACAGAGAAAGGTGATGGCCATGGGCAGCTTTGAGTAATGAGTCAGTGGGTAGGACTCGATCCGTTGAGATCCCACTGATCTGGCTTTCACGGCTAAAATTGGCGGGCGGGAAAAGGGTGGAAGAATGTCTAAAACTGGCTGGCTGGTCTGGCTGCTGGGTCTCAAGGGTGTGTGTACGTAGAGGACCAATCATGGGCGTGTGTGTCGGCCGAGGGCTGACTAATAACCGGCCAAGGGCCTCCAGGTATGGCCCGATGATTCCGTTGTCTCTGATGATCTGATTCAACTTGTATCGGATTAATCTTCTTGGGACGAGGTCAAGGAATCCATCCATCCATTCCATCCATGTAGCTTTGGGTTGGCTCGCTCAAGTCTTGCTCACAGACGGATGTAAAAGAAGGGACCATGGCCGGGGCCGGGTCCATGACCGGGCCGAGCCCGAGGACAGGCCCGGGATGGGTGGGTTTACTGGGGTCGACACTTTCTTTGTTTGGACGGGAGGAGATGAATCCGGATTCCGGAGATAGGTGTTTTTGGTCGGTTGATCGATCGATCGATCATCATTCAATCATTCAATCCTCGATAAGAGATGGAAGTGTACTATTGAATTAAGAGGGGATGGGATGACATCTGATGACTTTGAACATTGATTGACAATTCCAGGCCCCTTCATACTCTAAGTTGGGGTTATCCTGTGCCAATATGAACCACAATCAATACATTTTCTTTTGTTATAAACCATCATGATCGAATGAGTTAAGTTCTGTACTGGCTAAAAATGGATTCCTTGGTTGGAAGGGTTGGGGAGGAGGCTGTCGTCCATGAAATATTTGCTCTTGGGCAAACAAACTTTAAACATGTTCAAATCGAGAAATGTTTGTGAAATACTTGTGAAATGGCAAACAATCTTTGTCAATGGCTAATTATTTGCCCAATTATTTGTCGTGGAGACGCACCATTACATGGGCGAATGGGCGAACCTACGGTCACAGCTGAGGTGAGGTAATAATTAATGTCGACACCCATATTCAGAGCTGGGGATGACATTTCGTGTAGGTTTAAGATGCCCACAAAATATGCAGATTAATTATTTCAAGACGCCATCAAGGTAAACGATTTTGGCCAGGAATTGAACGTTTCAGTGTTGAAAACAACATTTCCGATATGTCTTCATATCGACAAGAAGAACGCGAAATCAAACTAATGTTTAGTGCTATCAAGTGTTCAGAGAATGTGGTTGTGATGAATTGCAGGTAAAACTGGCTTTCCGTTAACAACGTCAAACACAGTCCAATTTGTAAATTGTTAACCCTAGGTCGCAACTTAACGTGATTATTTATTGATTCTATCCCTGCATTTTAGATATCAAATTCCCTCAAAGGAAAAAGCAGCGTGTAACTATTTGACTCGCTTACCCTTGTTCGTTGATTTGATAAATCTTACATTAATTCTAAAAGAGATCATTGAGCCTACACTTTTCAAATCGTCAAATTTTATCAGAACAAACTTGAGACTTCGAAAAGGCTACCTGGAGCAAAGAGGAGAAGTTAAAACTTCATTTGCTGATCTGTAAAAGTGGGCCCCGAGAGAGGCAAGACCAAACATCAATAACTTCCCAAATTTACCCGTATTGGTCAAAACCTGAAAAATGTTAATTTCATGCGTAGGTGGATCAGATATTTTTTTTTATTTACATATAAGTAAGATAAGACTGGCAATGTTATTTTCTTCATAGATTGTAAATGGCCAAATACTTAGATTATGAAAAAATCTTTCAGTTTTTTCAAAGAAATATTTTGTCAAACCCCAAATACTTGTGGGCTTCCCTTTATTGACTATTCAAGACTATTCATTTGCCCCGTTTATCGATTGCTGATCCATGTGGCAGCAAACCCGTCTTATTTGCCATGTCTTTATCAAGCACTTGTGGAAAGGTAAGTAAACACTTTTCAAACGATTCAAGTAAACTCAGTTACAAGAGATTGCTCGAGTAAGTAACCGTATTTTCCACATTATTTCCAAAATATTTCCCTTTTTCTTCCCAAGCATATTTCATCAACAGAAACTTAATTAGATTTACTTTTGTTGAATGGACGAGGGAAGGTTACAATTAGAAGGCCACTGGTCATTGGACTGTTCTTTCTCTTCCATTATATTACCGTTTATTGCGATGTATCGACGTTATATCTCTTGCTTTTGATTTTGATGGTTCCCCCGGTAGTTCATGATAAAAAGGTTATACATCTTATTTACCTTCTAATTCATATAATGTCTGTCTGATCCACCAACGAATTAAGGTTGGTAGATCTAACTAGGCCTTGAATAAGGGTTGATCGATCGGATTCGGATTGGGGAATGGAAAAAGTCGGATCGGGTTCGGATCCGATCCAAGTCCAAAATTGCAAGATAAGCTAAATCAAGGATGACGGAATACATGGATGTGATGGCTTGTGCCGAAAGTATAATTTCTGGTTCTTTATTTTCTTCGATCAAGTTTCCAGAGAAATACCCAAACACAAATTGGCATTTTTCTACCTCAAGAAGTCATAGGGAACAACTTTAATTTTATTGTTTTATGGAATTCTAGTCCACATAAAAAACTTACATACGTAAAAACATTATAAAAACTAAGATTTTCAAAAACCTACTCAATGTAAATTAGAAGCACACTTAGTTAGCTCTTGAATGTAATTTACGATATCATCTATTTCACCGCTACTTAGTTACATCGGATTTAGTGGTCCAAATTTCATCGTTTTTAGCCCCAAAATGCCCCGGTTATATGTTAATTCAATTTCCCAAAGATATAATATCGATTTTCAATATCACAAATACAAAAGAATATTTTTCCATATCTTGCATAATTTCAAATTAAGTTAAAACCTTGTACAACCATATCTACAACCCTCAAAAAGCAGATTTTTGAAAATTCATTTTTTAAAAGCGTCCAAGATACATTTAGTTGAGTGGTCACTGAAAATTTCACAAATATCAATGAAGCCTTAAAGAAGCTATTGTCAATCAGTTTCAACAAAGTCTTCAAGAAACGACAAAATCTATAACATTGTTGTATGTATCGTCTTCAGAATTCAAGTGAATGCATAACTAAGTGTACACATGATGATTGTAAAACACATTTTCAAAGATTACACTTTTAGTGTGTTTTAAGTGACATTATATAGCATTTTTAGCTATTGTGAGACTATGTAAAAAGAGGAAAAATATTCTTTTGTATTTGTGATATTGAAAATCGATATTATATCTTTGGGAAATTGAATTAACATATAACCGGGGCATTTTGGGGCTAAAAACGATGAAATTTGGGCCACTAAATTCCATGTAACTAAGAAGCGGTGTAACAGATGATATCATAATTTATATTCAAGAGCTAACTAAATGTGCTCCCAACTTCCATTGAGTAGGTTTAAATTTTAGTTTTTATAATGTTTTTAGGTATGTAAGTTTTTTATGTGGGCTAGAATTTCATAAACCAAAAAAATCAAAATTGTTCCCCATGATTTCCTGAGGGAGAAAAATGCCAAGATGTGCTTGGGAATTTCCATCAAAACTTTAAAGGGTATTTTTACCACTGTGCTTGGGTTATGACCAATGCTCCCACTGAAAGTGCCTGCAAGGGTCGGGTGTGGAATTCGAAGAAGGTGGCAAGTTTTCCTTGTTGAGATTCCACCATTTCATCCAGTTCTCGGAATGGTTTCCTTCAACTCGCGTCTGATGCAGTGGGATGGATGGGAGGGGGAACAAAGGCTAGGATTCCTGCACTACACAGACTGTGTATTCATCTCTTACAACCAGGTTAGACCGGCAATCTGCCTCAAGGAGGTCCACATTAGAGTTGTGCATTGGATCCTACAGGGTCTCTGAATCCAATCCGAAGTGATTTTTTTGTAATCTGAATCCGATAATTTTTTCCCAATCCGACCGAATCCGAATCCGAAATTTTCTGCTCAATCCGAATCCGAGACCTCTGTCCAATCCGAACGAATCCGATTTTTTTTTCTCGGATCCAAATCTGAATTCAAATCCGAGATATCTTTGCTGAATCAGACTTTAATCCAAAATGTTTTGCAAAATCCAACCCAAAGCTGACTTGTTCATTCAAATCACTTTAAAAGAACTCATTTCATTTTAATTACATGTGCTTCTTCGCCACTTACAGGTTTTGAAATAATGAGATTGAGTGAGTTGCCTTTGTCAGAATATGATTTTCCTGTCGTAATAATGTCATTTTTGTAACATTTACAGAATAGCATTGACTTGTCTTTATGTCATATCCTTCAATTGTAGTACTAGTGAATACATTTCTGTTATCAAAATGGTGCAACAATTGTTCATTTACAGGCTTGATATGGTGAGGTATTCTAATCTCCTTTTTTCCTAATATTTACTGTATGGATAGCAAATACTTTGATCCTTTTCTTATTTTCCGAAATTTTGGGTTTCTTTATTTGCGTGGGATTGCCAAATAGTTGTGATAACTTTTGAGGTAATAGGTTCATTCACAGATTTTAATTTTGATGTTCTTTGACTTCCCTCACATTTTGACAGTTGTGAAAGAAACCATTCTCAAAACAAATTTACACTCATTTAGTTTATCTTGCAATTTTGGACTTGGATCGGATTCGAACCCAATCCGACTTTCCATTCCTCAATCTGAATCAGAGTTCGAATCCGAACGAAATGTTCAATCCGACCGAATACGAATCCGAATTTTTTATCCGAATCTGAAAAGTCAGATTCGATGCACAGCTCCAGTTCAAACATTTCAATTGTCATTAAGAAGTTTAATTTGAACCTAGTTTCTCTTTGCCGAACTGTCAATAGGAATTTGAAAAATCTACAGCAATACGAAATGAATGCTGTGCAATCAACTCAAGTGGAAACATCAAACTCTGACAATCACAAAATGCAACATCGGCGCAAAAAAAGATTAGGCCTAATACATAAATATGTCGCACTACACATAGTTTTTTAATGTGATGTTGCTTTTTGCAAACAGGAATGAACCTGTATTATGATGGGAAGTTTACCTTTTGATCCATTCCATTAATCCCTTGCGCTCTCCTCCTTCGATATCAACCTATACGTATGTATTTCAAATGTTCTTTTAAAAGCAAGCGAATGAGAACAACAACAAAATACCATACCTTCAGGTACTTGATCGTCTGTGTGCTATGGTTATTCTTAGACAAAAGTTGACCAAACGTCACACAGCCTTCGGAACCATCATAAATGCTAGCTTTTTCAAGTGTTATTCTCAGGTTTTGGAGCATGGTTTCCGTCCAATCTTGATCATAAGCATAGACATGACAACCTGATACAGAAAATCAGAAAACAGGCCATCTACTTGATACAACAAATGTTACTTGGAGATCTTTTAAACTTTACTAAAGTGGGTCATCTCGTTTTCAAAGGCCGGATCATCTGAAACGCCAAACGAATAAACTATGCATTCATCCTCATCTTGATCGAGGCCGTTGGCATGATTCCTTTTGGGTACGAAGTCATCCAGACAAACATACTTGTGTCCGTCGTAACAATGGCCCAGCCACTTTCCCCTACCTGTAAAGAGATGAGATCATCTCCTGTAGGAGTATGTTAAGACTGGAAATTAAAACAGTTGTTATTAATGCCAATAGACAGGTAGATGTTAGTGACTAAGAGAAAATGTCATGTCTTTTTTGCGGGCTATTAGAGCTACTAGAGCTATTAGCTATTTAGATAGCACCAGACCCTTAACGAGCTAAATGGCGCCGTGTCCAATTATTGAGGGATCAAGTTTTGATCCAATTTTTGACCTCACTTTGTGACTAGCTAGTAGTGCTGCACCACGTGTGTGTTGTGAGTAATGCCAGGCCACCAAACCGATCTCTCTGCCCGTGAACGTGTCTGTTAATGCCTTGATGTGCAACATGAAGGCATTGCAAGGTTTGTTTCCACAGGGCCTCAGGTATCAATATTGGTGGGCCAAAGAGAATAATTCCCT
This sequence comes from Tigriopus californicus, assembly GCF_007210705.1. Lineage (NCBI taxonomy): Eukaryota > Metazoa > Arthropoda > Copepoda > Harpacticoida > Harpacticidae > Tigriopus > Tigriopus californicus. The sequence continues at coordinate 8,391,900 of NC_081445.1, read as the reverse complement.
TGTGGATGAAGAGGTCGGCCCTATGCTTGTAGTAAGGTTCCATACCGCTCCCAAGGTGGTGGCCTTGATGAGGTCACGCAAGTCAACAGTTATGTTGTTGAGCCTTGTTTCAATTTTCTTCCTTGTCCCGACCATCGGATTCAACCATTCTCTCAGGCAGTTCCTGTCCTCAGCCGGCTCTAAAATCTCCATAGCGAGCTGTTCCCTTAGTTCAGTCAAAAATGCCTCCTCTACATTGATTGGTATTGGGCGGTTGGAAAATGTAGTTCTTGGGTAAGCATTGGGGTGTTCTTCTATTGTGATGTCGCCACCCACCATAACTTGACATTTCCCTGAGAGGGGATTGGAAAAGCGTTGGATCAGGGCCTCCTATGAGATAAGTGGCGTTCCCACGTCAGCTACTTGGAAAAAGGTTGGATTGGGGTACTAGCTATTTAGGATGTCAAAGGCAAATCAGGCTTGGCGGGACAAGATAGGAGCTCTCAGCCGATCAATTACCCAAACCTTTGCCGCCAACTCCTTTCTGGAAGGGGAAAATGTTTAGTAAGCCATGAAGGATCCACTGATAGACCGTCAATGGTCTATGGGGTCCCAGGGCCATTGCGGGGGTGAAATTTTAGCTTCCTAAATCTGGAATTTAGGGAATTGACCGTTTGGGCTTGTACAGCTGATATGCTGGGACCAGTGAGGGCGAGAGATGAGGCCCCTTTGCTAGATGCCCAAATCATTTGGGTTACCTCCAGGGCTTCACGCAGGGTAGCGGTGACGGGTAGGCGGAGGAGCCGTTCACCAATGTCTATCTTGTTCAAGAATGCCAACAATGAATTGGTCAAATCAGGTGGTCTTCAGCTTGTGTTGCTGCACTGTTTTTTGGCGTGAATCCACATTTTGAAGCTTTCCCTCTCAGGGCTATCAAAAAGTCCTCGGGATTCTCCTCTGGGGGGCGAGTGCGGTGGGCAAGTGAGGGTCCTGATGTTGATTCCACCCTTAATGGGACTGCTTAAGCAGTTAATTATCTGTTAGGCGTTACTATCCTCATCTAGAGTCAGTCCCAAGCGCTTGACTACTCGTAGTGTGCTCGTTGCGAAAGCAGAAGTTAGGGCGGATCTTATCCATGCTGCCTTCTGAATTTTCATTGCATTTGTGGTTGCCGCGTTGCCATGCGGGTCCTGATCTAATAAGCCAGACAACCCTGTGTAAGTGAGGAATGCTAGCCATTGGTCTTACCACAGAGGCCAATCGTCTTTCTCTGTCTCAAAGTCGAATTTTGGCGGGGTTGCCCTCAGCTAGAAGAAGACTGGGTCCATGGGGTCCCTGTCCGGCATTGTGGCAGGCATGAAGGTGATTCTGACCAGTCCGGGGTTGAGGGTGCAATTAATTGGTGTGGCGTGTGACTAACAAGTTATCGTGGGAGGTGAATCTACGTGGACAACACGACCCAGGACAACTGGACCCAGTAGAGCAATTAAGCCCAATATTTTGGCTTACACATAGTTCATGCTTATGGAGCAAAGTTAAACTGTGATATAAAACATATCAAAATTTGAAAGGTTTTACACAAATCATCATTTGATCATTAGATATAAGTTATGTTTACATCAATCAAGGGGTGAAAATCAAGTTTGATAATGTTTTGATCAAACTTGATTTTTATTCAAAGTTTTACTGATGCTAACATCTTTGCAAAAAAATTGAACGTTAACTTATAAAGCTTTTGTTTTGTTCCATCATGTTTTTGGTCAATATATTGGCTTTATTTATTGTACGGGGTCGAGCTGTCCGTTGGGTCAAATTGCCCATTGGGTCGAGTTGTCTGCTGGGTCGAGTTGTCCGGGCACCGTCGTGTTCGTATCTCAAGTGTTTATTCTGTTCTCCCGGGCATCTCAGTGTTGCCACTATAGTCCCACATAATATCACACATATATCAAAGCACATCAAAGTTGAAATCTGTGAATGGATCTAATTTCTTGAAAGTTATCACAATTGTTTGGCAATCTCACAAAAATAAAGAATCCCAAAATTTCAAGTATTAAGAAAAATATTCGTCCATACAATCTGAGAAAACTCCACTCAATCTCATCATTTCAAAACGTTTGGGGGGCAAAAAAACACATTTAGTTAAATCTGAATAAGTTCTGTTTAAACCAATTCGGTGAACAAAATCAGATTTGGATCAGATTTAGCAAAATATTTCGGATTTCAGTCGGACTAAACAAAAATGTCTCTGATTAGGATTACAAAAAATCAATTCACATCGGATCCAGTTGGATTGGAAAAATGTCTCGGATTCAGATTACAAAAAATCATTGCGGATCGGATTCGATTGGATNGATTACAAAAAATCATTGCGGATCGGATTCGATTGGATTGGAAAAATGTCTCAAATTCGGATTACAAAAAAAAATCACTTCGGATCGGATTCAGAGAGCCAGTCGGATCCAATGCACAGCTATACTTTGAATACTTTGGGGCAGCAAATTGAACAATGAAGGAGCCCGAGAAAGACAATAGGTGGACTTCATTGATCTAACTAGCCTGGATTCTCGAGGGCTTGAAGGTGCTCTCAAAACGCATGTTAAGCCCTTGCGGTCACTATAATTGACCCTAAATCCTGGGTTGGGCAAAGCTCATGAATGCTTTTGAAAATGTACAGTTCAACCTTGACCCTTTTTCTGAATACTGAACGATCCCAACCTTTCTAACCTCTCCCAATACGAGAGCTCTCTCATATCCTCAATGTTCCTAGTGGAAAACCTTTGTGAACTTGTTCTACCTTTTGCAAATCTGCTGAATTCATTGGAGCCCAATTGGGTGAAGCATATTCAAGATGAGGCTGAACAATTGACTTGTTCAAAGTTAGCATGGTGATACCATGTCTGGACCTGTTCATTTTTTTGCAACCATGCTGAAGTAGTTGGAGCTCAAGTAGGTGAGGCATATTCCAGACGTGGTTGAACAGTTAAATTGAACAGAATTTGCAAAGTGGTTGCTTTGGACTTAAACGTATATGTAGATCCAACCACATGTTTGAAAAGCAGTTACATTCCGTTCATGCCATATTACTCTTGGCAACCCAAGTACAAATACATACACGTGCATACATACATCTAGGTCCTCTGCCAGGCTCCTGGAATCTTGGCCATTCCTACCAGAAATTAACTTTGTATTGTCAGCATAAAGAGACAGACGGGCAATAATATTAAGCTTTGGAAGTGGGGCAATGAAAATGATGAAAAAGAGAGATCCTAAAATCGAGCCCTGTGCAAAACCCGACTCGACATCATGTATGTCAATAAGGGGGCATTCGACCTTAAAAACTGCTTTCTGCCACAAATGAAACTTTTTAACTATTGAGAACCTTGCTTTGGATCCCAATCTCAAGGAGCCTATCAACTAAAAGGCCATGATCTAGTACCTTGTCAAAGACCTTGGCAATATCGAGAAAGACTACAAAGACAACAGTGGGGGCTTTCTTTGCGTGTAGTTTAACAAAATAAAGCTTGCAGAAAGCCTATTCGGACATTTAGGCAAGAGCTGGTACCAGCAAACAACCGTGCCTGCCAATGCCAGTGTCGCAAAATAGGCGTTTCAAACTGGTTTTAACGAAGATGACCTTTCCTCATATAGTAGCAATGCGAAAGAAGGGTCAGCTTCTCAAAAACGTGTTTGAGGCCCCAAACTTGCACCACTGGCTCTGGTATCAGCAAACAAACGAACCTGCCAGAGCTTGCCTAAACATCCCCATGCGGTCACGACACCTTGAATGCGTTCGCCACACGTGGTTCGCCACTTGATGCCGTCGAGTTTGAAGAGAACAGCGAGGGCTTTGCTCCAACTTAAAGTCACACCAGAGGTCATGAAATGGCGAGCATGTGGACAAGAACCAATTCTTGGGAAACGGGAGGGAACCATGGTTCTTAAGCATTTCCTAGCCAATTGGCTCTTCTTCCATCTTGCTCTTAGTATGAATTGGTATTGGGACAAGCAGAGTTGCATTAAGTCCAGTTTGACTTGGGGGAGTTTTTGAGAAACGATTCCAGCAATAAGTCCACATTTCTTGGTTGCCTTCCCAACTTTCAATGGACAACAATGAGTAACGGCAAAAATTGCCCATCAAGTGCATTAGAGTCTGATCTGTCGAGCACAAATATGGTCCTCACCACCAGATAGTACAGGGTGTCATTGTCAGGAATTGGCAAAATGTGCAAAGAGAAAAGCTTTTTAGAGACAAAAGGCTGCAAAAAAGCCTAAAAGTGCAAAAACAGGCGCAGAAGAGGCTGAAAGTTTGGCAAAAGGAGCAAATAAATAAAGAAGAAGGTATATTCAAACATATTTTTCAAATTAGTGCAAATTTGAATAGCGCCCTCTTTAAGATACAAGTTTTGCCCCAGTTTTTGACAATATTTTTTCAATGAAGTCAAGGAATGCTTTTCCCTGCTTATTCTTCCTTGCTTTCCAGCTCTAGATCTGCATCATTGATCTAACTGAAGAAAATTGGAATTTTTCTTCCCCCCCCAAAAAAAAGTTAGCGAGCCTAGAGAATATAAGGAAAGCAGTTATCGCGCGTTTTTGGGCTATTTAACTTTCTTAGCGCCTGCTCTGCTTGTATCTTTGGACCTTGAAACTGGCTCTTTTCATTTCTGTTTTCACTTGTTTTGTAACATGGTAGATTGCTCATGAGTCATGACAATAATGGGTTGAAGTACTTTTGGCCATAGATTTCTAGAATGTCGGACGACCGACCACTCGGCTGGTAAAACAGTACAATGGATGGGCTCCTGGGAATTGATTACAAACCGGTTTATTATACTGTTTAGCCAACCGAGTGGTCGGCCGTCCGACATCCAGCGTCTAGAAATCTATGTTTTGGCCTGCAGATCTTATTAATTGATGTCAATTGTTCAAAATTCAGGTCTCTTGTCTTTATTTTGGCAGCAGTCTTTGATTTTAAACTTTGAAACCAACTCTAACGCCAACTAAGTTCTGAATTTAACCACGACCACAATTTTGGCAGTATGCAAAATAAAAGTGAAAAGTGCGAATGTGCAAATAAGTGGTCTTTAGCGACAAAAAAATATTTTGAAACAATTTGCATGTCCCTAGGCATTGTTGTATTTCAGTAGGATTTGGAAAAAGGTATTTAATATTTGAGATGAGTGAAGATATGTTTGATAGATACATTCGATTTTTGGGTAGATCAAACGAAACCCCTCAAAGCCATTTTTCATTTCGTCGTACCTTTGGAAGAGAATTACTATCTCTGTTTAAAAACAAGTGCAAATAAGATATGACAGGAAACATGGAAAATAAAACTGCAAAACCCTGCAAATTAAAATATTCATTTTTGCAATTTCGTGACACATTTAAAGCATTATTGCATACTTTGTAGAAAATGCTTGCATATTCCCCCTCTCTATCTCTAAAAATAATGTTTGAGAGTTCGAATGTACATAAAATCAACTTAAGGTGCAACTTGATAATGCGAGAAAATCTTCATCTCTAACCGAATGACTGCCAACAAAAGTGGGTATTCATTTAGTTACTGTTGCAAATTTCTCATAACTTGGCAAGCACAACAGAAGCAAATGAAGCCAATTGTCCCAAACATTCCGGCTCAATTCAGCTCTATCTGTCAAACACAAAACGTTTATCGAAGGGGAATTTTGATTGGACTCATTTGGTGGGTTGGACTGTAAGACCTTCGCTCACGTTGCTGTGTCTTAGAACAACTCTTGTCAAGGAAACCAATCATTAATTAGAGAAATCCTTTAGATTTAGTTATGTCGATGAGACTTTCCTTATTCATAACGAAAATCATTCAAAAATAAAAAGTGAATCATTCTTGTGAAATAGAAGTTAAAGGGCAGCAATTCATTTCATAGGAAATAATTTCAGGGACAAACAATGGCGGCGAGATCAACCAAATGGGGAAATTGGGTCATGCCAACGTTGGTTTTATTTTCCGTGGTTTTGGTTATCTACTTAATGGCTTCAAGTACTCGCTCACCTGAAAATGCCCTAAAAACTTCAAATTTTGAAGAAAATAAATTTTTGAATGGGGTTCAGGAAAGAGCCTCCTCATCGAAACTAGATTTTAGGATATTATGTGAGGAAGACAACGCTCGCATTCAAGAAGTTCTAAATTTTGATACAAAAGAAGCTACCATTGATTCCATTACGACTATTTTGGCCAAAACTGTGGTTAATCCTGTTCAAATGGGATGCAAAACGTTGAAACGATTAGGTAAGTGACATACTTTGAAATAATATATGCTTTTAAGGGCTCGCTTATGTGTCAGCAGAACCTCAATTAAGTAAACTATTCATCTTTTAGGGCGGGGTGTGTGGCTGGGAAAATGCAATGACGGACACAAGTATGTTTGCTTAGATGATATCGAGCCATCTGATTGTTTGGTTTATTCATTTGGGCTGGCCAATCAAATATCATTTGAGAAGTCAATAGCTTTCATGGGTAAGTGACCAAATTCTCCACCACAGAAGTCCCCACGATTGATCTATGTGATTTATGCAGGTTGCAAGGTTTATGGCTACGACCGTGCACAAACCACAGTGATGAAACAAAATAGGAATCCCAAATTGGTTCTTCAAACTGCTTTCATTGGGGTCGGAGGAATGAATTTGTCAGAAATTTTGCGTCAAAATGGCCACGAAAACGAACCGATATCGTATTTAAAGGTACGCCACTAATACAAATTATTATTAATTTCATTGACATCGGATCATTTCAGTTTTCTAAATTCTAAATAACCACTTTCAGGCTGACATTGAAGGCTCGGAATTGAATGCATTGCCAGTTTGGATTAAGAGGTGAGTTGTCAATAGATTGATATTCTATTTTTGTACGAGGTGGGCGTACTAAACATTGCACTCTTTACAATAGAATAAAAGTTGACATTTCATGGTCAAAATGAAGTTTCAGACAAAGACATTTTATTTCAAAGATTTTGAATTAATATAATTGGATATGATTTACTCAATGTTACCCCCTCGTGAATAATAGCTTCAATACGGCTGTGGAAAGATTAGCAGACCTTTTTGATGTGGCTGGAATTCATCTTGGTCCACTCTCTCTTGATACTGCTCTCAAAAGCTTTGACGCTGCCATATTTTTTTTTTGATTGGTGCGGACTTCCTTACCGCTACCGGGATTGGAATCCCAGCAGTTCAAGACGAGAAGACCACGAATTGGAGTTGGCTGATCTGGCTAATCCTTGAATATAAGGTTGATCCGGAATTTTAGTCAAAAACTTGTCCAAGTCTGACTTAAATCTTGCTACTGGATCAACGCCTACATAAGCCCTACGAATATTTCAGGGCAGCAAATTGAACAATCAAAGAGCCCGAGAAAGAAGAGAGTTGGACTTCATTGTTTTAAGTAGCCTGGATTCTCGAGGGCTTGAAGATACTCTCAAAACGCACATTAAGCCTCTACGGTCACTACAATTGACCCTAAATCCTGGGTTGGGACAAAGCTCATGAATGCTTTTGAAAACGTACAATATCAGATACCTTTCGTACCTTCTCTGAGTACTGTACAATCCCAACCTTTCTAACCTCTCCCAATACGAGAGCTCTCTCATATCTTCAATGTTCCTAGCAAAACATCTTTGGACCTGCTCGAGCTTTTGCAAACCTGCTGAACTAATTGGAGCCCAAATGAGAGGGGCATATTCAAGATGCGGCTGAACAATCGACTTGTACAGAGTACATGTGGCTTGTAGAGCTTTGCATTGGATCTGACTTTTTGGATCCGAATCCGATAGGTTGCGGATCGGATCAACCAACAATTTTCGGATTCAGATTCGGATTAGAAAAAAAATTCGGATTAAGTCGGATTGAACAATTCATTTGGATTCGGATTGGGGATGGAGAGTCGGATTGGCTTCGGATCCGATCCAAGACTAAGATGCGGATTGAGCAGAAAATTTTGGATTCGGTTAGTTTGGATTGAGCAGAGCTCTCGGATTCGGATTCGGCTTAAGCGGAAAACTTTAGATTCGGATTTAGTCGCATTGGGAAAAATTCTCGGATTCGGGATTAAAAAAATCAATTCAGATCGGATTCGGAGACCCTATTGGATCCGATCCACAGCTCTAATGTAGATCCGGAAGAGTTGAAGAACTATTGGAAGAGGAAGATACATGATGGGCAGTCAATTGCACCTGTATTCTATCCTATCTATCCTGGCCCTAGCCTTGGCCTTGGGCTTGGTTATTGCGGAGCTGAAGTGCCTGGTAAATGAAAGCTGGGTGGGGAGAGTGAAATGGAGATAGTTGTTGATGTGAAAATAGGTGTGAGACAGAAGACGTTCGAGGAAAACCATGGCCTTGGTATGAAATGTGTTGACTTGAAGGCCTCTCTTGACAAAAGCCGTGGAGCACATTAATAGCATTTTGCAATTCGAAAGCTAAGTCTGACAAAATAACCAGGCCGTCGGCAAGTTGAAGACATTGCATTTGCTATTGATTGATGAGAGGGCCTTGATGGTCCAGGGCTTTGGGCAGGTCGGACGCATAGAGACTGAAATGAATTCGCAAAGGCGGTAAAAGTGCGAAAAAAGGGGTGGCATTTTTTTAATCCGCCAATCCGGAGAAGCAGGCAGCTAGCAGGGCGGGCATCATTTTCAAGAAGGGGTTCTCCAGGGCGATTGTCCGATGATTGTCTGGAATGTCACTGGGCTCCTTCTTTTGGATGAAGGTGATGGCTGAATCCATTCAATCTGGTGGGAAGAATGAAGAATGGAGGGCGAGGCTGAAGAGTTCTTGTAGGAGTGGCTAGGCTTGGGTCCGGAGAAGTGAAAGTTGGTTTTGAGAGACCCCTGATCTTGATGGGGCTTTGCTTTTCATCCTCTCGGGTTCTGTGAAGGGCTGCATATTGGGATGGTGTTCTTCTGGGCAGTCCTGGACCTCCTCCACTACTGTTTCCGATGTTGATGAAAACAATTCTTGACAGTGGAGAAGGAATTTACTCACGGGAACTTCCGTGTTGTTGGCGGGCTTTTTGGCACGTTAGTGCAAGCCCGGCATTATGGACGAGGCCGATGAAGAGAGTAGGTTCTCTGCTTCCAACATTTGGTGCGCTGACTCGGCGCTCCTCAAAGACCTGTTATATGCATTCTTGATATCGCATATTGCTCCTAGGCCTTTGATGTTTGGCTCGTATTGGCACTTCCCAATTATTGGAGCATTTAACCCAAAGGGCTCTTTGGGTCACTGTATGCTTTGGGTCACTGTAGTTACCCGTTAGTGACGTTCCCGTTGTTGATGGATAGGAGCACACAGTACATGTAAAATGTAAAAAACTTTAAAGGGCGCGGGAGCAAAATTTTCCATCCTTTGGAAAAAAAAATACAAAAACTGGTTATATTACACTTTTCATTGAAGCGATTTAAAAACATGCCTTTTGATAACTAAGTATCACAGCCAACTTTATATCGAATATGACCTCTTTCAGCCTATCCTCTGTAAGATGACTAAAAGCGGCACAATAATTTATAATTTGCTCCTTTGGGATTTGGGTTCATTGCTGAGAGATGGATTCCATCAGGGCGGTGACATTTGGGTATGAGGTCCCCCCAAATCTAGACTCCAAGAGGCTCCACCAGAAATAATTCTGCATCTAAAATAAATTGGCATCTGGACTTGACGAAGGGCGAAGGGATTTGTCCAAAAAGCATTAAGAAACTGGCTTTGCAGAAGTCTTGGGTTCTGGTGGCAGTATGAGCTACAGATGCGCAACAAAGGCTTTATGAAACATCTTTAATATGAGCCGATCTCCATCTTGGGAAAATACATGACAACCTTCTGAGGCAAGACTTTTAAACGGTCGTACCTCTGAGTTAAGGCTTGGACGTTACCAAGAATGAGCATCTGCTGAACGTTTTGCCACTGTATTTTCATAACTTTGAAACGATCGACTTTGGATGTAAATGATATAAAATTGACCTACCGTTAATTGAAGAGATCTACGTTTCTTATTTTATTATTTTAATTCAAAAAGTGGCTCAGAGTGGCTATGACCAAGAGCAAGCCAATTTGCCGGGAAGCTCGTACGCAGTCCATATTTCTAGAAGTCCGTGCCTCGACAAACTGGGTGTCCCAAAAAGATTGGCCGGATATGAGCCTTTTATCTTATACATCCCAATTCCTGAATGATGCAGGCAACTGTTGCCCGGATTGATCTGGTCAATGCAGTACTTTGTTGGAGGAGCGTCTTAGGATTTCAGGAAATTTGCCACTTAACCGCTATTGTGGCCCGGGAGGGAGGGTGAACGTGTCTCACTGGTCTGTGCTAGCCGCCTTGTTTGGTCCCATTGAAATCTTGTCCAGATTTTAGGCGTGTTTGAACCTGATTTAATGGTCTGGCGCTGTATCTCAGCAAGTTCAACCTCCTTGCGCACGTTGCGCAGCATGCCCACTGCGTGGAGTAGGGTGGCACAAGACTCACGGTTTTTATTCCGAAAATCAATAGTAAGTCGTAAAAAAAACATCTGTTTTAATTTGAAGTCTGCAGTCGTGACTTGCTATTGATATATGAAAACACGATGTTGCAAGGCTGCGTGATTCAGAAAGTCGTGTCTGAAAACTCAGGCCCATTTTTGGGGGACACGCGGTATGCATAAACTTCATCTACAGAAATCGATACGCAGATAAAAGAATAAAATGGTCAGAATGATGACATAGGTGACTAGAATGTGATATCACAGCAAAGATGATAAGAACTGGTTCAGTGCACATGAAAAACGAAGATGAATTACAGACAGTACATAAACAGGTGGGTAGAGGTAAATGATGAACATATTGGTTATTACGTGCGGTAGATTGAAATGACAATGAATTTTCAAGAATACACAAGTTTTGACCCACATGCTGTGCCATGATTTGAAAAGCTATGGCAAAGCTAATTTCTACAAACTTGCCTTTCAGCGGAGCTTTGAGTCACATCAAACAATTGGCTTTTGAGTTTCATTTTGTGGATGCAAACGTCGCCAAATTTTGGGCCATCATTCAAGACTTATACCAAATAGGATTTAGAGTCATTTCCTACGATCCAAACTTTTGCAAGGGTGATAGTGAAAAAGGGTTTTATCAGCTATTTGAAATTGTTTTTCGTAAAACGGATGTTTGTTTAGAATAAATGACTTTTTTGACACGCGTTAACAAATGCCACGGCATACACTGATTTAAATATTATCAAATGATTTGATTTTTTTACAAGTCCTCCATTTTTTGTTATTGATGCCGGACTTCCTTGCCGTTACTTGGAATATGATCCCCAGTCCCTGAAAATAAATCATTTATGGTCGTTCTTTTACATCTCTTTGTATATTCAAGTTATATTTGATCAACCACCGAATCACAATTGGTAGACAGACCTAGAATATTGACTGAAATCCTGCTGAAGGATTATTGTTTTGAGAGTTCCTGTGAATATTAAAGGCAAGTAACTTGAAGAATGAAGGAATTGAGAAAATATCAGACGGCATGAATTATACAATTTTAACTGGATTCCCGAGGGCTTGCAGGAACTCTCAAAAGGCACGTTAGGCCTCTACGGTCTCTAGAATTACGCTAAAACCTGGGTTTGGAGTATCAGATACCTTTTTTGCCTTCTCTGATTACTGTACAGACCCAAATTGTTTTGTCTCTCCCGATACGAGAGGTCTCTCATTCCTGTGATATCCGTAATGAAACATCTTTGGACTCGTTCGACCTTTTACAAACCTGCTGAACTCATTGGAGCCCAAATGGGTGAAGCATATTCAAGATGTGGTTGAAAAATCTCGACTTGTACAGAGTTAACTGCGTGATACTATGTCTGGACTTAAACGTGCGATATATCCAAATACACATTTGAAAAGCTTTACCCACCTTCAACTGGATATGCTCATCGAACTTTCCATTATTTTGGAAAGTAAATCTTTCATAGATGAGACCTGCTCAATATCTTTACCTCCATTATCTACGAGTGGAGTATTCAAAGGGGTTGACCCGAAGGTCATTGAGTGGAATTTCATTCCGTTCAGGGCCATATTACTCTTAGTAACCCGAGAATAGATTGTTTCTAGGTCCTTTGCAAGGCTAGTGCAATCTTGGCCATTCCTACCAGAAACTAACTCTGTATCGTCAATATAAGAAGAGAGACTGGCAATAATACAAAGCTTTTGAAGCGGGGCAACGAATATTATAAAAAAAGAGGGCCTCTAAGATGAAGCCCTGGGGAACACCTGACTTGACATCATTTATGTCACTAAGGGATCCCTCAACCTTAAACAATTGCTTTCTGCCACAAATGAAACTTTTTAACTATTGAGAACCTTGCTTTGGATCCCAATCTCAAGGAGCCTATCAACAGAAGGCCATGATCTACTTTATCAAAGGCCTCATTCCTGCGATATTCCTAATGAAACATCTCTGGACTTGTTCGACCTTTTGCAAACCTACTGAACTCATTGGAGCCCAAATGGGTGAAGCATATTCAAGATGTGGCTGGTCAATCGACTTGTTCAGAGTTAGTATTGTGATACTTTCTTTGGACTTAAACGTCCGACAAATCCAAACATAAATATGACAACTTTTACTCACCTTCAATTGGATATGCTCATCGAATTTAATTTCATTTTTGGATAGCATTTCTGGACTTACACGTCCAATGTGTGTGCAACATGCGATGGGCAGTGTGGGCAATTTTGAGAATTAGGGTGATTTTTGGACACCAAGTGAACTAGAGTGTCCAAAATTGTCCAAAAGTGTTCAAAAGTGGACAGAAGTGTCCAAAAGTGAACAAAAGTGGGCAGAACGTGACCAAAAGTAAGTACAATTGTACAAAAGGGAGGTTGACAAGCCAACACTTTTAAACCATAAGTCCTGTTATTTCTTTAACTTAGATGTTAACCAGCAAATAGAATCAGTAATCAATAAAATCTAAGCTTTCTTAAAATATATAAATATGATCTAACAACTGGCCTTTTCACAAACGTTTTTAATTTCCAAGATATACACTAAAATGTTTTTTGAGATCTCAACTCATTATCTTGGTACAATACTTTATAAAGTCAAAACAAATATCTTTAACACATTTTGAATGTTAAAGGCAAAGCCACACTATGTACAGTCAGGGCATTGGTGGATGGGTAGTTTTAACTAAGATTAATTCTTAAACTTAAAAAATCTTAGCAGCTGTATATCAAATATCCTTCTCCGAGCTCGCCCAGATCCTGAGCCAAGAATCACTCTGCGCTCCGACCAGGGAGTCCCAACACACACCTACTCCCGGGGCGCCTCTGTACTTCACCACATTTTCATATCAGAAAATATTCCATCTCCTGCCAGTTTCGTCCATCCACTGGCCGTTTCTGACCACCTCCCGATTTCAGTCACCTTCAAGATGCCCAGAAATTTCAATCATCTGCGTGTGACTCGAAATGGGAGGTGTGCCGTCAATGTACATAAGTGCGCGGCTCAACTTGAGGCCCTGCAGCTATCCATCAACACCGGAATTGTGACCAATCCAGCTGCAGTGGCCCAAGGCATTTCGCAAGCATTCAAAGAGTCCTCCTCCGTGCAGGGGAGGAGAGGAGGACTCAAGACCCCGTGGTTCAGCCCCTACCATCGAGAGCTGAGGGCTCAAATGCTCCAAAAACTGCGAAGTGCCAAAACGAGCCAAACATTTGAGACTTGGGAGCAATATGTGATATCAAGAATTGCATTCTGTTTGCATCAACACTGGAAACAGTAGTGGAGGAGGTCCAGGGCTGCGCAGAAGAATACCATCCCCTTTTGCAGCCCTTCATGGATCCCAAGATGGACGTGGCCTTCAAGAAGATGAAGAGTAAAGCCCCCTCAACATCAGGGGTCTCTCCCTTCCAACTTTCACTTCTCCGGACCCAAGCCCGGCCACTCCTCCAAGAACTCTTCAGCCTCGCCCTCCATTCTTCCTTCTTCCCACCAACGTGGATGGAATCAGCCATCA